>NC_052353.1:41215696-41222659 GCF_009727055.1 Benincasa hispida
ACCGCAGGGCCCGAAAATGAGCTGCGTTTGCAAAACTCTAGGAGAAACCTTTTCATCGTTCTAACCCCTGGTTTCCATTTACACTTTTTGCCCGCCGGAAGTTGCGCACAAAAAATTGGGCCCCAGCAGCCCGCATGGCCCGATAGCCATTTGGGGCACCAAAAAATCCCGTTCCGCAAAACTGTCTACCGCTCAGCTTTTATTCCATTGTTCGTTAACTTTAAGGTCGGTTTTCTCTTTTCATCGCGAAAGTTTCGCAGAAAAAAAAATTGGGCCTCGGGGTGCCGCGTGCCGATAGCCATTTGGGTCACAAAATGAGCTCCATCACAAAACTATTTGCGCACAAGCTTTTTTTTTTATCGTTCTTACCTAGGCATGTTTCCGGTTTTCCGTCCGTCAAAAGTTTGTGCACAAAAAATTGGGCCCCGGGGCATCCCGCAGCCGATAGCCATTTGGTGGCACCAAATGAGCTCCATTTGGCAAAACGTCTTGCGCACAGTTTTTTTTCATCATTCTTAAACCCTGGGAATATTGCGTTTTCGCCGCTAGAAAGTTCGCGGCCATAAGTAAATTGGGCCTGGGGCATCCCCGCCAGGATTCGATAGCCATTTGGGGCACCATAAAATGAAGCTACGTTCGCAAACCGTCCTGGCGAAAAACCTTTTTTTTTCCGTTCTTAACCACTGGGTTTTCGTTTTGCATTTTGCTGTCCGGAGAGTTCGTGCTCAAAAAATGGGTCCGTAGCAGCCCTGCCAGGCCGATAGCCAATTTGGGCACCAATGAGCTCCGTTCGCATAACGTCTGGCGCCATAACTTTTTTTTTCCTTGTTTTATCCTTTAGCTTTCGATTTTGTCGTTTTCGCTTTGTCGGAAGTTCGCTTCTTATTTTCCGGCGACTTGGAAATTGGGCCCCGGTAAGCCCTTAGGCCGATGCATTTGGGAACAAATGAGCTCGTTCACAAAACCATCTAGCCACAGCTTTTTTTTTCATCATTCTTAACTCTTGGGTTCCGTTTTTGCATTTTCGTGCAAAAAATTTGGCTCTTAGGCAGCCGCGCCATGCTTGATAGGCATTTAGAGCACAAATGAGCTCGCATTCGCAAAACCGTCCGCGCACAGCCTTTTTTTATCGTTCTTACCCTTGCATCGTTTCAATGCTTTAGCCTGCCAAAATGTTTTCCACTATAAAATGGTCCGGGGTAGCCGTCAGCGATTAGCATTTGGGCACCAATGAGTCGTGTTCGCAAACCGTCCTGGCGCATAGCTTTTTTTCCACATCGTTCTTACCTGAGTCTTGTTTTTTGCGTTTTGCCCGCCGAAAATTTTTGCTAAAAAACAATTGGGTCCTCAGGGCAGCCCCGTCGGGCTCAATAGCCATTTGGGCCACCAAATTTGAGTTTCGTTCGTAAAACCGTTTAGCACACAATTTTTTTCATCGTTTCTTAATCCTGTGTTTCCGTTTTCCGGTTTTAACCCACCGGCAAAGTTCGCGCACAAAAAATTGGGCCTTGGGTCCAGCCCCGCGGGCCCGATAGCAATTGGGGCACCAGAGAGCTTCATTCGCAAACCATTGACACATTACTTTTTTCATCGTTCTTCACCCGGGTCAGTTTTCCGCATTTTCGCTCCGCCGGAAAGTTTTTCGCACAAAAAAATTGGGCCCGATTGCATTTGGGACACCAAATGAAAGCTCGGTTCCCAACCGTATGGTACAACACTTTTTTTCATCGTTCTTAACCCCTGGTACCCATTTTCGCGTTTATCTCGCAAAGTTGCACATAAAAAATTGGCCCCGAGGCAGCCCCGCGGGTCCCAATAGCCCATTTTGGTGTACCAAATGAGTCCGTTCGCAAAATCGTTTGGTGCCAACTTTATTTTCATCGTTTTTAATCCTGGGACCTTTTTTGCATTTTTGCCCCCTGGAAGTGCTGCATAAAAATTGGGCTTAAGGACAGGCCCGTCGTGCCCTGATAGCCATTTGGGGCCCAAATGCGCTCCGTTCGCAAAGTCGCTAGCGCATAGCTTTTTTTTCATCGTTCTTAAACTAGCATTCATTTTCCCGCATTTCTTTCCTGCAAAGTTCGGCACACAAAAAAAATTGGTCCCTCGGGGCAAGCCCAGCTTGGGCTCGATACCCCATTTGGGGCACCAATGAACTCCGTTACGAATCGCCTGGCGTATGCTTATTTTATCGATCTTAACCCTGGGTCGGTTTCGTGTTTTGCTCGCCGGAAGTTAAGCGCAAAAATTTGCCCGGGCAGCCGCGTGGCGTAGCATTTGTCCCACATGATGTCGTTGCAAAACAGTCTGGCCGCACAACTTTTTTTCATCGGTCTAACTTCTGGGTCGTTTTCATATTTTCGCCCCGTTGAAATTCGCGGCAGAAAAATGGGCCCGGGGTAGCCGCATGCCGTAGCCTTCTGAGCACTAAATGAGCTCGTTCGCTACCGTTCCGGCGCCCGCTTTTTTTCATCGTCTTAACTAGCTCTGTTTTTCACTTTCGCTTGCATAAGTTCGCACACAAACTTGTTCCTGGCAGCCCGCTGGGCTCGATGCCATTTAGGGCCCAAATGCGCTCCGTTCACAAACCGTCTTGTGCATAGCTTTTTCATCGTTCATTAACTCCTGGGTCTGTTTCCGCGTTTTTGTCAAAGATTCGCAAAAACATATTGTGGCCTAAGTGGCACCGTCGGGCCCGATAGCTTTGGGGCACCAAATGAGCACGTTTGCAAAACCGTTTGGTGAAAACCTTTTTCATCGTTCTATCCTGGGGTCCTTTCCCCGCATTTTCTCCGACGATAAGTTCACTCGCAAAAATTGTTCCCGTAGTTAGCTTGTTTCGGGACCGATAGCATTTTGGGCACAATGAGTTTTTGTTTGCAAAACCGGTATGGCGCACAGCTTTTTTCATCGTTCTTAACTCCCTGGGTCGATTTTCCCGGTTTTTGCCCGCCAAAGTTCGAGCACGAAAAAATTGGACCCAGGGACAGCCGCTGGGCCTGATAGCCTTTAAGGCACAAAATCAGCTCTGTTTCGCAAAACCGTATGGCGCATCATTTTTCATCGTCTTTAACGCCTTGGGTTCTGTTTTCGTCCGCGTAAAGTTCGCGCACAAAAATTGGCCCGGCAGCCTGTGGGCCTCGATAGATTGGGCACTAATGATAGAACATGAGACATACGCAATGGCTAGGCTCTAATTATACTTCTAATTTCTTTTAATTTAAAGGAATTAGCATGCAATTTGAAGGAAATAGGATTGAATTTCCTTTGAAGCTCCCAAAACATTTTCCTTGCTAATGCTCGACCTGAATTCTTTCGGACGCACCACTAAAGTTGACCTCTTCCTCTGGATCAGACCGGGTTCGTGGGACCCATGGAATGAAGAAAACGAGAGGGGAAAGAGATGAGAAAAAAGATGGAATTTTGGTTTCTGGATTTTCCTTTTTTCAGCCCAATTTTGAACAAACTAAATTTGACAAAAATTGACAAAAGTTTTTTTAAACCAAAATTGAAAACCCATTTTATAGAAAAAATAATGCAACATTTAACATGAAAATCATAAAACCAACACTATATCACTATCCTAGTGGCCTCATGTCTCCACTAATAGCCCACAACCTGTAGCACTCTATTTTGTTAGTGAATTATCCACAAAGTTTGGTTTTCCATAACTTTAGTCAAAAGGCAAAATAGTCATTTGGTTAAAGTCAAACTTGACAAAAAGTCAACATTTTTGAATTTTTATGATTTTTACCGTGTTGACTAATTTTGAACCTCCTGAGCATGAACTGCATTCTTTTCTCGAATCAAATCGCATTTGATATATAAGGTTGGTCAACGTTGACTTTTCAAAGTCAAAAGTCAACTCTTTGACGCTTTTCATCTTGACCATTTTCCATTATTTTTCGAGCTTCGAATATGAACGTATTCTATCTGATATTTAAATCACTTTAAAATTAAAATGTACTTAAACTGAAAACCTGACCACTATATCATATATACTTGTCGGTTTCTCTTCTTACTAGTTCGAACAATTAAATTATTCTATCATACTTTCTAAGTTATTCCATATGTAGCTGTAGAGGAACCTTAATGGACCTATAGATCATGGTCTCCATAGATCCGAGATTAGCTTGGCTAAAACTCTTGTTAGACCGAAGCTAATCAAATTCGTTAATAATGGAGTATTCCACTATAGTCGTAGTTTGCACTCCCTCACTATGATATATTGTGTCCATTTGATATAAATGATTAGTAAGCTAACTAAAGGTTGTTGTAATCTCGGTGGGTCATAAAACCATTTACCCCCCAGACTACATCTTGTTGCTTAATTCACTGATCCTCATGACATTAGTTTAAGGTCCAACATATAAACCTATAACCCTTCGGGCCAAGGAAAGGGTGGGGCCCCTTTGTTCAGACATGGTTGGATTCAGTACTAAAGGGAACGACCTATCTACTATCCCTATAACGAGTAAGAGTGAATTCTGTCTTGCACTCTATGTTTCCAGCTATCCACCTGATCTTACCCCTGAAATGGGAGGCTTATTGGACCAGTAATAATGAGTTGCCCTCATCTATGCAGATCTAAGGATAATTCTGAGTGAACAGGAGTTCATAGTTAGCTCAGAATTAAGATTAAGTTACCTAGGTTATCAATTAACGAAATAGTTAGTTTTATACATAAAATGACATTCAGAACGTAAAAAGTGACTATTTCATGGTTCAGTCTTATGTAAACTCTTTACATAGGATGCCCCCACTTTAATGTCTCCACATGAACGATTTAGGATCACATCGTTTGTACTAACTACAAAGTGGGTCGCATTCATAATGTCCCCAGAATAAGGCGCTCAACTTTATTCATATACTATAGACCATTTTGGCTATATATTTGAACTTGATCCACATTTATGTCACTACATAAAGTTCAAACTACATTAAATAGCCTCGGGACCTTAGTTTATTGGATTCAAGATTACAATTTCAATAACAACTTTATCAAAAAACAAAACAGAATATGTTTATTAGGTTACAAACTACGAGTTTTAGGACATAAAATCCAACACAGAGGCTGATCGTCTGGAATCTGCAACTCGACCCCTTCGTTTGTTTCTTTGAATTACAGCTTAATTTCAACTCTAATGACTCCAAATAAATTACAGACTCTTGGGACATTAAAGCTCATCAAGCAAGAGCCAATTACAAATCTAAATGGTAAATCAAAGAGAAATTAAAGGCCAAAACTTAGAAAACCATATCATTACAACAATTTCATATTTTCATACAAAACACCCACCAAACCAGAATTAATCCGAACTAAATGCTTATAAGATGTTCTAATACCAATAGTTGGATCAACACGCAACGGAAGAAATCAGGATCCATAAGCACTCTAGTTCATTAATTTTGGTTGAAAAGAAACATGCTAAAAATAGAGTATAAAGGGTTTCATGAACATACCTTGGCCAAACCAATGAAATCTCCATTTCCAACTACAAAATCCTCCGAATCCTTGTGTAGACCACCACAAGATCTTTTCTACTATCTTGTTGGTCCTCTAGATTGAGTTGTGGGACTCAAAATAAGCTAGAATCAAAGGGAATATGGAGAAAGCTCACTGAACAGAACCCATTGAAGAACACCTTCTTCATCCGAATTTTTTAGCAAAAATTCAGTCGGTTCTCATGCCTTTCTTCACTCCAATCTCTTCAATATATTGCAGACTATCATACAAAGAGATGTGATACATGGGATGCAGCTCATGCTTGGAGTAAAGCAAAGGAGGTGGGTTCCAAGTAAGCTAGTTGAAGATGAAAAACCCATTTTTTCAGGTTTGTGTAATTTTTCCATTTTCCAAAAAACCAAAATTGATTTTAAAATAATATTTTATTTCTAAAATCAAAATTTATTAATTTTACAAATTAATTTCAAAAATTAATTTTCTAGTAAAATTAATAAATAAATTGGATGAGTAACTTGAACTTTATGTGGAGACACAAAAGGTGGATCAAGTCGAGTAAATAGTCAAAATGATCTATAGTACATGGATAAGGTTGGTACCTTATTCTGGTAACACTATTGGATACGGCTTGCTCTTGAGTTATTACAAGGAGTTGAAAGTGCTACAAACGAAGTGATCCTAATTCGTTCATGTTGGACATGAGGAGGGGGGTGTCCGTGTGCAAAATAGTTTGTACAAGATCGGGCCACGAAATGAGCCAGTTATTTATAACGTTGTTTACTGTTTAAGACTAGTTATTTCAAAGCGATGACCTAGGTAACTTGACTTTAATCCTGAGCTAACTATGAACTCCTGTTTATTCGGGATTGCCCTTAGATTTGTATAGGTGAGGGTTGGCCAACAGCGCTTCCCAATATGACTGCCATTTCAGGGATGAGACTGGATAGATAGCTGGGAACATAGGGTGCAAGAGGGAATTCATTCCTACCCGCTTTAAGGATAGTAGAGAGGTTTGTCTCTTAAGTGCTGATTCTAGGGCTCGAATAAGGGATCCCGCCCTCTCATTTGTATGAGAGGGACTCGGTTTTGTGATTGGATCACAAAACAATTGTTCATTAGGGGATCAGTGGGAGCTTAAGGAACAAGAGTAATTTCAGGGGTAAAACAAAGATTGACCCAGCTGTTATTACGACAACCTGTGTAGGGTTTAACTTACTATCATGATTATATCGAGTGGACATAATATATCTACAGTGAGGGAAGTTTAACTATGGGCTTTAGTGGAGTACCCATTAGTTAACAAATGGGGGTTAGATCGGTCTAATGAGTTTAGCTCTAGAGTAGCGTGATAAGTTAATTTGAAACGTTCAAATTAGAATCAAACGGAATTGAGAAAAATATATTTAAATGTGGTTTAATATGTGAAGATGAATTTGTGTAAAAAAATAAATTTAATATTATATATTAAATTAATTAGAATTATTTAAATGTTTAAATAA
>NC_052353.1:41225031-41280360 GCF_009727055.1 Benincasa hispida
GCCGTATCCAATAGTGTTACCAGAATAAGGTACCCAACCTTATCCATGTACTATAGATCATTTTGACTATTTACTCGAACTTGATCCACCTTTTGTGTCTCCACATAAAGTTCAAGTACTCATCCAATAGTCAAGGGACTTTTAGGTTTATTGGATTTCTATTCAAGTAATAGATCTATTCAATAACACCTTTATTGAATTTTCATAATAAGTTCCATTGTTTACATACCACGAGTTTTAGGACATAAAACCCAACACATATACTCTTTGAAAGAGTTAAATAACATGCAACGAAAGTATCAAAGATCCATAAGCATTCAAACTCACTAATTTTGGCAGAAACTAAAGCATGCTCTTCTAAAAAGAGGGTTTCAAGATCATACCTTTCATGAACTCTCCACGAATCCGAACGTACAGCAGCTGTCTTCACTAGAAATCACTGTGAATCACCTCAAAGTCTTCCCTACTATCCTCTTGGAGCTTTAGACAGAGTTGTGGGACTCAAGAACAGCTTGAAAAGGTGAAGAACAATGAAGAACACACAGCAGCCGAACAAGAAGAACAATTTCTTCTCACAGAGATTTTTCTCTCAAAATTTCTGCATTAATTTTTCTCAAATGACTCCAAACTTCTTTATATATAGCAGATGAACATGCAAAGAAGTGAAATGTATAGCTTGTAGCTCATGTTTAGAGAATTAATGAAGAGAAGTTACTGGCTTTTGTGTGAGCAAGAAGATAAAGATAATGGAAAAAATGCATTCTCCATTTTGTTCAACATGAAAAATCTGATTTTCATTTTTCTTTTAAAAACACAAAATGATTTCAAAACCATTTTGAATAATAAAATTGAAAAATGATTTCTTAAATTAATTTAAAGAATTAATTAATTTAATATAAAATATTAAATCAATTTTTGCACAATAATAATCTTCATATATTTAAATCATATTTAAATATATATTCTCATGTTCCGTTTAATTTGAACGTTTCAAATTAATTTCTCAAGCAACTCTAAAGCTTATCCATTTACGAGCTAGTTGGGGACCTCGTGGACCTACAGATCATGGGCTCCAATGATTCGAGATTAATCGGCTAAACTCATTAGCTCGATCTAACCCTCATTCGTTAACTAATGGGACACTCCACTATAGCCCATAGTTGAACTCCCTCCACTGTAGATATATTATGTCCACTTAATAACCATAATCAGTAAGTCAATACTTCACAAGTTGTTCGTAATCACAACTAGGTCAAAAATACCGTTTTACCTCTGTGAATACAACTTATTCCTTAAGTTCCTACTGATACTCTAATGAAAAATTCTAATTCATAATCTTTATGAATCAAATCCTTTCTCTATCATGAGAAGGCGGGGCCCCGATTGTTCAAGACTTGGAATTAGTACTTAAGAGAACAACCTATCTGCTAACCCTAAATAGGGTAGGAGTGAATTCCATCTTGCACGGCTATGTCCCCAGCTATTCATCCGGTCTTATCCCCAAAAAGGTAAGCTTATTGAGCAGTGTTGTTGGACTACTCTCACCATTTGCAGATCAAAGGATAATCTTGAACAAACAGGAGTTCATAGCTAGCTCAGGATTAAGATCGAGTTAACCTAGGTAACATAATAAATGAAATTGTCAGTTTTAACAGTAAACGGTCGTTATAAAGAAAAGTGACTATTTTTGTGGTCCAGTCTATATGAAAACTCATTGTAGAGGATGCCCCCACTCTCATGTATCAACATGAACGATTTATGGATCACATCGTTTGTAGCACCTTACAATTTCTTGTAACAACTATAGAGTAGGCCGCATCTAATAGTGTTACCAGGATGAGATACCCAATTTCATCCGTATACTTATTAGACCATTTAGGCTATATACTGTTAACTTGATCCTGTTTATGTCACTACATAAAGTTACAACATTCAGACTATAGCCAATGATGCATTTATTGGATTTTCATAATAAGATGCAAAATCAACAAGTCAATATTATTGATAAAATAGAATGTTTAACACGAACTACAAGTTCTAGGACATTCCCAACACTCTCTACTATGATCAGATCGTAGTGTTTTTATCTTCTTACCTAACAAGTTTTCATCTTCAGCCTTATACTCCTTGTACTTGTCAAGGGCTTTAGACTTACGTAGCATTAGGTAGAGATACCATAACCTTGAATAATCATCTATGAAAGAGATGAAATATTCCTTCCCACCTCAAGCTCTAACATTCATCGAACCACAGAGGTCTGAATGTATAAGCTCCAAGGCTTTCTTAGCTCTGTAACCTTTTCCAGTAAAAGGTCGTTTGGTCATCTTGCCTTCGAGGCATGATTCACACGCCGGCAAGGATTTTTCTTCTAAACTCTTTAGAAGTCTACTTTTCACCAACTTCTCAATCCCATTGAGGTTGATGTGACCTAACCTTAGATGCCAAAGATGAGCGTTTTTCTTAGGAGAAACCTTTTGGTCTTTTAGCTGTTATTGCCATACTGAACATTTCAGTGCTAAACAAGGCTTTTATGACTAACGGCCTTAGTACATATAAGTTACTTTCCATTGAACCATAACCAATCTCCGTTCCATTCTTGAAAATAAACACTTTATTTTCAGAAAAGGAGACAGTATACCCTTGCTCAATGAGACAAGAAATCAAGATTAAGTTCCTCTTAATATGAGGAACTACGAAAACATTATCCAGTAATAGATAACATTTCTCGTCAACAAATAACTTCAGCCTGCCTGCCTACAGTAACAGTTGAAACTACCTCACTAGTACCGACTCGTAGAGTCATCTCTCCCTGTGGTAACATTTGCCAGGAACTAAATCCTTGGTAAGAGGAACTGACATGGTTGGTAGCACCCGAATCAAGGATCCAGGCAGAATCATCATTCTCTACTAAACACGTCTCCAAGACCAATAAATTAAATTTACTGTCTTTCCTCCTCTTTTGGAGAGTTGTGGGATTAGTGTCAGAACAACTAACACTACTGGTTTTATCATCCATCCCTTTGTGCTCGACAAGTAAGAACTGACATTCAAACATCTCTTGCAACGAGTCCATGATCTCGCGTGCAATGACCATGTTCTCAACCCTTTTGGCCAAAACATCAGGTATGTTAGCCAAAATGTGAAGACGGGCCAATGAATTAGTCTTCATCAACACCTCATATGCATTACAAACACTTCGTGGTGCATCAAGAGTCGGGATTTGAAGACACTCCTCGACCATGACAAAATCGAGGTTGTTTGCCACAAAATACGTTTTACACGATTCTTTCCACTGTATGTAACCGGTCATAGTAAAAGCACTAAACGGAAATACTAATGAGTTACTGAAAAGAAAGACACATTAACCTACGTTAGGTTTTAAGCAAATACCCATTGTAAAACAAAACAACATCCAATAAGATTTTAGCAAAACTAATATGAACTCCGTCTGACATCTAGTTTCGCAATGACGTTTCAAAGGTTTAGGACAAAAGCTATTGAAGGGAGGTCAATTATCCCTTATTTGAATTGAGAAGTTCTCAACCAGTCATTAATACCAGAATAACTCTTGCTCCTATAACGACTAGCCATAATTGATTTAGCCAAGAGATCATTAACTTACTTAATAATCTCCCGTAAGTGTGACCCGCTAGCTTAGGCCCTAGAGATCCGCCCCAAGCAGCCAATCCGAAGGGAAAAATCCAATTGGGGCAAAACCTAAAGCGACCCTATCCATTTCTGCAGTTCACCTTGATCTTGACCAATTGCACAAAACCCATCCGAAGGGGGACGCTTCTAGGGCGCCATGAGGGAGTACAAAATGATCTCACAGTGTGAACCAATGACAGAGATCATAGGACGTGTTGACACAAACCCTTCACCCACTTACTATAAACATTCTCTTGGTCCACCTTGATATTGACTCATACAAAAACTATCCGAAGGGAGATGCTCCCAGGGCACCACGAGGCCAAGCATGAATCTCACGATGTGAATATTCAGGGAGAAACGTGAGTGGAATCATAGACATTTCAGATACATCTCTTCTTCTCACTGAGTATTTTATAACCTAAGGTTTAGTTTACTTAGAAAAAACATGGCTAAGGATTTTAACTAAGTGATTTTTAATTTTGCCCAAGAGTAACTTTTACCTTAGACAGTTAAACAACTTTTGATCATCATCCATTAAACTTCTTAACGGAGTTTTTGACCAAATTGTCGCATGCTTGTAGAAAATCTATCTAATTCACCTTTCCAGGTAGGTTCCCAGATAGGGGTGTTCCATTTCCGTCAGCTTAAGAACCCCAACCTAGTCAGAACCTGCCTTAGACAAAAGGTCCCTTATAGATAGATTTAAAACAAATTTAATCTTTTATGCCATCCAATTTAATCCTATTAAACTGATTTTAAAAGATTAATCTAGGTTACTAAACTCTTTAGAACCATTTGAACATAGGTCTATCTCAATCCAATTTTAAAACCTTTTTAAAAAACTTGAGTTCACCCTAAGTCCGCATGTAACTCTTTCTTATCGATTTTAGGTCTAATCTCCTTTATCACACTTATAAACAGAAACAACTAAAACCACAATGCTAAGCTAACACGTGCAAGGCATTCATAACGATTATAAACAGCCTAAGTGTCATGCTCAATGCATTGTCCATTCATTGCGACTTCTTTTATATAACAGCAATGAAACAAGCAAAAAATGCTTTCATTCACCCTTAGACTAACACTTATAATAAAAGGATGATGCATGAATATGCTCACTGTATGCAAAATATAACTCTTATATTTCATGATGCATGTGCATACTTTCATGTAATTTCTTCATGCTAGATTATAACATTTATAATACATGATGCATGAATAATTGCACAACCTAAGGTGGGTTTTTAAACTATATGTCAAACACTTTGCCCTATAAGCACCATACATCACATGTATAATAAATAAAGTGTTGATGAACCGGGTAGAATTGCCTCAAATTCACAAAAATAAAGCTAACTATTACAAAAACAAGGAGTCTTCAATTCAAATAGGCGAACCGGGTTTTGAACCGTCTGGGCGAAGCAGCGTGTCTCTAACCATCGTGTACCAAACTCCTTGCGATCGCCTACACGAAAGAACAAACACTTCGCTCTATCGTTTACCAATGCTTCTAGAGCTAAACGATTGTATACCAATGATTGTGTACCTTTTACTAAGCGATGAAGCCCGAGGTATGCGATCGCCTAGCACGCTCTGCACAATGCCAGCCTTATACGATCGTCTAAACGATTACGATGCGGCAAAGCACCATCGGCTACATGATCGCTTAGCTAGCACCTTCGTATCGTATACCGCGAGATCGTGTAGGTAGTAACTAAACGATAAAGCAAGCTAACTACACGATCGTTTGGCACGCGCCTTTTACTAAATGATGAGCATCAAATGCTCCTAGTACGATTTTCTACCTCCAGCGTCTATGTGATCGGGCAACCAATGCTATGCGATAGAGTAAACGATTTACCCCATCATTTAGCATTGCTAAACGATGGTTTAGTAAATACTACACGATCGTATAAAAAAATCTATATGATCGCTTAGATAAATCCAAACGATCGTTTACCTTAGGCTACATGATACGACCAACTCTTGGTCTACTAAACGATGGTTTAGTAAATATTACACGATCGTATAGAAAAATCTACACGATTGCTTAGATATATCCAAGCGATCGTTTACCTTAGGCTACTTGATACAACCAACTCTTGGTCTTTTTCCTCATTGAGAACCGCATCACCATGCTTTGAAACTTCATCATGAACGACTCGACTAACTCAAACTCTTTGAATTATAGAATTGATTTCAAGTTAATTACGCCAAAAAACACAGGGACCCTTACAAATTAACACTTTGTAATTGAAGAAAGCTTTAATCAAAGGCAATTAAATCCAAAAACATTCATCAACTCCATCCATAAATGCACTTAACAATTAAACACAAATGCAGAAAACCCACCAAGACTGTAAAAGAAGTTCAAAACAGAATTGAAATTTGGAATATCAGAACAACCTGGCTCTGATACCAATTGAAGGAAATCGAACACGAGGATTTCCATGAGCAGTGGAAGGATCATTCCAAATTACAATCGTATATGAACTTTACAATTACATTCACAAACGGAAACATACGGTTATGCATAAAATACATAAATTACAACATGTTGTACAACAGATCAAGGACAAGAGCAACACACTTTTGCAGACTCATCTTCAAGCTCCTTGATCATGAACGCTCGATCACTGCAACACAACAACACACGAACGGTCGTCCAACATGATTGCTACATTGCACGAACACCACATGCTCGAACTAAGAGATTGCCAAGGTCACAACACCCCGAACACCACGAACAGCCTCCACAGAACCTCAATAGTGTCGAGTTGAGTATGACACTACCAAGAAGGTTACCTTGGTATTCTCGATGTGAGAATCCAGAGAGTGGGCTCTATGTGGACTTGGTTTGAGGCAGAAAGAAGAAGAAACAACAATCGTGTAAATGATTGAGCAAGTGGGAGATGGAAGAACCTATCGTATAGGTCGATGCCCAATCGTTTAGGAAAAGCTAAGCGATTAATGATATGTAGAAATGCATGTCATCTTAGGCCTTTTACTTAGAATTATGAAGGTTGTTAGGCAGAATATGCGTCAATCATGTTAGGAATTCACGAGAAAAAGAGTTTGCGTCGATCAGCATGTTGAATCTCAGTTAACCTGTTATTTTACGTTATTATGCGTTCAATGTTCTATTTTTGTAGCTAAACAGGAAATGACGCAAATGCGAAAACTGGACCACCGCATAGGCGACCGCGATGTGGAGAAACACTCCATCGCAAGGCAAACGCATCAATCAACACATGGATATTTCGGTAATCAGCCGTATGCGGTCCATCGCATGAGAGTTACGCTCGTCAAGCAATTCGGTCATCATGTAGGTTACGGGTATTAAGCGAATGCGGTCATTGAATGATTGCAGTTACGCAGACAACGCATGCTAATGGGATCAACGCAAGATTGGTGGAATGTAACGCATCAACGCATCTACTCGGAAAAAACAAAAGATGATGCTGCATTTTCCCACCACGCCGATAGTGGCAAAGGTTCAGAAAGGACTAACGTGCCGAACGTCAGACTCAGAGCAGTCCAATTAATGCTGTCGCCAACCCAAGCTCTATAAATAGAAGCCGATGAGTAGAAATTCAAGTGATCTGGTGATGATCCTTGTGATCTGGGAATTTTCCCCGCAATCCAGAAAAATGCGTTAGAATACGACTGAGAGTTCTTCACTTCCTTCATCCATTCCGAGTGACGACCGAAGCCTTCGACCGAAGCTAGATCTCGAGAGAGTCAGTTCCTCCACCCATCCATGGCACCACCAACAGCCTTGACGCACAACCGTTGGGAGAAAATCTTTGCTTCCAGCCGGTCATTTCCTTTTCCTTTCTTTTCTCATATTATATTGTATGACATTTTAGAATTAAGAAATTAATACAAATTTTTTTCAATGCATTTCTCTGTTCCTTCGACTCCATCTCCATATTCTTTGCTTAACATCTTTACTTTCATTCCAACACTTAGTGAGATTGCTTGGGTATTGCATACTTAGTCATGTGGATTAGGGATATGAAGCATGTAGCAACCCACCGAGAGGTGTGTGTTGCGTAAGTGTGTGAGTAACCTTATTTACTTAGTATGAAGTTGTGGCAACGCCTGTCTATAGGCTAACGCATTGCTTGTCTATGAGTAAAGTCAGCAATAACCAACTGCCCGAGAGAGTAAGTGGTTGATCGCATTAAGCAATGTATGCATTGTTCACTAGAGATAGGAATAATCTTAGGTCAGCCAAGTTCATGCGATTACCTTTTTCTATGAGCGCATCTTTCATCTTTTAGGCATACTAGAGAGAGTAGTCTAAAACCCAAATCTAAGACTCGAGAGAACGGATTGGAACGCATAGGCAAAAATGGGGATCTTAGAGATAAGCTCTGTTTGCTTCACACAATGTATGCACCCTACAGATTGGATTTGCATGCATCCAGAAAGTAGGATAAGGGGTTATGCGGCAGCCATGCTCATGCGACGAGAGCTAGTGAGCTGGTTATGGAGGTCTAGGTAGGCATAGGCTTCTCGGCAATATCGCAGATACACTGCATACGTCCTAAAGTTAGGTTCATGTGTGTGTCGCATAATCGCATGGTTTGCGTTGACTAAGGTTGTCCTTGCGGTCACTCTTAAGGGTTGCAATGAATTCATCTCCGCATTTTATCTATTTTCCCATACATTTATTTCATGCCAAGTGTTGTCGTATCTCTACCTCTCATGCATATTCTAATTACGTTGTCTATTAGATAGGAGTAGGATTAACTTAGCAACATCCCCTCCATTCTTTTATTCAAACCGCCGCATGCACATTTCCGTATACATATAGCTACAAGTCCCTGTGTTTGACCTTGGATTACCCGAGAAACTTGTGTTCATGTTATACTTGGCGTAAACGCAAGAAAACTTGTGACTCGGAATGGATGAAGGTGAATGAGGAAAGTCGTTTTACCGCGATTGTTCCATTCTTAACCCCTGTGTCTGTTTTCGCGCCGGAAGGTTAGCGCACAAAAATTGGGCCCCGAGGGCTGTTTGGGACACCGAACGAGCTCCATTCCCAAAATCGTCTGGCACACAACTATTTTTCATAGTTCTTAACCCCTGCATCCATTTTCGCGCTTTTTTCCGTCGGAAGGTTCGCACACAAAAATTTGGCCCGCGGGGCCCTAGGGGACGTTTGGGCCACCAAACGAGCTCCATTCCCAAAATTGTCTGGCACACAACTTTTTTTCATAGTTCTTAACCCCTAGGTCCATTTTTGAGCTTTTTCACGCCGGAAGGTTTGCCCGCACAACTTGGGCCCTGCGGCAACACCACGGGGCCCCGGGGTAGCCTTGTGGGGCCCCATGGAAGCGTCGCGACGTCCCGTGGCAGCCCCGCGAGGCCCTAGGGGCCATTTTGGCCACCGAACAAGCTCTGTTCCCAAAATCGTCTGGCACACAACTTTTTTCATAGTTCTTAACCCCTAGGTACGTTTTCACATTTTTTCACGTTGGAAGGTTCGCACACAATAATTGGGCCCCATGGCAGCTCGTGGGGCCCTAGGGGCTGTTTGGGGCACCAAACGAGCTTCGTTCCCAAAACCGTCTGGCAGACAACTTTTTTTCATAGTTCTTAACCCCTGGGTTCATGTTCACGCTTTTTTGCACCAGAACATCCGCGCACAAGAATTGGGCCTCAGGCAACCCGCGGGGCCCTGGGGGTTGTTTAAGACACCAAACGAGCTCCATTCCCAAAACCGTATGGCACACAACTTTTTTTCATAGTTCTTAACCTTGGGTCCGTTTTCGCATTTTTTCGTGCCGGAAGGTTCGCGCACAAAAATTGGGCTCCCAGGGCAGCCTGCGGGGCCCCGAGAGCCGTTTGGGAACCAAACGAGCCCCGTTCCCAAAACCGTCTGGCACAAAGCTTTTGTCATAGTTCTTAACCCCTTGGTATGTTTTCGTGCTTTTTTTGCGCCGTAGGGTTTGCACACAAAAATTGGGCCCTGGGGGTCGTTTCGGGCACCAAACGAGCTCCGTTCCTAAAACCGTCTGGCACAAAAAAAATTTCATAGTTCTTAACCCCTAGGTCTGTTTTCACGCTTTTTCCAGCTGGAAGGTCCGTACACAAATATTGAGCCTCGGGGCAGCCCACGGGGCCCCGGGGGCCATTTGGGATACCAAACGAGCTCCGTTCTCAAAACCGTTTAGCACACAGCTTTTTTGAAGGAAATCGAAACGAGGATTTCCATGAGCAGTGGAAAGATCATTCCAAATTACAATCATATATGAACTTTACAATTACAGTCATAAACAGAAACATATGATTATGCATTCAATACAGAAATTACAACATGTAACACAAAAGATCAAGGACAAAAGCTACACACTTTTGTAGAATTATCGCCATGCTCCATGATCACAGACGCTCGAACACAGTGAATGGCCTCCACAGAACCTCGACAGTGTCGAGTTAAGTATGACACCATAAAGAAGGCTACCTTGGTATTCTCGGTGTGAGAATTCAGAGGGTGGGCTCTGTGTGGACTTGGTTTGAGGAAGAAGACCGGAGGAAACACAATCATGTAAACGATTGAACAAGTGGGAGATGGCAGAACCTATCGTATAGGTCGATGCCCAACCATTTAGCAAAAGCTAAACGATCGTCTAGCAAAAGCTATGCGATCGTTTAGCTCATCGCTTAGCTAAGTGTTTGTCGCCTTCAAACACTCCACGATTGTTTACCTTATCCAAGCTTTCGTTAGTAAATCCTATTTACATGACAACTTCCGTGAGATTCCGAGAGAGAAAAAATCTCAAAACACAATTTTGCAAAACTTAACATTATTAAAATTAGGAAATCATTTTTCCTTTTTATCTCACGGTTACCATGAAACCACCAATAACGTCCCACTTAATTGGTTATTTGAGAAAAAGAGTTAATTATCCAATAATTAATATTATTATAAATATAAATGATAACTAACTTACCATAATATATTTATAACCAATAGTTTAAATATTTCATGTCATGAAACATATAAACCATAGCTCTTTTTCTATTCCATGGCATTTAATATAAATCTCATTTACATTAATCCTCCACTAGATGTATCTCATACATCATACCGATCATATCATATATAATCAAATTACCTCTTGTCAATTTGAACATTTCAAATCAACACCAAGAATTGATCCTCAACTAAATCCATTGAGCTACCAAGGGGACCTTATGAACCTATAGCTCGAAGCTCCCACGGTACGTGAATAATTGACTAAACTCTTTAGTCACGGGATCCACCATCCGTTAACTGTCAGGCACTCCACTAAAGATCAACAACTGAACTCTCCTTACCATAGATATAATATGTGTCCATCTTAATTAATCAGTAGTGGGATAACCTTTCACAGATCGATCGTAAGTACTGCTCGGCCGATAGTTGTTATGCCCTTGTAGTTACATCTAACTCCTTAAGTACCACTGATTCCTTTAATGAACATAAGTCATAGTCCTACTATGACTGAGTCCTCTCTTCCAAAGAGAAGTTGTGGCCACTATGTTCAAGCCCCGAAATCAGCCCTTAAGGGAGCAATCTCTTTACTTACCCTTGTTTCAGTGAAGGAGTGAATTCCATCTTGTGTATTGAGTTCCCAACTCTGAATCAGATAGGTCCCCAAAAAGGTAGGTATGTTGAGTTGAAAATCTGGTCACTCTCACCCATACTAATCAAAGGACCGCCCTCAATGGCAAGAGTTCCCAAAACACTCAGGATTGAGGTTGTGTCACCTATAGTCATTTAGGTGAGATGTAAGTCTCCAGTATCAATGACGTTATATACAGAGTCTAGTCATCTCGTGGTTCGGTCTTATAAAAACTCTTTGTATAGGACACCCCCACTCACATGTCTCCACATGAATAGTCAGGATTTATCATCTGTAGTAGTTTACAATACTTGCAAACTTCTACAAAGCGGGTCGTATCTGTAGTGTCATCAGGATCAGGTATCCTACCTTAATTCTTATACTACAAATCTATTTAGGTCATCACTTAAGTCATGATCCACTTGTATATCACATATACATGCTTAACTTTACATAAGATAACCATGGAGCTTTGTTTATTGGATATGAGTAAATGCCAGAATGAAATAACAGTTATTTTATTCATAAAACAATGTGTATCATTAAAAACAACGAGACTCCGAGAGAATTAGAACATTAATCCCAACATTTTTTCATTGTTCTTAACCCCTGGGTTCGTTTTTGCATTTTTTTGTGCCGAAAGGTTCACACACAAAAATTGGGCCCAAGGGCAGCCTGCGGGGCCCCGGGGTCCATTTGAGGTACCAAACGAGCTCCGTTCCCAAAACAATCTAGTACACAACTTCTTTTCATAATTCTTAACCCTTGGGTCCGTTTTCGTGCTTTTTCATGGCAGAAGGTTCACACACAAAAACTGGGCCTCAGGGGCCGTTTGGGGCACCAAAGAGGCTCCGTTCCCAAAACCATTTGGCACACAGCCTTTTTTTTCATACTTCTTAACCCCTGTGTCCGTTTTCTATTTTTTCGTGCCGAAAAGTTCACGCACACAACTTGGGCCTTGTGGCAGCGTCGCGAGGCCCCATGGCACACCCGTAGGCCCTCGAGGTCGTTTGGGGCACCAAACGAGTTTTGTTCCCAAAACCGTCAAGCGCACAACTTTCTTTCATAGTTCTTAACCCCTGGGTCTGTTTTCGCGCTTTTTCTCACCGAAAGGTTCGCAGACAAAAATTATGCCTCAGGGTAGCCTGCGTTGCCTTGGGGGACGATTGGGGTACAAAACGAGCTCTATTCTCAAAACCGTCTGGCACACGGGGATGCCCGTATGACACATGTGGGGGCAAGCCAAAACGAAGGCAAGTCGTCAGGATCAGCGCATTAACACAACTCCTCTATCTGGTGCAAGGCAAATCAAACGAGACAAGAGTTGAGTTGAATATGGAACACAACCTAAGTTGGATGCCCGTATGACACACGTGGGGGTAAACCAAAATGAAGGGCGTAACCAGGTTCAACCCTGCATTTGAATAAGACATCGCAAAGTTTTGGAGTATTTTTGACGAACGCATTCTCAAAAGCTAAACACAAAATTGCAGTGAATGAATAAAAGTTTTTGAGCAAAGGCTTGCTGGATCTAAACTTAGAAAATATCTTTTTGAAGAAGCAGCCACAGTGGAGGAAAGCATTGCGGTAATGGTCAGGGGTGTGATGACATGCAGAAATGCATGTCATCTTAGGCCTTTCACTTAAAATTATAAAGGTTGTTAGGCAAAATATGCGGCAATCATGATAGGAATTCATGAGAAAATGAGCTTGCGTTGATCAGCATGTTGAATCTAAGCTAACCCGTTATTATGCGTTCAATGTTCTATTTTTGTAGCTAAAACAAGAGATGGATGCAAACGCGCAAACCGGACCACCGCATGAGGAGAAACTCTCCATCGCAAAGGAAAACGCATCAATCAATGCATGGATGTTGCGGTAATTAGCCGTATGCGTCCATCACATGGGAGTTGTGCTCGTTAAGAGATTGTGGTCATCATGTAGAGTTGTAGTATTAAGCGAATGCGGTCATTGAATGATTGCGGCTACACAACAATGCATACTAATGGGCTTAATGCAAGGTTGGTGGAATGAACGCATCAACGCATCTACCTCGAGAAAAACCAAAAGCTCTATAAATAGAAGCCGATGAGCAGAAATTCAAGCTATCCGGGGATGATCCTTGTGATCCAGGGATGATCCTTGTGAACCGGGATTTTCCCCACGATCCGGACAAATGCGTGAGAAGATGTTTGAGAGTTCTTCACCTCCTTCATCCATTCCGAGTGACGACAAGAGCCCTCGACCAGAGCTCTGTCTCTTATACACATCTAGATGTGTATAAGAGACAGATCCATGGCACCACCGGCAGCCTTGACGCACATCTATTGGAAGCACGTCTTTGCTTTCAACCGGTCACTTCATTTCCCTTTCTTTTCTCATATTGTATTGTATGACATTTTGTGATTAAGGAATTAATACAATTTGTTTTCAATTCATTTCTCTGTCTCCTTCGACTCCATCTCCATTTTCTTCGCTTAGCATCTTTACTTTCATTGTAACACTTAGTGAGATTGCTTGGGTATTGCATACTTAGTCATATGGATTAGGGATATGAAGCATGTAGCAATTTACCGAGAGGTGTGCGTTGCGTAAGTGTGTGAGTAACCTTATTTTCTTAGTGTGAAGCTGCGGCAACGACTGTCTATAGGCTAATGCATTGCTTGTCTATGAGCAAAGTCAGCAACAACCAACTGCCCGACAGGGTAAGTGGCTGGTCGCATTAAGCAATGTATGCATTGTTCACTGGAGATATGAATAATCTTGCATCAACCAAGTTCATGTGGTTACCTTGTCCTATGAGCGCATCATTCATCATTTAGACATACTCGGGAGAGTAGTCTAAAACCCAAATCTAAGACTCAAGAGAGCGGATTGGAACGCATAGACAAGAACAGGGAACTTAGAGATAAGCTCCGTTTGTTAACCTACATCGCATGCACTCTAGGAATAGGAATGATATTATGTCGTCGTCTTATTTGTGTGTGTCATTTTGTCATCACATAAATAAGAATAGAGGCTTATGTGTAGGTCCTATAGACTTATCACATATATCGCATGCGTTCTAGCATTAGAAGTCATAACATTTGCACCGAGAGGTAGTTTACTATTGTATGTGTGTTGCATGATCGCATGGTTTGCGTTGACTAAGGTTGCCCTTGCAGTCACTCTTAAGGGTTGCAATGAAATCATCTCCACATTTTATCTCTTTACCCATACATTTATTTCATGTCAAGTGTTGTCGTATCTCTACCTCTCATGCATATTCTCATTACATTGTCTGTTAGATAGGAGTAGGAGTAGGATTAACTTAGCAACCTCCCTTCCACTATTTTATTTAAACCGCCGCATGCACATTACCACATTCATTTTGCTACAAGTCCCTATGTTCGACCTCGGATTACCCGAGAAACTTGCGTTCGCGTATACTTAGCGTGAGTGCAAGAAAACTTGTGACAGGACGTATGGTCATCGCATACATTTATTAATGCATATTCATTCCAATGCATGACCATCGACGCATGACTATCAACGCATATCTTAGGAACATGTATCGCATATCGAGTCCAAGGAATTTTAGTTGTCGAGTAAATTTGACAACTAATTTCCTGTCACCAATCATGCGTTGGAATCCACGCGATCGAAGCCATGCGTTGAAGGATGAAAGGAATTCTTCCATTGCATTGCATACCAAGGAGACTTATTGTTGCACCTACAAAGAGCAAATGCACCACAACCAAGGAAGCAGCTGCATATCCAAAATAACAATAAAAATAAACTAAACTATGAAAGCAAGGTAAAGATAGAGTAGAAGACGTCCTTAGAAAAATAGGAGTGTTGTCACCGCAAGGAGTCTCCCATGCAGAAGATTACTCTCAACTGCTTAGGTCAAGTTGCCTTGACCATTGGAACTTCTGGCAATTGTTGGGTGCATGTTGGCCACCATGTGCTTAGAATTACCTTCAGCTTTTGCGACTGATTTCCCTTCTACCTTGGGGTCAATACTGGCTTTCGGTGCATCGCCTACACTTCAATATTGGTTGCAACTTGGTCGCACAAGCTACAATACTCGCAAGATAAAAAGGTTACCTACAGAGATACAAAACTCAACAAACAATTAGCTACCAAGTCCCCAGCAACGACGCCAAAAACTTGATGACGAAAATTTAGATTACCAAATCATTGAGGACTTAATAACTAAAGTTCCATGGACGAAATATGCGATGCATGTTCTTAAAGTATGCATTGATTATCATGTGTCGGTGGTCATGTGTTGGAATGGCTATGCGTTAACAAATGTATGCGATGACCATGCGTTCCTGTCACAAGTTTTCTTTTGCTCACGCCAAGTATAACGCGAACACAAGTTTTTCGGGAGATTCGAGGTTCAACTCAGGGACTTGTAGCTAGACGTATGCAGTAATGTGCATGCGGTGGTTGAATAAAAGAATGATGGAAGGGTTGTTAAGATAACACTACTTCTATTCCTAACTAACAGACAACGCAATGAGAATATGAATGAGAGATAGAGATACGATAACTATTGAAAGGAAGTAAATGGATGGAAAATAGATAAAATGTGGAGATGTCTTCATTGCAACACTGAGCTTGACCGCAAGGGCAACCTCAGCCAACGTAAACTATGCTATCATGCTTCACACACTTGAGCCTAATCTTAGGACGTATGCGATGTATATGTGATAGTGTCGAGAAGCCCATGCCAGTCTAAACCTCCATAACCCGCTCACGTGCTCTCGCCGTATGAGCATGATGGCCGCATACCACTATATCTACTTCCTGGATGCGTGCAATATCCTATCCGTAGGGAAAATACACTGTGTTATAGCAAACGAAGCTTATCTCTAAGTTCCCCATTCTTGCTTATGCGTTCCAATCCGATCTCTCAAGTCTTAGATTTGGATTTTAGACTACTCTCTCAAGTATGCCTAAATGATGAATGATGCGCTCATAAGACAAGGTAACCACATAAACTTGGCTGACGTAAGATTATTCCTATCTTTAGTGAATACTTGCTTACATTACTTAATGCGACCAACCACTTACCCTTCTAGGCAGTTAGTTATTGCTGACTTTTCTCATAGACAAGTGTTGTGTCCACCTATAGACAAGCGTTGCTACAACTTCACACTAAGCAAATAAGGTTTTTTCACACACTCACGCAACACACACCTCTCGGTGGTTTGCTACATGCTTCATATCTCTAATCCACATGACTAAGTATGCGATACTCTAGCAATCTCACTCAGTGATGCAATGAAAGTTAAGATGGAGATGGAATCGAAGGAAACACAGAAATGCATTGAACACATAATGTATTAATTTCTTAATCCCAAAATGTAATACAATACAATATAAGAAAAGAAGAGAAAATGAAATGATCAGCTGGAAGCAATGTCTTGCTTCCAGCAAATGTGTGTCAAGGCTGCCGGTGGTGCCATGGATAGGCGGTGGAACTGACTCTCTCGAGATCTAACTCCAGTCAAAGGCTCTGGTCGTCACTCGGAATGGAAGAAGGAAATGAAGAACTCTCAAGCTTTCTTCTCATGCATTTTTCTAGATCACAAGGATCCGTCCTAAGGCAAACCTCAGGAAAAAACGTTGGATAAGTTGAAATTCTGCTCATCGGCTTTTTTATATAGAGCTTGGATCGTCGACAACATTTATGGACTGCCCTGATTCTAACATTTGTGGCACGTTAGTCCTTTTCTGAATCTCTACTGCTAACGGCATGGTAGGTGAAATGTGAACATCATCTTTTGGTTTTCCCTAGATATACATTGATGCGTTTATTCCACCAACCTTGCATTGATCCCACTACTATGCGTTATCGTGTAGCTGCAATCGTGTAGTGACTGCCTTCACTTAATACCGCAACTCTACATGATGATCGCAATCCCTTGACGATCGCAACTCCTATGCGATGGACGCATGCACCTGATTACCACAACACCCATGCATTGATAGTATGCGTTCGCCTTTGCGATGGAGAGTTTCTCCGCATGCGGTCGTCTATGCGGTAACTCGACTTCCACGTTTGCATCCACTTCCTGCTTTAGCTAAAAAATAGACAATTGAACGCATAATGACGCATAATAATGGGTTAGCCGAGATTCTCAATGTTGAACGTCGCAAGCTCATTTTCTCATGAATTCCTAACATAATTGCCGCATATTCTGCTTAACAGCCCTCATAATTCTAAATAAAAGGTCTAAGATGACATGCATTTCTGCATGTCATCAACGATCCTCATTAGTATTAGTTCATTATTTGCATTTGGGACTACGGTCATCCCTCATTTCTTCGGCATGCATTGCACGGGGCTAACCCACGTGCTGTCGGCGATTGGATAGATAATCCCTGCATCCAACCATTTGATCATCTTCTTCTTCACGACCTCCTTCATCGCAAAGTTTAGTCTGGGTTGATGTTCGATCGATTCCTTTTTTTATTTTCCTCGAGACGTATCCTATGCATGCAATATGCAGGGCTGATTCCTTTAATGTCTGCTAGCGTCTAGCCTAGTGCTTTTATGTACTTTTTCAGGATGCTCAGTAGCACATTCTCTCGATCTTCTTGAAATGCAAAGGAAATTATCACTGGCAGCGTTTCATTTTGCCCCAAATAAGCATACTTTAGGTGGTTTGGCAAGGTTTTCAGTTCTACTGTGGGTGGTTGTTCCAAGGATGGTTTTTATGCTTTTCTCTCTTCATTCATCGTCAGTTTTTCTTCTTTGGTTGTTGTTTCTACGATCGCATTGCAGGTTACTATGGATGCAGTCACATCCTCTCCTTCATCTTCATCTTCAGACTTTTCTTCTTCATACACACTAGGTTCATTGTCGGAATTTGTGAGGTCTTCTTCTTCCGGCTATTTCATGGCTCTAATAATATCAAACCTGATCTCTTTCTATTCACGCTCAATGTGATCTCTTCCTTGTACACATCAATCTGAGCGTAACCAGTGGATAAAAATGGTCGTCCTAGAATGATGGGTACATCCTTATTCGCTTCATAATCATCGATGATGAAGTCTGCAGGTAAGATAAATTTGTCAATCGAGACCAGGAAGTCTTTCACCTTCCCTTCTAGATGAACAAGAGACCTGTCAGCTAGCTGGAGAGTTACCATCGTGGGCGCCAGCTACCCCACATTCAGCTGCTTAAAAATTGAAAGGGGCATTAAGTTGATACTGGCCCCGAGATCGCAAAGCGTTTGACCAATGTATAACCCGCCGATTGAGCAGGGTATTGTGAAACTTCCGGGGTCACACATTTTTGGTGGAATAATGGTTTTTGCCTTTTGTGTTAACGCCACCGTTGCAAACTTACCTATGCTCTTTTTCTTCGTCACCATGTCCTTCAGAAACTTTGCATACTTTGGCATTTGTTCAATCGCTTCAGTGAAAGGGATGTTTATATGTAATTGTTTCAGCATGTTCATGAAGCAATGATGTTGCACTTCATCATTTTTCTTCTTCTTAAGTCTCTAAGGGAATGGTGGCAGTTGTATTTTGATGGTTTCCTGCTCTATCGACTTAGAAGTGGACACAATATCTGGTTTCATTGTCTTCTGTTCTTCTAGTTCTTCTTTAGTCAACGGGGTCTGTGTTTCCATCGTAACTGGAATAGTCCGNAAGCGTTTGACCAATGTATAACCCTCCAATTGAGCAGGGTATTGTGAAACTTCCAGGGTCACACATTTTTGGTGGAATTATGGATTTTGAACTTTGAGTCAATGGGGTCTGTGTTTCCATCGTAACTGGAATAGTCCGGCTTGACTCATTTTTCTCTCCCGCCACTATCTTTCCACTTCACAAAGTCACAATTTGACATTGCTCCTTTCTCGTACTCCCTGAGTTGTATGTCCTATCTGAATTTCAAGATTGCAGATGGACGTTGCTTGATTCTGGAGTACTGTTTCATTCTTCTCAATATACTGCTTTGGTAAGCTCTCCAAAGATGAAGATTGCGGTGCCTGCGAACTGCTAGCTTGATTTTGTGGTTGACCATTTGTTCGCAGGAAAAATCCTGGTGGCCCTTCCTTTTGCGCCATTGGTTGAAAATTTTGTTGTTGATTTTTCCATGTGAAGTTGGGGTGGTTTCTCCACCCAGGGTGGTAAGTATTGGAAAAAGGATCATTCTACATGAAATAAACAGACTGTGGGTTCCTCGGACACTCTTCCATTGGATGGCCTTCTTCGCAAGTGGCACAACTTGCACTCGTTTGATCGATTGCGTTGACCTGCCCCCTATGCGTTCCTGGGCTACTGATTGCGATTTCTTGTATTAAATTCATCATCGCATTCATTTGGTTTTGTAGGGATGTGATGGTCTCATTGCTTGCGTCACTGTCTTTAATTCTCAGTCGTTGATCGCTTTCTCTCTAGTCTTCATGATTCTTTGAAATGCGATCAAGTGTATTCTTAGCCTCGTCGTAAGTTTTGTCGAGTAGACCTCCAGCTGTTGCCGCATTGGTAGCCGTCTGCCATGTAGGGTTCAAACCATGGTAAACATTTTCCATTTAGAGACAATCGGGTAAGCCATTGTGCGGACAATCTCGCACCAGTCTTTTAAACCTCGCCCAGTCGTCACAGAACAATTCGTCGATATCTTGTTCAAAATTAGTGATCAACTTCCTCCGTCTTTCGTTTTCTTTCGGGGGGAAGTACTTCTTCATGAACTTTTTAACTAACTGTTCCCACGATGTAATCTCCCTTGGTTCGAGAGAATAAGCCCATTTCTGTGCTTGGTCACACAATGAAAATGGGAACAGCGTTAGTTGAACCTCCTCAACGGAGATGTTTGGGAACACAAACATATTGCAGATTTCAATAAAACTCCGGAGGTGGGTGTGCGGATCCTCTCCATGCCTACCGCCAAATTGTCCGGCAGTTTGAATCATCTACAGCATCACCGGCTTCATCTCGAACCTCAATCCGTCTAAGGCTGGCCTCATGATTCCTGGTGAGAAATCGTAAAGGTTGGGCGGCGCATAGTCCCGGATGGGTCTATTGTAGTCGTTCACCAAGAGAATGGGGTTCGCCATGATATTATTTGCATTCGGTGCTCTGTCTTTTGTTTGCTCCGCCATGTTGGAATTCTCTCTTGTTGTTGATGTAGGCGGTTGTCTTTTCTTCTTCTTCGGAAAGTTCTCTCAATCTCTATGTCGTAATTAGGCTTAGGAATTTGTCCTTCGGTCATACGACGCCCGCATTTTCCCTTACCAAAGGAGAGGCAGTGCACAGAGATGGAAAGCTACAAAGAAAATAAAAAAGTTACCGTTAGCACAATATGTACTGCCGTAGTCCCGGGCAACGGTGCCAAAAACTTGATGCGTTGCGAATATGATGAAATAATGGTGTATATTACGATGGTTGTGTATGCGTTGCACAGCAAGTTTTCCTAGTAAAATCCAAGTATATATCCTACTAGGTTGCCTGGTAACCCAGGGTCGAACACAGTGACTGTGGAGACAATATGCGACGGTAATTTTAGATTCCTTTGCAGTGACAAACAAAACAATAAGTTGGTTGGTATTTTTGGTTAAAGTGTAAATCCTATGCGGTGGAATTGAGAAAAGAGTTAATAATAGCGAAGGTTACAATGAGTATGCGAGGAACGGGTTGAGAAGGGATTTAGCTAACACTTCCTAAGATTGCGTTCAAGTTATGTGATCATGCTACACACATACAATAGTAGGTCATCTCTCAATGCAAATGCTATAGCTCCTTGTAACGGTAAAAATTAGATTCCTTGTTATGCATGCACTGTGATGATAGATAATGTGCTACAAGCTCATGTCCCCGACAACGGTGCCGTAAACTTGATGACATAATTTTAGTCTTTATCTTTAAGCATGTGAACAAATATGAATGTGAATGAATGAACAATCCTTTTGCGATAAAGACAATTTTATGCGATACTACGTCTAAATATATGCATTGTTAATGATATGCTCGTAGTATACGATGTAGTAGTGCGTGTCACAAGTTTCCTTGCGCTGAAACCATGTATAATTCCAACTCAAGTTTCTCAGAATAATCCGAGGTCGAACACAGGGATTGTTTTCATTAATGTGTTACTTTTGTGATACATGCGACCGGTGTTTACAATGAATAAAGAATTGGGTTTATACAGGAATATAAATTGTGATGAAATAAAATTGCGTTGATAAAATAAAGTTACGTTGATAAAATAAAACCCTAAACTAATATGATACAAGATACAAGATACAAGATACAAGATACATGATACATGATACTGAGGTCGAGACTGACTGTGAAGTTGTACAAAGATTCGGTGTATGCGATGGCAAGTCTTTATGAATGAATCAGAAAGAGGAAGAGCAAATAGTAAAAACAACGCAACTTTGCCAATTGCATTAAAGATACAACTAAGGTTCCGCTTTCCCTTGGCGTACACCTCTCGGTGATCGGTCGCGTTCTCATATCTCTATGGTGAAACAGGGATGAACGTGATGAACGCAAGGTTGTTTCCATCTCTGAAAATACTTCTTGCTTTAGTTAACACATTCTTCTAACCTTCTCTCGATAGGCGGAATAACATCTTCACTTTTGCTCTCACAGGAGAAGATGCCATCGAGCATGCTTTAGCTAAACTTAATTATTTTCTTAACATAAATTAACTTACTCACTTAACTCTTGCTATTTACCCAGGGAATTAGGAAAACATCATGGAGAAAATGGATTATGGATGAACGGAAAGAGATAAAGAGATGATAATGGCAATGATCATAGCATTTAATACTAAGATTAAGCATCTGATACATGTTGTGAATGAAAGAGTAAAAAGGATGAATACAGATAATGAAAATAGAGATTAGAAACGAATACAGAAAGAGTGTCAACATCTTGACACAGATTCTGAATGGAGGTTGTGCTTGTCGGCGTGTGGAAGTAGTGGAGAGGAAAGCTTCCCTCTCAAGCTTGCTTTCCCGGTAGAATTGACCTTTGCACAGAGCTTTAGCTACGGGGATCGGAATGATTCTCTACTCGGAGACTCACCCCTCGGCCTTGTCTCGTGGTTCTCTCGAATTTACTCTGGACAGTCGTTTCAGACCAGTCTCTCTCTTTGTATCAATATATGCACGTCTCTATGTATTCATGTATATCTTTCAGTGAATTTGCAGAGGCTATTTATAGGCGAAGCTTGGCTCTTTGACTTTTTGGTCCCCACTGTATGGTTATGGTAGTTCCTGAAATGGGCGCAATGCGACAAGATGCGTTGTTTATTTTATCTTTGAGCCATGAACGCATGCGGTGACTGATTTCCTACAAAACAGAAGCTGAAGCATTCTATTCTACCATCGCAATGGTGTTAGTGGGTGTATTGACGACAATTTATAATTTTTGCATTTCTTAGCCAATTTCTATATTATCGATGCAACTTTTCTTTCTTTTTGCCGCAATATTTAAATAAAAGAGTATAAATAACTTGTATTTCTACAAGTTATCACTCCTAATTTTAGGACGCATGCGATGTATACGATGATATCTATAGGACTTATGTCTAAGCCTCTATTCTTGTCTATGCAATGATGAATGACACACACATACATAAGGTGACCGCATACTATCATATTTTATTTCTAGGGTGCATGCGATGCATGTTAGCAAACAGATCTTATCTCTAAGTTTTTATCTCTTGCTTATGCGGTTCTAATATGACTTTCTCAAGCCTAGATTCTAACCTAGCTCTCTCAAGTCTAGGTTCTTTCTTTAGACTCTCTCTCAATTATCTCTAAAGGATGATGGATGCATATATAAGACAAGATGATCGCATAAAATGAAGATCTTAGGTCATGCTAGCTAAGTGCTTCTCAACCCATTCGAAAGTTTAGTTACTCATGCGTAATGTAAAGAGATTGAACAGATGTAGAGATGCAAATTCCATTTTATAAATAAAATCAGAATACGGAATGACAATGAAAAGTAGGGATAGTAAGCCTAGTAGCAATGTCTTGCTTCCCAAGGCTTCTACACTATGTTTTTCTCTACTCTGCCGAAAAGAATGTTCTTTCTTTCGCAAGAGTCGGCCCTCTCTCCGTTCTCAACGCTTCCTGGCACTCTCTTGAGCTAACTAGGAACGAACTTTCGGCATCTTCTCTCTTCACCCGCCTCCGCCTTTTAAATATAAAAATTACAGACTACGGCTATCTATGTATATGGTGAAAAAGAACTCCAAAATTCTGAACTGCTCAACTGTTGACCTCTCTCAACGAAGGTGGCCTATAGAGTTTCAGGGTGAAGGGCTTTTCTCTCAAATGATTGCACTGATTAGAACCTGTCTCTTATACACATCTAGATGTGTATAAGAGACAGATGATGGGCAGTCATTAAATCTTCTGCTCTGATTTGCTGATTAATTGTCATTGAAAAGTTGAGTGTACTTACTACAGTGTGTCGTTAATGGCTTGTCAACTAAATTCGGATTCAATCGTCATCAGCTTTCTGTCCCATCGTGATTTATTAAGCTTTCACCTTGATGCGCCGTCTCTATGTGGCCACCTTCTTGAGCAGATCTTCGTGAACGCATACGATCGCATGGCTTTGTGGTCACAATCTTCTAATGCGCTCAAACGCTGAATTCCTTGGATCGCAATTCTGCCTTGCGCCAACACATTTTCCTGCACAAAATATGTAAATTAGCTGCTTTAATGCGATGGGTGCATGCGATCACAATGTTCTTAACTTACTGCTTTTGGACATGATTGTACACATTTTTATTGTCACAATCTGATAACGGGCAGAAATGCATGTTATCATAGTGCTAAGTTCTTAAACAATGTTGGCTTTGTTTGATAAAAGATGTTAGATTGCGTCCAAAAAGCATCAATTTCATAATATTACGGTCGCATGCGTTCATCGCATATAAATAGTTGATTTTTGTGTTTTTATGCAGAATATGCGTGACGCAAGGAGGAAATTGTGATCATAGGAAATCATTGGTCTAGCGCAACATTACCGCAAGACTTTGCGGTGATTGTGTTTGCAAACATTTGCTCAAGAAGGATTGCTGCAACTTGGTGGGCGCATCTGGGTGAAAAGCATAATTAATTGCAATGGGACAGAAAGCTGATGACGGTCGAATCCGAATTAAGCTGACAGCCGCTAACGATAACAAGTACATTCAGCTTTTTGGTGACAAATGATCGGCGCATCAATCAGAGAATTAAAGCCATCCCATCTGTGCAATCATAAGAGAGAAGCCACCTTCACCCCGAAGCTCTATAAATACCAAAGGCATTCTTCAGAAAAGGGGTACACCAGTTAGAAAATTCATCAGTTAGCTTAGCACGCCTCAATCCATAGTTTTTTTCCTTTTTATTTTAAGGCGGAGCACGAGAAGAATAAAAACGTCGGAGATCACTCAGATCAACTCGAGAGAGAACCTTAAGGCGAAGAAGCAGAGAGCAGACCGACTCTCGCGAGAGCGAGATTATCTTTTGAACTCTAGTAGAAAAATAGTGTAAAAGCCTGGGCAGTAAGAGATTGCTACCATGCTCTTTATTCTATCCTTGCATTGTTATTTTGCACTTCATCTTTATATTTATACAATGGAAGTTCTTATTCTACATCTGTTCACTCTCTTAGCACGCATGTGTAACTAAACTAGTCGAATGGGTTGAGAAGAACTAAGCTAACATGACTTAAGAAGTTCATTGCTTGCGATTGTCTTGTTTTATGTTGTGCTTAACACCCCTTTAGAGCTACTCGAGAGAGAGTCTAAAGAAAGAACCTAATGACTCAAGAGAGCTAGGTTAGAATCTAGACTCGAGAGAGCAAGATTAGAACCGCATAAACAAGTGATAGAGACTTAGAGATAAGCTCTGTTTGTCAACCTACATTGCATGCATTCTAGAGATGGGAATGATATTATGTGGTCGCCTTATTTGTGTGTGTGTCATTTTGTCATCGCATAAATAAGAATAGAGGCTTATGTGTAGGTCCTATAGACTTATCGCATATATCGCATGCATTCTAGCCTTAGAAGAAATGGCATTCACACCGAGAGGTGGTTTACTGTTGTATGCATGTTGCATGATCGTATAGCATGAACGCATCTTATGAAGTGTTAGCCAAAACTTTTCTCAACCCATTCACCGCAGACTCATCACATCTTCCGTTTATTCAACTCTTTTCAAACTCCACCGCATTTGTTTATTTTCCATTACCGCAAACAACAACCTCAACAACTATTTATTTATTTGGTTACTGCAAAGTTTTCCTAAAAGTTACCATAAAAATTACCATCGCAACCTATTTTCCAAAGTCCCTGAGTTCGATCCTAGACTTACCAAGAAACTCAGTGGAGTTTACACTTGGATTCCGCTGAGAAAACTTGAGTGCTCAATGCATTTTTCACCGTCGCATTTCATCCACATTTTCACATAAAAAAAATAACGCATCACAATCCTACATTGTTTTATATCTTTCCGTTGTAATAACGTGCATTTTTGCCCGTTATCACTATGATGAGTTATGCTCATCTTCCAGACTCGTTTTGGGGTTATATAGTGCAAACTGCCTGTTATATCTTAAACAACGTTCCCTCGAAAAGTGTTTCTGATACACCATTTGAGTTATGGAGATGTCGTAAAGGTAGTTTATGCCACTTCAGGATTTAGGGTTGTCTGGCACATGTGCTAGCGACTAACCAAAAGAAGTTGGAACCGCGTTCGAAGGTTTGCCTCTTTGTAGACTACCCCAAAGGAAATGAGAGGAGAATACTTCTATGATCCAAGTGAGAACAAAGTGTTTGTTTCCACTAATGCTATCTTCTTGGAAGAAGATCACATAAGGGATCATAAGCCACGAAGTAAGCTCATTTTATGTGAGATCTCTAGAGTTGAGACTGCCTCGATGTAGTGTGAGGGTTATGAACCCACCAGATCGCTACATGGGTTTGACTGAAGCCCAAAATGTCATTACGAGTTAATAAATTAAATAGGTTTGTAGTATAAGGATTAAGGTGGGATACCTGATCCTAGTGACACTACGGATACGGCCCGCTTTGTAGAGGTAGATCCTGACCATTCATGTGGAGATGTGCGAGTGGGGGTGTTCTATACAAAGACTTTGTACAAGACTGGTCCACGAGATGACTAGAGTCTGTATATAACGCAGTTGATACTAGAGACTTACTGTTGAGTTTTATGTCCTAAAACTCGTGATATGTAAACAATGGAACTTATTCTGAAAATTCAATAAAGGTGTTATTGAATAAATCTATTGCTTGAAAAAGACCCTTGACTATTGGATGAGTACTTGAACTTTATGTGGAGACATAAAGGTGGATCAGTTTCGAGTAAATTTTCAAAATGATCTATATTATATGGATAAGGTTGGGGACCTTATTCTGGTAACACTATTGGATACGACCTGCTCTGTAGTTGTTACAAGAAATTGTAAAGTGCTACAAACGAAGTGATCCTAATTCGCTCATGTTGGACATGAAAAGTGGGGGTTTCCCATTGCAAAAGAGTTTGTACAAGATCGGACCACGAAATGAGTCACTCTTACTTTATAATGCTGTTTACTATTTAAGACTAACTATTTCAAAGCGATGACCTAGGTAACTTGACCTTAATCCTTAGCTAACTATGAACTCCTGTTTATTCGGGATTACCCTTAGATTTGCATCGGAACCAAATTAAGCGAAGAAGAAACATGGCAAATAATAATGAGAGGCCCGATGGGAATCAAGGGGTAAATTGGCCAGCGCAAGACCCTGTTTTTCTTGCTGCCGACCGCAACATCCCAATGAGGAACTATGCGGCACCGAATCTTTATGACTTCTCGCCCGGAATTTCAAGACCAATGGTTGAGGAGAATGCACATTTTGAAATTAAGCCAGTCATGATCCAGATGATACAAAACGCGGGGCAATTTGGAGGTCTACAAGGAGAAGACCCACATGCTCATTTGACTAGCTTCGTAGAAATGTGCAACACATTCTCCATACCTGGTGTGACTCCCGAAGGAATTAGGTTGTATCTCTTCCTGTAAACACTGCTGAATGAGGCAAGGAGGTGGGCTCAGTCACTAGAACCAAATGAAATCAACGCATGGAGGACCATCGACTTAGGCAAGCAGGATTGACCTCTTGCAGGGATGCTATTGCAAGTAACTCTGAAGGAACCTCTTTCAATCAGCACCCTCACAACTATCTTTATCTCTTTCTTAATCGCTTTCTTTATAGCTTTCCTTTACTGCTTTATGCATTGCGTTTATTTACTGTTTACTTTTAAATTTAACCTTTACTACTTTATGAATTTACTTTCAATTTAATTCAATTACGTTATTCTCATGCCTTTGTTCAATTTACATACTTTTCTGCATTTACTTGCGTTGTTTTTAAATCTCTGTGAATGACCGACTAAAAGAAAATGAACACTGCAAAGTCTTAGCAACTTGCGGTTGATTGATTGTAAAATAATAATAATAATAATAAATAATAATAATAATAAATATAATAATAATAATAATAATAATTAATAATAATAATAATAATAAAAAATAATAATAATAATAATAATAATAATAATAAAATAATAATAAACTTTAATAAACATCCGGTATGCATTGTGATGATGGGTGCATCTTGCACTGATAAGATACACTTTGCGTCCATCTTACACAAATGTATTGCGCTGAGGGGTGTGTTGCGTGCGTTTGTATTCTGTGCCCGTCCTTAGTGAAAACGCACTATGTCGAGGTAATGTTGCGCCATTAGAAATACCGTGTGCTCATTCTCCAGAAATGCGCTGAGTTGAGGGGTGTGTTGCGCTAATGCATGTGTTGTTGCCCGTCCTCTGCAAATATGCATTTGCGTTAACGGATACATTGCATTAATCTTTAACCTTGAGCCCGTCCGAATAAAATACAAAAGATAAATTCTTTTTGCAAGAGAGTAGTCCAATCGCTTAGGCTTCCAAGGAAATGATGACTTAGCAGATGAAAGGGCACCTTTTCTGCTAATTCATAAATGCGAGGAGCACGGCGGGCAGGATTTTTGAGTATCTCGAAGCCTGCCACGAAGAATTTGCATTGGGCCCATCAAGGCCCAATCTATAAATTCCCTCCTCCTTCATCTGAGGAAGTCTATTTGAATCTTTTTCAAAAAAGAAAACCCTAAGAAAATCCTCTACATACCCAACCTTCGAAATTTCTTCCTAAGTCCTAAGAACTTTCCTAACTCTATCACTCACCGAAACCATGGCCGAGCAATCCTCACATTCATCTTCCCTACCTTCATCACTTTCCCTAGCCCAAGTCATCGCAATGGAGGTGGCATTCCTCGCAACAAGCCGCCACCTCACCGCCCAGCCGAAGCCCATCCAAAGAATCGCCAGAAAACCACGGTGAAAACCTTTTGTAGCCAAACCACTCCAAATTCGAGAGGAGCCGAGCATGGAGAGTGCCCCACTCCCAGTACCGTCATCGAAAAGTTAGAAGAAAAGAAGAGATGACAAAGAAGTATTCCAGAGCATTCTAAGCAACATGGGGAAAGAGGGAGGGCTACCTGAAGCCGGAGTTGTTAATCAGCCTTTGCCTTCGAAGGAGGAGATGTCGGAAGCTTCGCGGAGAAGCGCCTTGGCCGTTGTAGATCCTAAGGAAATTGTTCAAACAGAATCCTATGAGGGACCCATCAAGGTCTCTTTGGAGGAGGTGGAAGCGAAGAAGAAGCCTGAGATGGCTGAAGGGAAGAAGAAAAGAAAAAGCAAAGGTAAGTGGGCAGGAGAAGATGAAGAGGCCCGCCAAAGAAGGAGAAGAAAGAAAAGAAGTCGAGTGAGAAAAGGGAGTACAGGCAAGAAGAGAATGTCCAAAGAAGGAAGAAAAAAGGAAGAGGGCAAAAAGCCCAGATGTTAACGGAGAATCCACCACACCCGTGGAAGAGGGGGTGTCAATGCAAGAAAAAGAATCAGCACAACCTCAAGAGGCAACAACGCATATCAGAATGGTTGCGACTGAAGATCGAGNTGGAAGAGGGGGTGTCAATGCAAGAAAAAGAATCAGCACAACCTCAAGAGGCAACAACGCATATCAGAATGGTTGCGACTGAAGATCGAGAGGATCCAGCATCACCCCTCTAATGCAGCCTCACAAGAAGAATGCGCCGCAAGGTTCAACAAGCGACCCACAATTTTGGCAAAGTCGAGCAGAACAGAAGGAAAGGAGAAAAAGAAAAGAAGAGGAAAAACAAGAAAAGATGTTACGAGTGCAACAAATCATCGCAGCAGGCAATTTGAAAAGAAAACTCCAAGATGAGGAAGTGCGCCGTAACAACACAATTTCGAAAAAAGAAGAGAGAAAGAGGCTCGAGGATGAATAGCACATATTGCTGGCCTCGAAGCAATTTGAAAAAGAAATGAGAGAAGAAGAAGAGGAAGAAAGAAAAAGAAGGAAGAGAAGGAGAAATGGCACAAAGCAAACGTGCAACGCATTAGAGAGACTAAAAGAAAAGAAGTTGCGGAGTGAAAAAGGGAAGAAGAAGATTAGCACAAGGAATGAGAACGCAAACAAAGACAAAGATCCCACCTTGCGTTGGCAAAATATAAGGGCAAAGCAAAAGTTGAAAGTAGTGAGCCTGCGTTGACCAAAGAGGGCCCATCAAAGAAGAAGGAAAATGATGACATGATGATGGAAATGAGGTTCTTTCCTGCGTCAACGCCGCTACCAGATTTAATTACAAGTGTTGTGCTGGAGAATGGGTGGGAAACATTCTGCCAGTGCCCATCCATCATAATTCCAACGGTAGTGAGAGCTTTTTACAATGGACGACTTCATGGCACCAAAGATGCAGTGATCATGAAAGGGTGTACAGTGCCATTCAACGCAAGGGACATCAATGAATTATATAAGATGAAGGACATCCCGAATGCATTGGGTAACAAAATTATTGATGATCTTGAAGAAGAGCAAATGGAGGATGCGCTGAGAACATTAACGCAACCGGACACTCAGTGGTCGGTATCCTTGAAAGGCATCAAGACCCTTGCGTCCAACAAACTGCTTCCAAAAGCGCGTCTTTGGGTTTATTTGGTGAAAAGACAACTCATCCCTACATCGCATAACAAAACAGTTTCAAGGGATCGAGTAATGGCCACATATTGCATAGCGTGTGGTATTCCTATTGACGTGGGTCAACTGATTACAAAGAAAATTCGAGGTTTTGTGGGCGTGTGAGAGGCCAGTATTTCTTTCCTTGGACGGTTTCGAGCTTATGCCTCTCTGTGGATGTAGGTATTGAAGAAGAGCCAATGCCGAAAGTCCACGATCTCATCAACACAAAGATCTCGAGAATGCTTCTCAAGGACTCTCCTCATTGTCTCGAGCTTCCACTTAAACGGCCCCTTATCGATTTGAATGTGCCGCAACAGCCAAAGAAAAGAAGCCGCGCAAGATGACAAAGGCAAGGGAAAAGTCCAAGAGCAATCAATGCAAGACCAAATACCCTTGGACCCTTACCTTTTGTTATTTGCCCTCCAAGCCCACCTACGGAATCCCTTTCCCCACTCCATAAACACTTTACAAATCTCCTCCTTGCTCCCGATTCACCCAATGCACTCCCAGCAGCATCTTCCTCCCCTCCATCTCCACCGCATTTTTCTCCTCCATTGCAGCATGTTGACGACCCACACGGTTTGGGTGAAGGCACTTTTGCTCAACCTCAAATTGTTGATGGTGAAACATCGCAGGCGCATCCCACCACCACAACCCTGGCTGCTGACCTAGCAGAGATGCATTCTCTTCTCTCTCAACAACAAGAATTCTTCTGCCAAAGAATAAAGAAGTTACAAGAGAGCCACACAGAGGTGCAACGCAGTATTGCGATGACGCAGTAGGTGCTGATCAATATTCAACGCAATATCTTCACGATCCACCTGAACTAAAGACAAATGGCGGAGCACAACCACGAGTACTTTAACTTTTTAACAGCCTATTTACATGGTCTCACGGTGCCTCCCATTTATAGCAACCTCTGCATTTTGAAGAAGCTCCTCGAGTTCCTCCACAAAATCCTTCTCCAGAGTCCCCGCCGCAACTCTAAATTTTAGGGTGTGCCACCTTCTCAATAAATCTGTAATTTTTTGTTGCGGCCATTCTTTTATTTCATTCATTATTATTTTTTTTATGTATAGAAGCTATACCTTGATTTTTTGTACATGCTTAAATTTTGTGTTGCGAGTAATTCTTTGTATACTTAGTTAATTTTAATACAACTGAGTAACTATTCTTTCACTATGTGTTAGCCTGTTTACTTATCATCCTTTGTCAATTATTGCGATATTCCTTGTCTTTTATTTTGCGTTATTAATTGCACTGCCATGATGAGTAGTATGCATACCCTTAGCAACATTTCTTACACTTTGCACTTTCTGACTAACACTTAGATAATTCATAGCAATAGTACTACTTTACCTTTTCTATTTCAAGACTCTGCTCAAACCTTCTTTTCAAAATTTTGACTAAGTGTTTTGTCTTTTCTGTCCAAGACAACGCAATAAGAACCTTGCGCATCTCTAAATTTGGGGGTGGGGAAGGTCTGAGCAGATGTTATCAAGCAGATGCGGTCATTATCAGGAAAATGCGTTCATTATCAAAAAAAAAAAAAAAAAAAAATCATAAAAACTCCAAATTCAACGCAAGGGAAAATCCCAAACCCTGATAAGAGTTAAATCGTGAAAGAAACCTGCTCGTAATTGGATGTTCACATGCCACCATGGGAGAAAGTTAAACGAAGTAGGTTTCCAAGATCGACGCAAATATGAAAAGAAAAAAAAAAGAGAGAAATAAGAAAATACAAAGAAGACAATCCTCTTGACCAGCAAAAATAAAACTTAGCTTGAAAATCAAGAGTTGAAGTTGAGATTGGTACACACCGTAGTTGGAATCTACGCATGACACCCCTGGGAGCAAGCCAAAAAGAAGGGTGTAACCATGATCAACAGTCTCTAATAAAATGATGCAAACCAGACCACCGCATAAAGACGCAACTAGTTGTTTTTACAAGAAGAGGTAAACATTCTTCTCAAAACAAGAAGGGAATTTTTGGGTAGAGATTTGTTGTATAAAAGAATAAAGTAGAGCATGTTGATGAATTGCTAAAGGATAGAAGGAAAATGCATTGTTAAGTAATGTTGTAGAGGTGGAGCATTCGGAGCAACCAATCGACGCAAAGTTAGGATAGGAATTGAGTGAAATTGCCTTAGTTGAAGATATGCTTGAGGACAAGCATATATCTAAATTTGGGGGTGACATAACCTTGTGAGGATAAAATTTAATATGTATAATACAAGTTCATGTCCCCGGCAACGGCGCCATAAACTTGTTGACTAAAATTTATAATAATATGTAATAATGTTCTTTAAAGCATATAGACAATGATGAATTATCTATCTATTACGCTGATGAATGAATGAATGATGCTCTGTATGCACTCAAGTGCTTTCGATAAAGACATTTTATGCGATACTACATTCTAAGTGTATGTATTGATAGTGATATGCTCGTAGTATGCGATGAAGTAGTGCGTGTCACAAGTTTCCTTGCGTTGAAACCAAGTATAATTTCAATGCAAGTTTCTCAGAATGATCCGAGGTCAAACACGGGGATTATTGTCGTTAAATGCGATACTTATATGATACATGTGACCGGTTATAATAACAAATAAAGAATTTTGGTTTGTACAGAAATATAAATTGCACTGAAGTAAAATTGCGTTGAAAGTAAAATGCGTCGTAAATAAAATGCATTGATAAAGTAAATTCCTAAACTATTATGATACATGATACAGGGGTCAAGGACTGGCTATGAAGTTGTACAAAAGAATCAATGAATGCGATGAAAAGTCTTATGAATGAAGTAGAAATAGAATGAGTAAAAAGTAAAACATCGCAATTTCGTCAATCGTGTTAAGGACGCAACTAAGGTTCCGCTTTCCCTTGGTGTACACCTTTCAGTGATCGGCCGCGTTCCCATACATCTATGGTGAAACAGAGATGAACGTGATGAACGCTTGTTTCCATCTCTTGAAATACTTCTCGCATTAGTTAACGCATTCTTCCAACCTTTTCTCGATAGGCGGAATAACATCTTCACTTCTACTCTCACAGGTGAAGATGCCATCGAGCATGCTTTACCTAAACTTAATTGATTCCTTGACACAGATTAACTCACTTGCTTAATTCTCGCTATTTACCCCGGGGATTAAGAACACATCATGGAGAAAATGGATGATAAATGTATGGAAAGAGATAAAGAGATGATAACGATGACAATGATAACATTTAATTCTAAAATTAAGCGTTTGATACCTGTTATTAAATGAGGGATTAAAGAAGATGAACACAGAAGATGAATTAGAGAATAGAAAAAAATACGGAAAGAGTGTCAATGTCTTGACATAGATCCCGATTGGAGACTTGTGCTTGAAGACGTATGGATGTGGTGGAGAGGAAAGCTTCCCTCTCAGGCTTGCTTTCCCAGTAGAATTGACCTTTTGCACAGAGCTTCAACCTCGCGAATCGGAAGAATTCTTTGCTCGGAGACTCACCTTTCAGCCTTGTCTCGTAATTCTCCCAAATTTACTCTGTAAGGTCTCTTCAGACCAGCCTCTTTCCCTATTTTAGTATATTTTTCAGCGAATTTGAGGAAGCTATTTATAGACAAGACCTTGGCTCTTTGAATTTGTGGTCCCCACTGTTAATTATAGTAATTCCTACGATGGCGTAATGGAAAATTCCTTTCTTTTCCACGATCAATATGTCAGAATTGCACAACAAAAAGCTGTACACTTGTCAGAATCGTTCGCGAATGCGTTGCTCTTCACATCTCCGATCTATCGCCACATGCGGTTTTGTTTTTTATTACCGCATGCGGTTGAAATGCGTTGATCGCTAAAGCTCATGATCGATTGTCGCATACGCAATCATTGCGTTGATCATCTCTTCGTTCTTGATTGATGGGCGTATGCGATGTAGATGCATTGTACATTTTGTCTTTGAGCCATTAACTCATGTGGTGATCTATTTCCTGCAAAACAGAGACTGAAACATTCCATTTCACCATCGCAATGGTGTTAGTGAGTGCGTTTACGACATTTCATAATTTTTCGTATTTCTCAGCCAATTCTTATACTATCGACGCAACTTTCTTCTCTTTTTGTTGAAATATCTAAATAAAACAGCATAAATAACTTGTATTTCTACAAGTTATCAATTACCCTTAGATTTGTATAGGTGAGGGTTGGCTCAACAGTACCGGCTCAATAAGACTCCCATTTCAGGGGTAAGACTGGATAGATAGATGGGGACATAGGATGCAAGAGGGAATTCACTCCTACCCGCTTTAGGGATAATAGATAGGTTGTTCCTTTAAGTACTGATTCTGGGGCTTGAACAAGGGATCACGCCCTCTCATTTGGCATGTGAGGGACTCGATTTTGTTGAACAGATCACAAAACAATTGTTCATTAGGAGATCAGTGGAGACTTAAGGAACATGAGGTAATTTCGGGGGTAAAACAGAGATTTGCCCCAGCCGTTATTACGAACAACCTGTAAAGGGTTAACTTACTAATAATGGTTATATCGAGTGGAGACAATAAATCTATAGTAAGGGGAGTTCAACTATGGGCTTTAGTGGAGTGACCCATTAGTTAACGAATGAGGGTTAGATCGGTCTAATGACTTTAGCCGATTAATCTCGGATCGTTGGAACCCATGATCTGTAGGTCCATGAGGTCCCCCTATTAGCTCGAAAATGGATTAGCTCTAGAGTAGCGTGATAAGTTAATTTAAAACGTTCAAATTCGAATCAAATAGAATTGGAGAAAATATATTTAAAAATGATTTAAATATATGAAGATGAATTTGTGTAAAAATTAATTTAATATTGGATATTAAATTAATTAAAATTATTAAAATTGTTTAAATAATTATTTACTAATTTTATTAGAAAATTAATTTATGAAATTAATTTTTAAAATTAATAAATTTTGATTTTAGAAATAAAATATGATTTTAAAATCAAATTTGGATTTTGGAAATAGAAATTACACAAAAAGGAAAATTTTGATTTTTCCATTTTCATCTTCAATAGTAGCTCACAAAGAAACCCACCTCTTCCTTGATTTACTCCAAGCATGAGCTACATCCCATGCAGCACATCTCTTTGCATGATAGTCTGCAATATATTGAAGAGATTGGAGTAAAGAAAAGATTGATGAACCGATTGAATTTTTGCTAAAAATTTCGGATGAAGAAGGTGTTTTTCAATGGGTTCATTTAGTGAGCTTTTTCCATATTCCCTTTGATTCCAGCTTATTTTGAGTCCCACAACTCAATCTAGAGCACCAAGTGAATAGTAGGAAAGATCTTATGGTGGTCTATACAAGGATTTGGAGGATTTAGCAGCTGAAAATAAAGATTTCAATCGTTCGGCCAAGATATGTTCTTGAAACCCATTGAACTCTATTTTAGCATGTTTCTTTTCTGCCAAAATTAATCAATTAGAGTGCTTATGGATCCTGAACTCTCCCGCAGCGTGTTTGTGTCAATCCAACACTTATATCTCACCTAAACGACCATAGGTGATATGACCTTAATCCTGAATGTTTTGGGAACTCCTGCCTTTGAGGGCGGTCCTTTGATTAGTATGGGTGAGAGTGGCCAGATTGCCAACCCAACATGCCTACCTTTTTGGGGACTTGTCTGATTTAGGAGTTGGGAACTCAATCCACAAGATAGAATTCACTTCTTTCCCAAAGCAGGGATAAGTAGAGAGATTGCTCCCTTAAGGGCTGATTCCAGGGATTGAACATAGTGGCCACAACTTCTCTTTGGAAGAGAGGACTCAGACATAGTAGGACTATGACTTATGTTCATTAGAGGGATCAGTGGTACTTAAGGAGTTAGATGTAACTACAGGGGCATAACGGTTATTGGTCGAGCTGTACTTACGAGCGATCTGTAGTAAGCAGAGTTTAGCTGTCGGTCTTTAGTGGAGTGCCTAGTAGTTAATTGATGGTGGATCCCGTGACTAAAAAGATTAGTCAGTTATTCACATACCGTTGGAGCTTCAAGCTACAGGTCCATAAGGTCCCCTTGGTAGCTCAATGGATTCAGTTGAGGATCAGTTATTGGTGTTGATTTGAAATGTTCAAATTGACAAGAGGTAATTTGATTATATATGATATGATTGGTATGATGTATAAGATACATCTAGTAAAGGGTTAATGTAAATGAGATTTACATTAAGTACCATGGAATAGAAAAAGAACTATGGTTTATATGTTTCATGAGATGAAATATTAAAACTATAGGTTATAAATATAGTATGATAAGTTAGTTATCATTTATATTTATAATAATATTAATTATTGAATAATTAATTTTTTTTCTCTAATAACCAATTGAGTGGGAGGTTATTGGTGGTTTCATGGTAACCATGAGATAAAAGGAAAATTTTTTTTCCTAATTTTAGTAATTTTTTTACAAGGTTTTAGTAAGCTTGAGATTTTGTGAATTCTCTCTCGGAAAATAATCTCACGAAAGTTGTCAAGTAAATAGGATTTACTATTCCTAAAACCATCTGGCACACAACTTTTTTTCATAGTTCTTAACCCCTGGGTTTGTTTTTTCGCTTTTCCGCGCTTGAAGGTTCACGCACAAAAATTGGGCCCTGGAGCAGCCCGCGGGGCCTTGTGGACCGTTTGGGGCACCAAATGAGCTCCGTTTCCAAAACCGTCTGGCATTTGCCATAGTAAAGTGGACGATTATGTCCAGGACATGTTAACGAACATTGGTTCCCTCTTTGATGCAACTGTTGTAAACGTACTTAATTGCATCATGCTTCAGGGTGAAGGACGGTTATCCAAATATCCCTCACATAGATTCAATAATCTCTTTGGCAATACTCATATCCTCATGTTTATTTGTCAACACGTCATATAAGCTGGCGAGGAAGTAAGCACGAGCTTTATCATTAGCCCTGACCCATCTGTCATATTCTTCAGTTAAGACAAACCGCAAATCGTCTATCACAAGTATTGTGTTCAAATTTTATTTTTAGTTCACATAATTATCCTCGATGAGTTTATCCGATGCCAACACTTGTATTATTGATTTCGTCATTCTAAAATTTTAACTCCAATCAAGTTTTAGCAATTTTAATAATATACCCAAGATTATTCTTCTTGCAACAATATTACATAAAGAGATTCTTGACTAAATACTACCTCCAGAATAATTCATATTCCGATAGTCATTTAGGTACCGCTTTTGGTCAGACATTATTAACACTTAATAATTTTATAAGTGTAGACCCATCATTTTCAGACGTTAGAGGCCACTTAGACCAATGAAATCATATCCATTTCTGGAACTTGAGTTGCTCCGAATCCTATGTTACAACCCTCCGAGCGGATAGCTGTAAAAAATAAACGACTAGCAAAGGGTCGATTAAAACTAACCAGCAGGCGCAACATAGGAATCTCACGGTCCAAACTAACGGAGGAGGCCGTAGGATATGTTGACACAATTCCTTCACCCACTTACTATGAACTACTTCTTCTGTTCACCTTGATAATGACTCATACAAAACAATTTTCGAATGGAGGTCACTCCCAGGGTGACACAAAGCATCATATGAATCTCACGGTGTGAACTATGTGGAGATGTGGTAGTTGAAATCGTACACTTGATTTCTGTTCAAACAACTTCCCCTTATTCACCTGAGTCTAAATTTCAGTTAAAAAATACTTTCTGAATGGAGGTCACTCCCAGGGTGACATGAAGTACCGCCTAAATCCAGATTGTGAACTCTTAGGGACGCGAGAGCTAAAAATAACATATCGTGTATGCTATTAATCTCCCGCTGAAGTTTTCTAATAACTCTATCATATATAAGTTATTGACTACCACTGAAGTTTTCTAATTTTTAGGTAAAATTATACTTAGGTTCTTTTCCGGGCAAATAGAAACAACCCTAAGCCTATGTGGTTTATCCAAGTATAACACTAAAATGGACTTAAACCTACAATGTCTAGGTGATAAACCTTTTATTACCTCGCATCGTTCACGAATACTCATAAAACTGGTTACCAACGCTCATTTATTCGACCATAATCCCCAAGTAGGAGGTGTTCCATAGACCGTCAACTTAAATACCCCCAGCCTTCGATAGGATTATATATCGGTTGAGTTTGTAACCTTAGTTTTACAAGTTTAACGACCTATTTTAACTAAATAAAACAAGAGGTTAACCTACATGAGCATACAACTGTTCTTCATTATGAATTTTAAATGTCTAACCCAATTTTATAACAGCTTATAAAACTTTAGACATGATAAACATCCACAACATCATACAAGCATTCAATATTTAATTTAACTATTATATTAAATACAAGAAACCCATGCATACTATATATTATAACAAATTATAACATACTTTCAATGCATGTTGCATGCTTCCTAGGGTGGGATTTTAAATCTAAATGGCATACAGTATGCACATACAAGATTTAGTTAATTATAACATACATCCAATGCATAAATAATTAAACATAGACTGATATGATTTTAGTTTTGGCAAAAACAAGCAAGCAAAAGCCTAACTATTATAAAAAACAGCTTCAACACCGCTCAAACCGCTCCAAAATGCTTGAACTGGACCAGCCAAAACAAATTTGAGGCTGAATCGAACCAGACCTCAATGAAACCGATCGAATCGGCTGCTCTTGCTCTCGCCCAACATCTCACTAAGGTTGATCGTTTAGCATTGACGACTATCATCATGCATTTTGCCTGATCGTTTAGCAACCAACGCTTATCATTTAACAAAGCTACATGATCGTTTAGTGTTTACCTTCTATCATATAGTGTCATCGTCTAGTGTCGAAGGATGCTACACGATCGCTAAGTGTCCAACACTATCATATAGCTCCATCGTTTAGCACGAACATTTACTACACGATCGCAGCGCCATTGTTTAGCGCCGCGTCTTGATCATTTAGCGTGTGCACAAGGTAAGTGATCGCTTAGTGCTATCACATAGCTCTCGACATATCGCCCAGCTGCCGCGCATAGGTAAACGATCGCTTAATGCTATCGCTTAGCTGCTGCATAGAGGTAAACAATCTCTTAGTACTATTGCATAGAAACTCAACACATTGCTTAGCTTTCGATCAAAGGTAAACGATCATGGTAAGCGATCGTGCAGTGCTATCATATAGCTCTTCACCGCATCGCTTAACTCCCACCTGAAGCTACATGATCATGTAGTGCTATCGTATAGTAATACAACGCATCGCTTAGCTCCCAAGGTACACGATCGTCTAGCGCACAACACCTAAACGATCAACGCCCAAAGCTACACGATCGTTTAGCTTTTTCTTTACATCGTCTAACAAATGAAGCTAAACAATCGCTTAGCTACTGAAGCTCAACAACGATATGAACAAAGGCTAATCATCTGGAATCTACAACTCGCCCTCTTCACTTGTTTCTACAAATTACAGCTTAATGTCAACTCTAATGACTCCAAATAAATTATAGACTCTTGGGAAGACATATAAGCTCATCAAACAAGAGCCAATTAAAAATTTAAATGTGAAATTAAAGAGAAATTAAAGGCCAAAACCCAGAAAACCATATCAGTACAGCAGTTTCATATTTTCATATAAAACACCCACCGAACCAAAATTAATCCGAATTGAATGCTTATATGTGGCTCTGATACCAATTGTTGAAAAGGTACCAGCACGCAGCAAAAGCAAACAGGATCGATAAGCATTCTAATTCATTAATTTTTGCAGAAAAGAAACATGTTTAAATAGAGTTTAATGGGTTTCAAGAACATACCTTTAAAGAACCAATGAAATCTTGATTTTCAATTGCAAATTCCTCTAAATCTTTATGTAGACCACCACAAAATCTTCCCTACTATTCTCTTAGTACTCTAGATTGAGTTGTGAGACTCAAAATAAGCTGAAATCAAAGAAAATTTGGAGATAGCTCACTGTAACAACCTAAAATGAAAAACGCCTTCTTAAAAAAAATTTCAGAAAAACTCATTCAGTTGCCATACCTTCAAATTACTCCAATCCCTTCAATATATCACAGACTATCATGCAAAGAGAATTTGCTGCATGGGATGCAACTCATGCTTGGAGTAAATGAAGGTTGAAGAAGTGGGTTTCATTGTGAGCTACTTTCGAAGAAGAAGATGAAAAACCAATTTTTGATTTTTGTATAATTTTCTATTTCCAAAATATATTTTGATTTTATAATCATATTTTATTTCTAAAATCAAAATCTATTAATTTTACAAATTAATTTCATAAACTAGTTTTCTAATAAAATTAATAAATAATTATTTAAACAGTTTAAACAATTCTAATTAATTTAATATCCAATATTAAATTAATTTTTACACAAATTCATCTTCATACATTTAAATCATATTTAAATATATATTCTCCAATTCCGTTTGATTCTAATTTGAACATTTCAAATTAACTTATCACACTACTCTAGAGCTAATCCATTTCTAAGCTAATAGGGGGGACCTCGTGGACCTACAGATCATGGGCTCCAATGATTCGAGATTAATCGACTAAACTCATTAGACCGATGTAACCCCCATTCGTTAACTAATGGGTCACTCCACTAGAGCCCATAGTTGAACTCCCCTCACTATAGATATATTATGTCCACTCGATATAACCATGATTAGTAAGTCAACCCTTCACAGGTTGTTCGTAATAACGGCTGGGTCATATCTCTTTTTTACCCCCAAAATTACCTCTTGTTTCTTAAGTCCCCACCGATCCCCTAATGAACAATTGTTTTGTGATCCAATCACAAAACTGAGTCCCTCTCGGGCCAATGAGAGGGCAGGGCCCCTTGTTCAAGACCTATAATCAGCACGTAAGGGAACAACCTCTCTACTATCCCTAAAGCGAGTAGCAGTGAATTCCCTCTTGCACCCTATGTCCCCAACTATCTATCCAGTCTTACCCTGAAATTGGAGTCTTATTAAGCCATCCCTGTTGAGCCAACCTCACCTATGCAAATCTAAGGGTAATCCAGAATAAACAGGAGTTCATAGTTAGCTCAGGATTCAGGTCAAGTTACCTAGGTCATCGCATTGAAATAGTCAGTCTTAAGCAGTAAACAGCGTTATAAAGTAAGAGTGACTCATTTCGTCGTCCGATCTTGTACAAACTCTTTTGCACAAGGACACCCCCACTTCTCATGTCCAACATGAACGAATTAGGATCACTTCTTTTGTAGCACTTTACAACTCCTTGTAACAACTACAGAGTAGGCCGCATCCAATAGTATTACCAGAATAAGGTACCCAACCTTATTCATATACTATAGATCATTTTGACTATTTACTCGAACCTGATCCACCTTCATGTCTCCACATAAAGATCAAGTATTCATCCATTAGTCAAGTGACTTTCAAGTTTATTGGATTTCTATTAAGCAATATATATATTCAATAACACCTTTATTGAATTTTCAGAATAAGTTTCATTGTCTACATACCACGAGATTTAGGACATAAAACCTAACAAAAGGTTCGTGCCAAAAAATTGGGCGTCGGGGTAGCCCACGAGGCCCTGGGGGACTTTTGGGGAACCAAACAAGCTCCATTCTTAAAACCGTTTGGCACACAGCTTTTTTCATAGTTCTTAAGCCCTGGGTTCGTTTTTGCGCCTTTTCGTGTCGGATGCTTCACACACAAAAATTGGGCCCCAGGGCATCCCGGAGGGCCCCGTGGGCCATTTGGGCATAAAACGAGCTCCGTTCTCAAAATCGTCTACAACACAGCTTATTTTCATAGTTCTTAAACCCTGGGCCCGTTTTTGCATTTTTTTCATCCAAGAAGGTTCGCGCACAAAAATTGGGACCCAAGGCAGCCCGTGAGGCCCCGGGGGCCGTTTGGGAAACCAAACGAGCTTCGTTCCCAAAACCGTTTGGCACACAGCTTTTTCATACTTCTTAACCCTTGGGACCATTTTCGCGCTTTTTCACGTCGGAAGATTCGCGCACAAAAATTGGGCCTCGCGGGCCATTTGGGGCACCAAACGAGCTTCGTTCTCAAAATCGTCTAGCACACAACTTTTGTAGGAATGTATCAGCAACAAGGATCATTTAAGCACTCTAATTCATTAATTTTGGCAAAATATAAAGCATGCTCTTGTAGAAAACAAGTGAGTTTCATGACATACCTTTGTGGAACCTCTTCAAAGCTCGATCTCTAACTATAATCTTCTCCGAATCTTGTTGTAGACCACCTCAAGATCTTCCCCACTATTCTCTTGGTGCTCTAGATTGAGTTGTGGGACTCAAAAAAAGTTTGAATCAAGGGATGATGGAGAATTGCTCACAGCAACAATCTTGTTGAAGAACTCTTTCTTCAACATGAATTTTCTCTAAAATTCTCTCTTGATTGAATGTCCGAAATTCACTCTAAACTCTTCAATATATTGCAGACCATCATGCAAGGAATAGAGTTACATGACTTGCAGCTCATGCTTGGAGTAAATGAAGAAGAGCGAATGGAAAGTGTGTGAGCAAGTAGAAGATGGAAAAAATGGTTTTTCCATTTGTGTATTATTTTTCCAATTTTCAAATTTTATCACAAAATGAAAACTTGATTTTTAAAATCTATTTTCATTTTAAAACTGAAAATTTTAATTAATTTTTAAATAAAACTTAATTAATTTAATATCAAATATTAAATTAATTTTTACACGCATTCATCATTATATATTTAAATCATATTTAAATATAAATTCTTCTATTCTGTTTAATTCTCAAATTAAACATGTAATTATATCTCATATAATTATTAATTTTCTTAAATCTAATTTGAACTTTCAAATTAACTTATCACGCTATTCTAGAGCTAGTTTGTTACGAGCTCGTAGGGGGACCTCGCGGACTATAGATCATGGGCTCTAACGATCCGACATTAATTGTCTAAACTCATTAGACCAGATTAATCCCCATTCGTTAACTAATGGGTCACTCCACTAAAGCCCATAGTTGCACTCCCCTCACTGTAGATATATTATGTCCACATGATTTAACCATAATCAGCAAGTCGACCCTTCACAGGTTATTCATAATCACGGTTGGGTCAAATATCTGTTTTACCCTCAAGATTACATCTTATTCCTCAAGTTCCTACTGATCCTGTAACGAACAACTGGTTTGTTATCCAATCACTAAACCAAACTCACTTATGCAAATCTAAGGATAATCTCGAATAAACAGGAGTTCATTGTTAGCTCAAGATTAAGATGAAGTTACCTAGGTCATCTAGGTGAAATAATCAGTCTTATACAATAAACAACGTTATAAAGTAAGAGTGACTTATTTCTTGTCCGATCTTATGCAAACTCATTTCATAGGATGCCCCCACTCCTCATGTCATAACATGTATGAATTAGGAACACATCGTATGTAGCACTTTACAACTCTTTGTAACAACTACAGAGTAGGCTGCATCCAATAGTGTTATCGGAATAAGGTACCCCACCTTATTCATGTACTATAGATCATTTCGACTATTTAAATCGAACCTGATCCACTCTTATGTCTTCACATAAAGTTCAAGTACTCATGTTATAGTCATGGGTCTTAGTTAATTGGATTTAGACTTTCATATAATTAATAAAATTAATAATAAGTTTATTGATTATAGAATGTTTATCATTTTACAAACTGCGAGTTTTAGGACATAAACCCCAACAATACTCCCACTTGGACTAAAACTTCAGTGGATCAATATATACAAATATATACAATGTTGAGTTTACATGGCGAGAATAAAATGTACAAATAAAATGAACTAGGGCATTACAATACCCATAAATTCTTGCACTCTCCCTAGTGATACAAAACTCGTAGACCTAGTCCTACTAGGTGACCCTCGAACACTTTAGCTGATAGGGCCTTTGTAAATGGATTAGCTAAGTTGTCTTGTGAAGCAATCTGGGTGACGATTACATCTCCTCTTTGTACAATCTCCTTGATGAGATGGTACTTTCGCTCGATATGCTTTCCTCTTTTATGACTTTGTGGTTCCCTTGAATTCGCAACTGTTCCACTATTTTCACAATAAAGAGTGATAGGCAAGTGCATATTTGGAACTACTTCCAGATCTGTCAGGAACTTTCTGAGCCATACTACTTCTTTTGTTACTTCACTTGTAGCAACATACTCAGCCTCCATTGTGGAGTCAGTAATACAACTCTGCATGATGTTTCTTCACAAAACTGCTCCTTTGTTTAGAGTGAATACTGACCCCAAAGTTTATTTCCTCGAATCAATATTGGTTTGAAAGTTGGAATTGGTGTATCGAGTAAGGATCAGATCTCCGAAGATACTTGAGAATGTTTTTAACAGCAGTCCAATGATCATGTCCAGGATTGGACTGAAATCTGCTGACTATTCCTATGGCATAGCATATATCGGGACGAGTACACAATATTGCATACATTAAACTCCCTACTGCTGATGCATATGGAATTCGATTCATCTCCTCAACCTCTTGAGGTGTCTTAGGACTCTGTTCCTTAGATAGGTGAATTCCATGTTTGAAAGGTAATAAACCTTTCTTGGAATTTTTCATTTTATACCTAGACAACATCTTGTCTAAATAAGAAGCTTGAGATAATGCTAATGTTCCGTTCTTGCGATTCTGAACTATTTGGATTCCAAGAACATACTGTGCTTCTCCAAAATCTTTCATTTGGAACTGCGAAGCCAGCCATACCTTAACGTCAGCCAGATATTCTACCTCATTCCCAATGAGTAAAATATCATCAACATACAACACCAAAAAAGCGATAGTTTTGTTAACGATTTTCTTGTATACACCGGGTTTGTCAACATTTTGTTCAAAGTCATAATATTTGATCATAGTGTCAAATATCATATTCTAGGATCTAGAAGCTTGTTTCAATCCATAAATGGATCGATTAAGTTTGCAAACCTTTTGCTCTTGATCTTGCTCTATAAACCTTATAGTTGAGATATATAGATACTCTCTTCAAGATAAACATTCAGAAAAGTTGTCTTGACATTCATTTGCCATATTTCATAATCATAAAATGTGGCTATGGACAAGAGTATTCTAATTCACTTTATCATGGCAACTGGAGAGAAGGTTTCTTCATAATCTACCCCCTCTCTTTGGGTAAACCCTTTTGCCATAAGTCTAGCTTTATAGGTCTATAGCTTACTAGTTTGGTCTCATTTTCTCTTGTAGATCCATTTGCAACCGATGGATTTTATCCCTTCAGGTTGATCTACAAGATCCCATACAGAATTGAAATACATAGATTCCATTTCAAGGTCCCTGGCTTTAATCCATTGATCTTTATCCACATCATCCATTGCTTGGTTAAAAGACAATGGATCCTCTAAGCCATCATTCGGTATGATAACTTGAGTTTCAGTTAAACCCATTTATCGGTCAGGCTATTGCACAACCCTCCCACTACGACGAGGCATTCTCAACTCTTGAGAAGGATGTGAAGTCTCTGTTTCATCAACAACTCTTATTGATGGACCTGCTCTATCAATAACTCTTGTTGATACATTTGTCATTTCTCAGCACATTTCTTCTATTACTAGCTTACTGCGAGGTTGATGATTCTTTACATAGTCTTCCTCTAGGAAGGTTGCATTTGACGATACAAATATCTTATCTTCCTGAGGATCATAAAAGAAACCACCTTTTATTTCTTTTGGGTAGCCTACAAATAGGCATACTTTTGAACGGTGTTCCAACTTTTTAGGATTTTGTACCAACTCATGTGTTGGTCAACCCAAATCCTGAAGTGAAGTAAATTTCCTTTACGTCCTTTCTAGAGCTTGTAAGGCATTTCAGAAACACTTTTCGAGGGAACGATGTTCAAAATATACACCGCAATCCCAACTACGTGTTGATAACTGGTAGAAATACAAGTTATTGTAGCCTCTTACTTAAAATTATGAGGGCTAATAAGTAGAATATGCGGTGATTATACTAAGAATTCATGTGAAAAGTGATCTTGCGTTGATAAGCATAGGAAATTTCCGCATACCCAATATTATGCGTTATTCTGCGTCGAAATGTCTATTTTTGTAGCTATCGCAGGAATCGATCGCATGCGGTGAATCCCAGACCATCGCAAGAGTGTTTGCATATGCATCCATCTCATGGATGTTGCGGCTATTAATCACATGCATTCATCGCATGGATGTTGCGGCTACAAAGTAATAACCATGATAGAAGGGTGATCGAAAGGTTGGTGGAATGCGGTGGACTTTGGCAAAAACGAGCATGAATGCATACCTTTGAAGTACCGAAAAGATGATGTTGACATTTCACCTATTGCGCCGTTAGTGGCAGAGGTTCAGAGTTGGACCATCACGCCGTTAATGGAAAAGATTCAGAGCAGGACCATTAATGCTGTCGGCGATTGAGCTCTATAAATAGAGCCTTAGTATCCAAATTCAAGGCAAGGCAGATCCTTGTGATCACAGATGAGAGCGTAAGAAGACATTCTTTGAGAGTTCTTCATTCCTTCACCCATTTTGAGTGACGACTAGAGCTTTGCCAGAGATAGATTCGAGAGGGATTACTTCACCGCCCATCCATGGCACCACTGGCAGCCTTGACACACATCTGATGGAAACAAGAGATTGCCTACATCTAGCCCTCCATCTCTCTTCTATCTTTGTATTGTATTACATTTTGGCTTAAGACATTAATACATTTTGTAACCAATGCATCTCTTTATTTCCTTCGACTCCATCTTCATTTACTTCTCTTTATCATCACTTACTTTCATTGCAACGAACTAAGTAAGATTGTGAGAGTATCACATACTCAATCATGTGGCATAGATATATGAAGCATGTAGCAAACCACCGAGATGTGTGCGTTGCGCGAGTATATTGAGCAAATCCTCTTTGCTTTGTGTGAGGCTGTAGCAACGCTTGTCTATGAGTGGTTGCAATGCTTATCTATGAGCTGATCAATGGTGACTAACTACCCGAGAGGGTAAGTAGTGGAACTCACTAAGCAAAGTAAGCAGTGTTCCTAGAGATAGGAATAATCTTATGTTCAACCATGCTTTATGTGATCATCTTGTCTTATGAGTGCATCATTCATCATTTGGACATACTTGTGAGAGTAGCCTAAAGACCAAATCTAGGATTGGAGAGTCAGATTGGATCGCATAAGCAAGAGTAGAAGCTTAGGAATAAGTTCTATTAGCTATTTACACAGCGCATGTGCCCTAGAAATAGAATGTGGTGGTATGCGGTCACCTTGTCTTATGTGTGTTAGATCTTATAAGCAAGAATAGAGACTTATACAGAAGCCCTATCGACATTTTCGCATATGCATCGCATGCGTATATTTGGGTATAGCATGATCGCATGACTTGTGCTAGCTGGGGTTCCCCTTGCGATCAAGCTTAATGATGCGGTAAAGTTATCCCTTCCACTATTTTATCTATTTTTCCATGCATTTTATTACAAGTTAACAGTTGTCGCGTCTCTACCAACTCTCATAGTCATACTTCCATTGCTTAATCTGTTTAGTTAGGAGTAGGAGTAGCACATAGTCCTTTAACTTCATTATTCTTTTATTCTTCGCCATAAACATCACTTCGCAACATTTAGTTACAAGTTCTTGAGTTCAACCTCAGATCACCCCGAGAAACTTGCGATCTCGTTATACTTGGTGAGAGAGCAAGAAAACTTGTGGCAGAAACACATGGTCATCATATATCCTTAAACTCATATTGCATATTCCTTAGTCTAACGCATGACCATCGACGCATGGAGAACGAACGCATATCATAAGATGCACGCATATTTACTCTCCATTTTCCACCCATCACGTGTCCTAAAAAATAATTTGGTAACTGAGAGTAACTCATCATGGAACGAACCATGTCCAAAAGGTTCTGTTTCTCCTTTCTGCCACACCGTTTTGCTGAGGTATGTCAGGGGCTGTGAGTTGAGACTGAATTCCATGTTCTATCAAATAGTTCTGGAATTTTAAGTCCATATACTCACCACCTCGATTCGATCGAAGCGTTTTAATCTTTTTACCTAATTGGTTTTCAACCTCAGCCTTATACTCTTTGAACTTTTCAAAAGTTTCAAACTTTTGGTGCATTAGGTAAAAATACCCATACTTGGAATAATCATCTATAAAACTTATGAAATATTCATACACTCCTCTTGCTCTAACATTTAGAGGCCCACAAAGGTCTGAGTGAATCAAATCTAGGGGTTTTTTGGCTCGACGACCTTTTCCAGAAAAAGATCTTTTTGTCATTTTACCCTCGAGACAAGCCTCACATAGTGGTAATGAACTATCTTCCAACTTATTTAGATGACCGCTCTTAACCAATCTCTCACTCCTATTGAGATTTATGTGACCCAGTCTCAAGTGTCAAAGATAGGCATTTGGAGAAATCTTCCTTTATGAGTCCCAACAGTTTTAAACATCTCTATGTTCAAAACGTCTTTGACCTCAACATATACAAGTTATTTTCTAATTTTGCAAAGAAAATCTGTTTACTTCCTATATTGATGAACACTTCATCATTTTCGAAATAAACTTTATAATATTGTTTTAGAAAACAAGACATAGATATTAGATTCCTTTTCATAGAAGGAATATAATATACGTTTTTCAAATAAATGTACTTATCTCCTATAAATAACTTCATATCTCCCACTGCTTTAGCTGAAACAACCTCCCCGGTCCCTACCTTAAACATTGTTTCACCTTCTGTCAACAGTCTCCAGGAACTTGTTTCATATGAGATAGTACAAACATGATTAACGACACCTTAATCAATTATCAGGATTTCATCGTTTTCCACTAAACATGCTTCGATAACAAGTAAATCATATTTAACTTGTTAAAATTCTCCATTCTCATATACATCCTTCAAAATTTTAGATGAGTTGGGCATTAGAGGAAAATCCTCTGTTAAAACTCTTTTGGTGTAATCAACCGCTAGTAATTTATCTGTTGATTTGATTTTACTGTTATTTAAAACGAAAGTGAGTTTTCTAGAAGAATTCTTCATGCTGATATAATTCAAACAAATTCTAATTAGTAAATTGTAACTAAATCCAAAATCAAGTTTTAGCAAAAAGTAATATTGTACCCATAACCATTATTTATTTGCAAAAATACTTTAGTGAGTCAGAATATGTGTTACCGAGGGGCAGTCAGATACTCCATTACTAAAGCAAACAATTTTGACCAAACACTATCTCTGGAATAACTCTTATTCCTATTGTCTTCGGAATAACTCTTATTCCTATAGTCGTTTAGTTATCGTTTTTAGTCAAGATCTTTACTAACAATTTAGTAATTCTTGTAAGTGTCACCCACCATTTTTAGACCTTATAGGACGGTATGAATTTGCCTCCGAAATAGAAGACAATATCCAAGATGGAACTATAAGACCCTATTCATTTTACTGAAGTCTGGTTTCTTCCGGATCCTATGTTACAACCCTCCGTGGGAATAGCCGTCGCCAAACGACAAACAAAGGGCTGCTTAAAGCTAACCAGCAAGCGCAACATAGGAATCTCACGGTTCAGACTAATGAAGGAGACCGTAGGATATATTGACACATATCCTTCACCCTCTTACTATGAACTACTTCCTCCGTTTACCTTGATATTGACTCATTCAAAACACTTTTCCGTATGGAGGCCACTTCCAGGGTGACACGAAGCGTCATATGAATCTCATGGTGTAAACTATGTGAAGACATGGCAGTTAAAATCTATATATCGAATAATAGACTTATGTTTGAATAACTTCCTATTATTCACTGTAATCTAGATTTAAGCTAAAAAAAACTTTCCATATGAAGGTTACTTCCAAGATGAAATGAAGTACCACTTAAACCTAGACTGTGAAATCTTAGGGACGCAAGAGCGAAGAGTAACATATCATATATGTAGGATTATATCAACAGCAGCAAAAGCACAAGGATCATCTAAGCACTCAAATTCATTAATTTTGGCATAATAAAAAGCATGCTTCTGCAAAAAAATGGGTTTCAAAACATACCTCTTATAGAACTTCTTCAAAGCCCCTTCTCTAGCTACAATCTTCTCCATATCTTGTTGTAGACCACCTCAAGATCTTCTCCACTATTCTCTTGGTGCTCTAGATTGAGTTGTGAAACTCAAAACGAGCTTGAATCAAGGGATGAAAGAGAAAAGCTCACTGCAACAACCTTTGTTGAAGAACCTTTCTTCAAACCGAATTTTCTCTCAAAATTCTGAAGATTGCATGCCCGATTTTCACTCCAATCTTCTCATTATATTGCAAATCAACATACAAAAAGAAGAACTGCATGAGTTTCAGCTCATGCTTGAAGAAGACAAGGCCAAGACAATGCAATATGTGTGAGCTAATTGGTGATGGATAATAGAAAAATCCATTTTTCCATTTCGTGTTTTTGTTTTCCAATTTTTTCTATTTTATCTAAAAATAAAATTTGTATTTAAAAAATCTATTTGATTTAAAAAATGAAAAATTAATTAATTTCATAAATTAATTATTAAGTAAAACTTAATTAATTTAATATCAAATATTAAATTAATTTAACACATATCCATCTTTATATATTTAAAATCATATTAAAATAATAAATTCTTCTATTCCGTTTTAATTCTAAAAATTAAATATAATTATATCTCATATAATATTAATTCCCTTAATTCTAATTTGAACGTTTCAAATTAACTTATCACGCTATTCTAGAAGCTAGTCCGTTACGAGCTAGTAGGGGGACCTGCGGACCCCTCAGATAATGGGCTCCAACGAATTCTGAGATTAAATTGGCTTAACTTATTAGACCAAATTAATCTCCATTTGTTAACTAATGGGTCACTTCAATAAGCCATGGTTGCACTCCCCTCACTGTAGATATTTATGTCCACTTGATTTAACCATAATCAGCAAGTCCAACCCTTCACAGGTTGTTCGTAAATAACGATCTGGTGTCAAATATCATTTTACCTCCCGAAGATTAACGTCTTATTCCCTCAATGTCCCTAATGATCCTCTAATGAACATACTGGGTTTGTGATCCCAATCACCAAACCAAACTCTCTCACGCCAGTGAGAGGGCTGGGCCGCATGACCTAAGATTGATTAACAACCTCGCTAAAACACAACTTAAAAGACCTGCATCCAGGTAGAACTACCCTCCGAGTATCCCTAATGGACGAATGAAGCATACATAATACAAAGACAATCGCATAAAATTTGCTGACTATGATTGGTTAACTATCCCTAGTGAACAATGCATATCCTTGCTTAATGCGTCCAACCATTTACCCTCTCGGGCAGTTTGATTGTTGTTGATATTCACTCATAGACAAGCAATGTGTTTAGCATATAGACAGGCATTACAGCAGCTTCACACTAAGCGAATAAGAATTACCATCAATACTGCACAACGCACTATCCTCTCGGTGGGTTGCTACATGCCTATCAATATTACCTAATCCAATGACTAAAGTATGCATACCCAAGCAATCTCACTAAGGTATGCAATGAAGTAAAGATGTAAGCAGAAATGGAGATGGAGTTGAAGGAATAGAGAAATGTCATTGAAAACACATTGTATTATTTCTTAATTCAAAAATGTCATCAATACAATATAAGAAAAAAGAAAGAAAAAATGAAATGGACCGACTGGAAGCAAAAAATTTGTTCCAGCAGAATGCGTGTCAAGGCTGCCGGTAGGTGCCATGGATGGGTTGAGGGAGCTGACTCTCTCGAGATCTAGCTCCTAGTCGACGCGTCGGTGTCACGTCGGGAATGGATGAAGGAAGGTGAAAAACTCTCATAAGCTGGTCTTATCACGGCATTTTTTCTGGTCTATCACAAGGCTCATTCCGCCAGGCGAACCTCAGACGAAAGAACCTTAGATAAATTGATGAATTTGAGCTCATGCAGGCTTCTATTATAGGGAGCTTGGCTGCCCCGACAGCATTATATTGGAGGGACTGCTTTGAGCTTGACGTCGGTACATTCGTCCTTTCTGAACCTCTGCCACCAAAACGGCGGTGGTAGGTGAATGTTTCAACATCAGCTTTGGATTTTCTTGAGGTAGATGCGTTGATGCGTTCATTCCACCTACCTTGCATTGATCCCATTAGAATGCGTTGTCGCGTAGCCAGAATCATTCAATGGTCACATTCGCTTAACACCGCCATTCTACATGATGATCGCAATCGTTTGACGAGTGCAACTCCCATGCGATGCACGCATACGGCTGATTACTGCAACATCCATGCCTTGATCAATGCATTTGCCTTGCGATGGAGTGTTTCTCCGCATGCGGTCGTCTATGCGATGGTCCGATTTTTGCATTTACGTTCATTTCCTGCATTGGCTACAAAAATAGAACATTGAACGCATAATTAACGCAAAGTAATGGGTTAGTTGAGATTCAACATGCTGATCGACGCAAACTCTTTTTCTCATGAATTCTTAGCACAATCGACGTAATTTTTGCCTAACAACCTTCATAATTCTAAGTAAAAGGACTAAGATGGCATGCATTTTTGCATGTCATCACACCCCCGAACTTAAAATCATGCTTGTCCTCAAGCATAACTCACCTTCATGCTTTCCTTTGCTATGACCAGTTTCTCTGAATATAATTTACACAAACCTTTGACCATCACCGCAACACTCTCCTCAACTTTGGTTGCTTCTTCAAAAAGATCCTTTCTAAGTTTAGATCTGGCAAGCCTTTGCTAAAAAACTTTTATTCATCCACCACAATTTTGTGTTTAGCTTTTAAGATTGCGTTCATTCAAAAAAGTACTTCAAAACTTTGCGATGACTTATTCAAGTGTTGCATTGAACCTGGTTATGCCCTTCGTTTTGGCTTACCCCCACGTGTGTCATGCGGGCATCCAACTTCGGTTGCGTTCCATATTCAACTCAACTCTTGTTTCATTTGTTTTGGCTTGCGCCGGAGAGAGGAGTTGCGCTAATGCGCTGATCCTGGCGACTTTCCTTCGTTTTGACTTGTCCCCTTAGCATCCTTTACTTTCATTGCATCACTTAGTAAGACTGCTAGAGTATCGCATACTTAATCATGTGGCATAGGATGTGAAGCATGTAGCAAACCACCAGGAGGTGTGCGTTGCGCGAGTGTTGTGAGAAAACCTTATTTGCTTAGTGTGAAGCTGTAGCAACGCTTGTCTATAAGCAGGCGCAATACTTATCTATGAGTAGAATCAGCAGCAACCAACTTCCCGCAAGTATAAGTAGTGATCGCATTAAGCAATGTAAGCAAGTGTTCACTAGAGATAGGAATAATCTTACGTCAACCATGTTTATGCGATTACCTTTTCTTATGAACGTATCATTCATCATTTAGGCATACTTGGGAAAAGTCTGAAAACCAAATCTAGACTCGGGAGAGTGAATTGGATAGCATAGCCAAGAATGGGAACTTAGGAATAAGCTCCGTTTGTTACTACACATGTGTTGAACGCAAAGTGTCCATAGAGCTTATTCTTAAGTCTACTTTTGTCCTATGTGATGATGCAAAATACATGAAACAAGGTGACCGCATTCAATCGTATCCTATCTCTAGGATGCATACGATGTGTTAATAACAAATAGTGTTCATTCCTAAGCGCCCATCTCTTGTATTATGAGTTCTAATCTGGCTCTCCCAAGCCTAGATTCTGACCTGACCTTCCCAAGCCTAGATCCTGTCCATCAGACTACCCTCCCAAGTATACCTAATAGACGAATGAAGCATACATAATACAAGACAATCGCATAAACTTCGTTGACCTAAGATTGTTACTATCCCTAGTGAACAATGTATACCTTGCTTAATGCGTCCAACCACTTACCCTCTCGAGCAGTTGATTCTTGCTGACTTCATTCATAGACAAGCAATGCATTAGCCCATAGACAGGCGTTGCAATAGCTTCACACTAAGCAAATAAGATTACTCACATACTCGCACAATGCACACCTCTCGGTGGGTTGCTACATGCTTCATATTCCTAATCCACATGACTAAGTATTGTAGACATAAAATTTGTAGACATAATTTGTATCTTTAAGCATAAGGACAATGATGAATGTGAATGAACGAACAAGTCCATGTCCTTGTTACCAGTTCCCTGGCAACGACGCTATAAACTTGATGACATGAATTAAATTCTAATCTTCTTATGATCTTATGTCATATAACGCATGGATGATTATAACGCAAGTTTATTTTCTTTATGCGATACTACTTCTAGATATGCGTTATTAATTAATGTTCTTGTAGTATGTTGTGTGTTGTCACAAGTTTCCTTGCATTGGAACAAAGTATAATTCCACCACAAGTTTCTCGGTGTGATTCGAGGTCGAACACAGGGATTGTTTTAGGTTAATTGTGTTACGTTCATGATATATGCGACCGGAGGTTTTTCAATTTAATAAAAGTGAGGTTTGTATAGGTATTAAAAATTGCGGTAAACTAAAATATGCGGTAAAGTAAAGTTGTGGTAATAAAATAAAGTTCTGCGGTAAAATAAAGTGCGATAAAAAAAAAAAAAAAAAAAAAAAAAAAACCTAAGATATGATGATACATCTAAGAGATACAGGTTACATGAATACAAGATACCGGAGGTTAAGACTGACTGTGAAGATTATACAAAGAATTGTGTTATGCGGTGGCAAAGCTTATGTATGAAGCAGAAAGAGAAAAGATAATTAATATAAACATTGAAGTTTCCTTAATTGCATTAAAGATATAAATACGGTTCCGCTTTCCTTTGGCGTACACCTCTCGGTGATCAGCGACCGGTTTCCCACAATCTCTATGGTGAAAACAGGGGACGAACGTAGTGAACGCAAGGTTGCTTCCATCTCTGGAAAGTACTTCTTTGCTTTAGTTAATGCATTATTCTAACCTT
>NC_052353.1:41284565-41398837 GCF_009727055.1 Benincasa hispida
CATAAATAACTTGTATTTCTACAAGTTATCACACCACCAAATTTAGATATATGCTTGTTCTCAAGCATATCTTCTACTAAGGAAATAATGCTCAATTCCTATCCTAAATTTTGCGTCGATTGGTTGCTCTGAATGCTCCACTTAGGCACATTACTTGACAACGCAATTTCCTTCTATCCTTGCTAATTCCTAACAAAGCCCTACTTTATTCTTCTATACTAAAAATTTCTGCTCAAAAAAGTTTTTCTAGTTTTAAAAAGAATGTTTACCTCTTCTTTATCAAAACAACTTGATGCGTCCGGATGCGGTGGTCAAACTTTGCGTCATTTATTAGAGACTGTTGGTCATGTTTACACCCTTCGTTTTGGCTTGTTCCCATGGGTGTCATGTGAATATCCAACTTCGGTTGTGTGCCAATTTCAACTTTAACTCATGAATTTCAAAGGAGTTGTCTCTTGTTTCTTTTATTTATTTTTTTCTTATGCATTTTTCTTTTTTCATATTGTGTTATTCTTGGAAACCTACCTTCGTTTTGGCTTGCTCCCACGGGTGTCATACGAACATCCAACTACGAGTAGGCTCCTTTCACAACTTAACTCTTATAAGATTGGGAATGTTTTTGAGGTTTCCCTTGCGCTGACATTGTTGTTTATATGATATATATATATATATATAAATGAACGTATTTTCTTAAAGACCGCATAATCTTGATCTCATCTGCTCAAACCTTCCCACCCCCAAATTTAGAGATGCGCAAGGTCCTCATTGCTTTGTTTGGACAGACTAGACAAACACTTAGACAAAATTTCAAAAAGAAGGTTTAAGCAGAATTTTGAAGGGTAAAAGGTATAGGATTGCTAAGCTACAAATTACCTAAGTGTTAGTTGGAAATTACAAAGTATAGGAAATGTTTCTAAGTGACTGCATATTATACATCATGGCAGCACAATGAATAATGCAAAAAGAAAGATTAAGAATATCGCAAAATTCACAAAGGATGATAAAGAAGAGGCACAGGCATATGGAGAGAATTGTTACTTAGTTGTATTGAAAATTAACTAAGTATACAAATAATTACAAATAACGCAATACAAAAATTTTGGCCTGTACAAAGAATCAAAGAATTTAATTAACTCAGAAAAATAATGAATTGAAATTATCTTTTGAATTTGATTCAGACGGGTGCACGATTAAAAATTACACCGTGCTTCCATTAACGCAAATACATTTTTGCTGAGGATAGGCAACAATGCACATATTCCCGCAACACACCCCTTAACTCAACGCATGTCTAGAGGACAGGCGCACGGTATTTCTACCAGCACAACACTACCTCAACATAGTGCATTTTCACTATGGACAGGCAAAGGACATATATCCGCGCAACACACGCCTCAACGCAATGAAGTTGAGTGTAATGGACGCAAGGTGTCTCTTGTTATCACACAGTGCACCCATCATTGCGTTACATACCAATTTTTATTTTTCTTTTTAACTCATCAATAACGCAAGTCGAAAAGACTTTGCGATGTTCAATGTTTCATCAAGTCATTCAGAAAAGTTAAGAACAACGCTACTAATGCATACAAATTAAAGAAATTAAACATGACATGGAAATACTCAACTAAATTAAATTGAAGGTAAATACAGAAAGCATTAAAAGCTAATTTTAATAAGCAGTAAATAACGTAATTTAGAAAGTAGTAAAGGAATGCTTTAAAGAAAGCAAGTGAACATAGATAAGGATGCTGAATGAAAGTTCTCAGAATTACCGCAATCACATCCCCTGCAAGCGGTTAATCCTGCTTGCCCAAGTCAATGGTATCCATGCGTCGATCTATGTTGCCTCCCTAGTAAGGCTTAATCAGTTGACCATTGACATTAAACACGTTGTTCCCGTCTAAAGTTGTTAGTTCCACTGCACCGTGGGGAAAGATAGTCTTGATTCGAAATGGCCCAGACCTGCGAGACTACAACTTCCCTGGGAACAATCGCAAACATGCATTAAATAATAATACCTGTTGACCTTCGATGAATGTTCGGTCATTTATGCGGTCGTCATGCCACTTCTTGGTTTTCTTCTTATAGATCTTGGCATTTTCATAGGCGTCCCTTCACCATTCGACCAGCTGGTTCAGTTGCAGCTTCCGGACTTTCCCCGCACTTGCTAAATCAAACTTCAGCTTCTTGCAGGCCCACATCGCCTTATGTCTGTCTCTTATACACATCTAGATGTGTATAAGAGACAGGATAAAGTGAGAGCCCTCATCGCTGATTAAGGCCCGTGGCGTCCCATATCGAGAAAAAATGTTCTTCTTCAAAAACTTCGCCACTATGGCTGTATCATTCTTGGCGCATGCGATGGCCTCAACTCATTTTGAGACGTAATCAACCGTGACCAGGATGTAGTGATGACCTTCTGATGGTGGAAATGGACCCATGAAGTCGATTCCCCAAACATCAAATAATTCAACCTCTAAGATTGACGTCAAAGGCATTTCATTTCTTTTAGAGATATTCCTCGTTCTCTAGCATCTATCGCACTAAACAACGTGGCCATGGGCATCCTTAAACAGTGTTGGCCAGAAATAGCCACTCTGCAAGATCTTTGTGGTGGTCCGCTACCCCCCAAAATGTCGTCCAAAAAGGGACTCATGACAAAGCTCCAGAATGTGCTTGACTGCGTGCTCAAGAACGCATCAACGTAATATGTAATCAGATCCAAGTCGATAAAGGAATGGGTCGTCTCAGAAATAAAATTTGACGTCATGTCTTAGCTTCTTCTTTTACTGGTAAGTATAGTCATCGGGTATTTGACTGCAGACTATGAAGTTCACAATGTCTGCATACCATGGAACATTAATGCCTACCGACATCAACAGCTCATCAGGGAATCTTTCTTCAATATCTTTTTCTTTCCCTTAAACCTCGCAATTTTCCAATCTTGATAGATGATCAGCGACTTGGTTCTCGGTGCCCTTCCGGTCTTTGATTTCTAGGTCAAACTCTTGCAGGAGCAACACCTACCATATCAGCCTCGGTTTTGCATCCTTCTTTGTCATAAGATGTTTGATCACAGAGTGATCGGTATACACCACAACATTTATTCCGATTAAGTACTGTCGGAATTTCTCCAGTACAAATACCACTACGAGCATTTCCTTCTCCGTGGTTGTATAATTCTCCTACGCATCATTCAACGTTTTACTTGCATAGTAGATAGGATGCAATACCTTATCCTTGCGCTGACTCAACATTGCGCCCACTGCATAACCGCTAGTATCACACATCAACGCAAATGGTTGCGTCCAATCCAGTGCAATCAAAATGGGTGCAGTGATGACCACATCTTTCATGTGTTAAATGCTTCAGTGCACGCATCATCAAAATTATATTCTCGGTCAACTTCAAGGGGCGCACTTAGGGGCCTTGCGATCTGGGAAAAGTTGCGAATAAATCTTCGATAGAACCCAGCGTGTCTCAGAAAACTCCTAAGTGTTTTCACGTTCACTGGTGGAGGTAGCTTGGAAATTATGTCGATTTTTGCCTGATCANACGTTCACTGGTGGAGGTAGCTTGGAAATTATGTCGATTTTTGCCTGATCAACTTCCAGTCTAGCCTTCGTGATTTTATGACCCAGTACAATCCCTTCCTCAACCATAAAGTGGCATTTTTCCCAGTTTAGAAGAAGATTCGTTGTCACACATCTCTTCAAAACTTTCTCAAGGTTAGCTAAACAGGAGTCATAATTATTGCCGAAAACTAAAAAATCATCCATGAATACCTCGACTGACTCCTCAAAGTCATCTGAAAAGATCGCCATCATATAACATTGGAAAGTACCTGGCGCATTGCAGAGTCCAAACGGCATGTGACGAAATGCAAACGTACCAAATGGGCATGTGAATGTTGTCTTATCTTGATCCTCTGGCGCAATTGCTATTTGGTTGTACCCTGAATAGCCCTCAAGAAAATAGAAGAATTCATTCCTAGCAAGTCTGTCTAACATCTGATCAAGGAATGGGAGTGGGAACTAGTCCTTTTTAGTGGCCAAATTTAACTTGCGATAATCTATATAGATTCTCCATCCTGTGGTTGTTCTTGTGGGAATTAATTCATTCTTGTCATTGGTGACGACTGTCATCCCCCCTTTCTTTGGAACACACTGCACTGGGCTCACCCAGCTACTATCAGATATCAGGTAGATGACACCTGCATCCAGCCACTTCACTATTTCCTTCTTTACAGCCTTCCTCATTGTAGGGTTCAAGCGACGTTGCCTTTGTATCAATCCTGTCTTTCCTTCTTCCAGACAAATCTTGTACATGCAGTACGAGGGACTGATTCCTCGAATGTCTACCAAGGTCCATCCTAAAGCCTTTGCGTTATTTCTCAGGATCTGTATGAGTACGTCTTTTTTCTCATTACTCAGCGAGGCAGAAATAATAACCGGTAACGTGTTGTTACCTCCTAAGTAAGCATACTTGAGGTGCACAAGCAATGGCTTCAACTCTTGCACGGGTGGTTCTTACAAAGGTGGCTTAATGCGTTGTGAAGTTCGTTTAGATATCTAGTTCAAATTGTCGCGCAATCCTCCTCCCATATTGTGTCGATTCCAAATTCTTCTTCCTCCAATTCTTCCAGGGGTTTGTGCCAAGGTTCTTCTCGTAATTCCTCAATATATTGGCAATTCTTCATATCACTTGGTACTTCAACGCATTGAAAACGTTGAACTTTACTTCTTGATAGTCAACTCTGATGGTGAGTTCTCCTTTTTGCACATCGGTCAGCAGTCACCCTGTTGCATGAAATGGGTGACCCAAGATGATAGGTACTTCTCTGTTAGCTTCGTAATCCAATATGATAAATTTCGCCGGGAAGATAAACTTGTCCACTTGCACGAGTACATCCTCTATTTTGCCCTCAGGATGTGTTATCGATCTATCGGCCAACTGTAGTGTAATCGTGGTTTTGTATTGCCGATATCCAACTTCTTAAAGATCGATAAGGGCATTAGATTTATGCTTGCCCCTAAATCGCAAAACGCGATCCCGCAATGCGTTCCCGACCTTCTTCCCTCCTATTGACCAGGGCAATGTAAAACTCCCAAGATCCTTTATTTTGGTGGGGATATTGTTTTGAAATAGTGCACTACATTCATATGTTAACGCAACTATTTCATTTTCCCCGATCTTTCTTTTGTTAGCAAGTATATCCTTGAGAAATTTTACATATCTCGGCATCTGTTCCAAAGCTTCTATTAAGGGAATATTGATGTGATTGTCGGAGAACGTCCAGGAACCTCTAAAATTTCTTACTATCATCTTTCTTCTTCATCCTGGACGGGAAAGGTGGAGGATCCTTCCTTACTTCTTGTTTAGTTGTCTATTCATTGAGGCCCTGTTCTTGCTATGTTTCATTAGCTGGAGATTGCGTTGATTTAGAATTCAAGTCTTGAAGAGATTCATCTTTTGTAGCTATACCTACTTCTGGACTGGTAATTTTTCCACTACTAATTGATTGGTCATCATCGACAGTAAGATCTACTAGTCTTGTTGTTTAATCTGGTACTGGTGGCATAGGGGCTATTGTTTTACCACTCCTTAATGTCATTGCGCGACATTGTTCTTTACCTCCTGGCCCCGATGCTCCTGAATTGCTAGGCAGCGTACGAGGTGCTTTATTTTTCAACTCAATTGCAAGCCGTTCAATCTGTTCTTCCAACCCTCTAAGGGAGTCAGCTTGCGATTGTCTAATTGCCTTACTCTTTTCGATATAATGCTTCAATGAAGTCTCCAGAGACGAGGTACTGCAAGAGATATCATATAAGAACGGTTGGTCATAGGGTGGTATACTTTGAGAGTTACCTGGACTACAGTCCGGATTAATGAAGTCTGGAGGGTTGCCTCGATCCCCTTGATAACTGCTTTGATGGAAACTATGGCTCCCCTGGTTGTGATTCCCGTCCCAACTTAAAGTTGGGTGATCCCACCAACCAAGGTTGTAGATGTTGCCAAATGACTCATTATAGACAGAATATACAGCTTGTTGATTCCACGGGCAGACTTTTGCTGGATGTCCCTCCCCACATTGAACACAATTCATTGCGGCCACGTGCGTCAACGCATTAACTTGCGTTGAACCTTGAGAGAGATTTCTCTGTTGATTAGCCATCGTCTGAAGGAGCGAGGTCATCGTGGTCATTTGATCTACCAGTGTGCTCATTGTATTAGTTGACACATCGACACTTTCTACTTTTCTTTGCTCCAAACCACTTTCCTCAAACTCGGTATCAATCCACTCATCAGAATGTCGCAAAATGCGATCTAATATGCTCTTGGCTTCCATATATGATTTGTCCATTAATCCTCCTGCTACGGAGGCATCGACAACTGCTTGCGTTGATTGATCTAAGCCATTGTAAAGAGTCTCCATCAGAATGCTATCGGGAATCCTGATATGTGAACAACTCTTCATTAACTGTTTGAAATGCACCCAGGCAGTGCTCAAAGTTTCATAACTCCTTTTTTCAAAATTCAACACATCCCTCCGTCTCCTTGCGTTGACGGCTGGAGGGAAGAATTTGTTCATGAACCTGCCAACCAACTATTCCCACGCGTTAATCTCATCTAGCTCTAAGACTAAGCCCACCTCTTTGTTTCGTCCCTTAGTGTTAATGGGAAAAGATATAACCTAAATCCTTCTTGAGTCACACCAGGCATGGAGAATGCGCTACACATGTCTACAAAACTCGTCAAATGAGCATGTGGGTCTTCTCCTTGTAATCCTCTGAATTAACCCACATTCTGAATCATCTGCAGCATAATCGGTCTTATTTCAAAGCTTACATTCTCCTCAACCATTGGTTTTGAAATTCCTGGTGAGAAGTTATAGAAGTCCGGCACCGCATAGTCTCTAATAGGAATGTTGTGGTCAACAGCAAGAAATATGGAGTCTTGCTTTGGCCAATTTTCCTTTCATTCCCTGTGGGTACCTTGTTATTATTAGCCATGCTTATTAACCACTTAATTCAGTTCTGATGTGCTTCTGTGCAAATAATACACCTGATCTCTGGGTCCGCTTAGAATATCTGGATCACTCCAGAGCTCATAAGCCGTCAGACTATTCTTCGCGATAAACAACCAGTATAAAGAGATCTGCCTTGCAAAATATCACAAACATACTCAAACAATAACCGTTAACAAATCCCCAGTAATGGCGCCATAGACTTGTTAACAAGTTATCAAGTATGTAATACCCTAGCAATCTCACTAAGTGTTGCCATGAAAGTAAAGATGCTAAGCAAGAAGATGGAGATGGAGTCAAGGGAATAGAGAAATGCATTGAAAACACATTGTATTAATTTCTTAATTCAAAATGTCATACAATACAATATAGAAAAAGAAAGGAAAAAGAAATGGCCAGGTGGAAGCAAAACTTTGCTTCCAGCGGATGCATGTCAAGGTTGCCGGTGGTGCCATGGATGGGTGGAGGAGCTAACTCTTTCGAGATCTAGCTCCAGTCGTCACTCGGAATGGATGAAGGAGGTGAAGAACTCTTAGCGTCTTCTCACGCATTTTGTCTGGATCACAAGGATCCGCCCCAAGCGAACCTCAGGTGAAAACCTTGGATAAAATGAATTTGAGCTCATCGGCTTCTATTTATAGAGCTTGACCGCCGACGACATTAATTGGATTGCTCTGAGTCTGACATTTGGTGCGTTCGTCCTTTCTGAACCTCTGCCACCAATGGCGTGGTAGGTGAAATGTTAACATCAGCTTTGGATTTTCTCGAGGTAGATGCGTTGATGCATTCATTCCACCTACCTTGCGTTGATCTCATTAGAATGCATTGTTCATGTAGCCGCAATCATTCAATTTTCGCATTCTCTTACACTGTAACTTACATGAATTCGCAATCGCTTGACGAAGCGCAACTCCCATGCGATGGACGCATACGGTGATTATCACAACATCCATGCATTTATCAATGCGTTTGCCTTGCGATGGAGTGTTTCTTTCCAATGCGAATCGTCTATGCGATGGTCCAATTTCCGTGTTTGCATTCTTTCTGCATTGGCCACAAAAATAGAATATTGAATGCATAATTAACACAAAGTAATGGGTTAATAAAATTCGACATGCTGATCGACACAAACTCTTTTTCTCATGAATTCCTAGCACGATCGACACAATTTCTGCCTAACAACCTTCATAATTCTAAGTAAAAGAACTAAAATGGCATGCATTTCTGCATGTCATCAGAAGCACTAACCAGGGATGCATCGCCGACTCCACAATGGAGGCATAGTACGTAGTAGCTTGTGAAGCTGCTAAGGAGACCTTCTGGCTCAGGAAGTTCTTGACAGAACTAGAAGTTGTTCTAGATATGTGTAGGCCCATTACCCTATATTGTGATAATAGTGGTACAGTGGCAAACTCCAAGGAGCCAAGGAGTCATAGGCGTGACAAACACATAGAGCAGAAGTATCATCTGATTCACGAGATAGTGCAACTAGGGGACGTCACGAAGATCGCTTCAGAGTATATTGTTGCTAACCCGTTTACGAAGGCTGTCATGGCTACAGTGTTTGAGGGTCAACTTCAGAGCATGGGTCTACAGGATCGCCCGCGGCTGGACTAGGGCAAGTGGGAGATTTTCTTGTACTGAGCTTTTATGCCATAGTTTATTGTTTTGTACTAATTTTATGTACACCCCACTTTGCTTTAGGACAAGTGGGAGATTGTTGGGGTTGATGCAGTAAAGTCTCGTGTCCTGTAGTTTGTAAACATTTTGTATAAACGCTTGTGTTGTATAATATATGATATTTTACTTCACTTCATTATTTTGCTTAGTTGTTTGTTTTATTTGCTTTAGCACAAACCAATAAACATAAAATACCTGGTTATCTGTATGTAACTTAAGCATGTATGTGGTGACATACAAGTGGATCATGTCTTGAGTGATAACCAAAATGGTCTGTAGTATATGGATATAGGAAGGAAACCTTATCCTGGTAATGATACGGATGCGGTCCGCTTTGTGGAATGGTCACAAGTGTTGTGATTTGTCACAGATGGTCTGATCTTGATCATTCATGTTGCAGGCATGCAAGCAGGGGCGTCCTATACAAAGAGTTTGTATAAGACCTGACCAGGAAGTGTTATGTCTCATTATATAACACCATTCATGACAGATACTTCACTTTACTAGGATGACCATAGATAACATGACCTCAGTCCTGAGTGAATTGGGAACTCCTGCCATTGAGAGCGGTTCTTTGATTTGTATGGGTGCGAGTGGCAAGGTCACCAATTCAAACATACCATTTTGGGGATTCGTCTGATTTTGGAGTTAGGAACTCAGCTACACAAGATGAAATTCACTCCTTCCCCAAGGCAGGGGCAAACAGATAGATAGCTCCCTTAAGGGCTGATTTCAGGGCTTGAACGATGTGGCACCACACACCTTCTCTTGACCCGAGAAGTGTTCACATATAGTTGGACTATGTTGTATTGTTCATTAGAGGAATTAGTGGTACTTAAGGAGTGAGATGTAACCACAGGGGGAAAACGGTAAATTGGCCCAGTTGTACTTACGAGCATCTGTGAAGGGTCATCGTACTCATGATTGGTTATATCCGATGGACACAAAAATATATCTGTGGTAAGAAGAGTTCAGCTATTGGTCTTTAGTGGAATGCCTGGCAGTTAACGGATGGTGGATCTCATGGCTAAAGAGTTTAGTCAGCTATTTACGTACCGTTGGAGCTTCGAGCCACAGGTTCATAAGGTCCCGTAGGTAGCTTGGATAAAGTCAAGAATCAGTTTTTGGGTCAGTTTGAAATGTTCAAATTGAAAAGAAGAAGTTTGATTATATATGATATAATGGAACTGGTTAATTATATATGATCTAATTGACTAAATGTATGATTTTGGACGAAATTAGATATAAATATGATTTATATCAAGTGGAGGAGAAATTACTATAATAGATATATGATATCAATCTATAGGGTAAGAATATAATATGATTATATTCACTTATTAATTAAATTGGTAAATTATGTGATAATTGGCCGAAAACTTCTCTTCAATCGTACATTAGTGGGAAAATCTTATTTGGTTATTGTAACTGAAGAATAAAATGAAAATTGTTTTCATTTTGCAAAGCTGAGAGCCTATACGATAGCGCCTTATCGCTTAAACGAACGTACACCCCGCGTCTAAACGATCGCACGCAGACTCTAAACGATCGCTTAGCTTTTCTAAACGATCGCTTAGCGTGCCGAGTTTTCTAAACTATCACTTACTAAATACTAGACGAACGCTTAGTAAAAGCTACACGATCGTGTAGCTTTCTCCAAACGATAAACATCTGCTATACCATAGCCTTCTCCCACTTGCTTATCGTTCTACACGATCTGCTTTTTCCTTCTTACTCAACCAAATTGAACAAAAACCACTCTTTGGACTCTCCCTCCAAGAATACCAAGGGCACTAAGTGGTGGTGTCGTTCCCGCTCGTGCTTGTTCGTTTGTTTCCGTTCGTGTAGACAATCGTTCTGCTGGTAGCCGACTGTTTGGTAGGCGATAAAGATCGTAGAGGGTTGCTTCCGTTGGGTAGAGTTCGTTGTGAAGACAGTCTTCAACTGGTATGTGAACTCAACCTCTTGTATTTTACTTGTGACATCATGTCGTTAATTAGTGTTATATTGCATAACTGTTTGATAGAATGTATGTGTGGTATTTCGGTTACTATGACATAAGAAAGATTCGAATGTGCTCATGGATACTCTTGTATAAGAGTTCCTTCAAAAATTTTCGCCCGCCAGAAAGTTCGCACATAAAAATTGGGCCCTGGGGTACCCTTACAGGCCCGATAGTCGTTTGAGGAACGAAATGATCTCCTTTCCCAAAACCATCTGATGCAGTGCTTTTTCACATTGTTCTGAACCCCTGGGTCTGATGCCAAATTTTTGCCTGTCGGAAAGTTCGCGCAATAAAATTGGGCCCCAAGGAACCTCTGCTGGGCCCGATAGCCTTTTGTGGCACGAAATCAGCTCCATTCCCATAACCTTCTAGTGCCCGGCTTTTTCTCATCGTTCTAAACCCCTGGATCCGTTTTCAAATTTTCTCCCATCGGAAAGTTTGAGCACAAAAATTGGGCCCCGGGGCACCCCCGTCAGGCCCGATGGTCGTTTGATACACTAAATGAGCTCGTTCCCAAAATCGTCTAGCGCATGGTTTTTTCTCATCATTTTGAACCCCTCGTCCGTTTTCAAATTTTTGCCCACCGGAAAGTTTGCGCATAAAATTGGACCCTAGGGCACCCCTGCCAGACCGGATAGTCGTTTGGTTCACCAAATGAGCTCAGTTTCCAAAACCATCTGGTGTACAACTTTTTCTCATCGTTCTGAACCCGTCGGTCCATTTTCAAATTTTCGCCCATCAAAAAGTTCGAGACAAAAACTTGGGCCCCGGGGCACCCCACCGAGATTGATAGCCGTTTGGGCTCTAGATGACTAAAATTCCAAAACCATTTGTCGCACGGCTTCTTCTCGTCGTTCTGAACGTCTAGGTCTGTTCTCAAATTTTCGCTCACCGAAATTTCGCGCACAAAAATTGGGCCCCGGGGCACCCTATCGGGCCTAATAGCCTTTTTGGGCACCAAATGAGCTTCATTCCCAAAACTGTCTAGCGCACTGCTTTTTCTCATGATTCTGAATCTTTGGGTCCGTTTTCAAATTTTCACCCGCTAGAAAGTTCGCACACAAAAGTTGGGCCTCGGGGCACCCCTACTAGGCCTGATAGCCATTCGAGGCACCATATGAGCTCCATCCCAAAACCGAACGCATGAATTTTTCTCGTCGTTTTGAAACCTTGGGTTCATTTTCAAATTTTTGCCCGCTGAAAAGTTTCACACAAAAATTGGGCCTTGGGTCACCCAGCCGGGACCGATAGCCGTTTGTGGCATTAAATGAGCTCCGTTCCTAAAACCGTCTGGCGCACGACTTTTTCTCATAGTTCTGAAGCCCTGGGTCCGTTTTCAATTTTTTGCCCGCCATAAAGTTTGCTCACCAAAATTTGGCCCTGGGGCACCCTCGCCGAGCTCGATAGCCCTTTGGGACACCAAATGAGCTCCGTTCCCTAAACTGACTGGCACACGGCTTTTTCTCATTGTTTTGAACCCCTGGGTTCATTTTATATATTCGTCCTCCAGAGAGTTCGCGCACAAAAATTGGGTCCTTGGTACCTCTACCGGGCTCAATAAATATTTCGCATACCAAATGAGCTTTGTTCCCAAAACCGACTAGCACACGGCTTTTTCTCATCTTTCTTAACCCTTGGGTCCATTTTCAAATTTTCGCCCGCCAGAATGTTCAAGCATAAAAATTGGGCCACGAAGCACCCCCATCGGGCCCGATAGCCGTTTGGGGCACCAAATGAGCTCCATTCTCAAAACATCTATTGCACAGCTTTTTCTCGTCATTCTGAATTCCTAGGTCCGTTTTCAAATTTTTGCCCACCAAAAAGTTCGCGCACAAAAATTGGGCCCTGGGGCACCCCCGTCGGCACGATAGCCATTTAGGGTACTAAATGAGCTTCGTTCTCGAAACGTCTGGTGCACGACTTTTTCTCATCGTTCTGAAGACCTGGGTCCGTTTTCAAATTTTCGCCCACCGGAAAGTTCGCTAAAAAATATTGGAGTTAATGTACTTCAATTTGGTCTGAGAACTTTTATAGAAGCCAGATGGGGTAAAACCTATTGGTTGCAAATGGATCTACGAAAGAAAACGAGACCAAGCTGGTAAGGTCCAAACCTTTAAGGCTCGACTTGTGGCAAAGGGTTTTACCCAACGGGAAGGAGTGAATTTTAAAGAAACCTTTTCCTCTGTTGCCATGTTTAAGTCGATTAGAATACTATTATCTATTGCCACATTTTATGATTATGAAATATAGCAAATGGATGTCAAGACGGTCTTTTTGAACGGTAATCTTAAAGAGATTATCTATATGGCTGAACAATAGGGATTCATAGTCCAGGGTGATAAGCAAAAAGTTTGCAAACTTAAACGATCCATTTATGGGTAACAAGCATCAAGATCCTAAAATATACGTTTTGACACTGCGATCAAAACGTATGGCTTTGAGTAGAATATTGACGAACCTTGTGTTTACAAAAAAAAAAAATCGTCAAATCTACTGTAGCTTTTCTAGTTCTGTACGTAGATGATATCCTACTTATTGGGAATAATGTAGGATTCTTGTCTGACGTAAAACAATGGCTTGCGACTCAATTCCAAATGAAAGATTTGGGTGAGGCTCAATTTGTTCTGGGCATTCAAATCATTAGAAATAGAAAGAACAAAATGCTAGCATTATCTCAAGCATCATATATCGACAAAATGTTGGTACGATATTCGATGCAAAACTCCAAGAAAGGGTTATTACCTTTTAGGCACGGCGTTCACCTGTCAAAGGAACAAAGTCCTAAGACACCTCAAGAAGTTGAGGAAATGAGACGCATTCCCTATGCATCAGCAGTTGGTAGTTTAATGTATGCCATCCTGTGTACCAGACCCGACATATGCTATGCCGTGGGAATTTTCAGCAGATACCAATCCAATCTTGGACATGCACATTGGACTACCGTTAAGAATATCCTCAAGTATCTAAGGAGAATGGATTTTTCGCTCATGTATGGTGCTAAGGATCTGATCCTTACAGGATACACTGACTCCGATTTTCAGACTGATATAGATTCAAGGAAATCAACATCGGGATCTGTGTTCACTCTAAATGGAGGAGCAGTAGTATGGAGGAGTATTAAGCAAGGTTGCATTGCTGACTCCACCATGGAAGCAGAGTACGTAGCCGCCTGCAAAGTAGCAAAAGAGGCAGTATGGCTAAGAAAATTCCTAACAGAGTTGGAAATCGTTCCAAATATGCATCTATTTTGATAACAGTGGAGCAGTTGCAAACTCTAAGGAACCTCGAAGTCACAAGCGAGGAAAGCATAATGAGCGCAAATATCATCTCATCAAGGAGATCGTGCAACGAGGAGATGTGATCGTCACGCAGATTGCTTCGGAGCATAACATGGCTGATCCGTTTACAAAACCCCTCACGGCTAAAGTTTTTTAGGGTCACCTAGTAAATCTAGGACTATGAGACTTGATAGATTAGGGCAAGTGGGAAAAATGTAAGGGTATGGTTGATGCCCTAGTTTATTGTCTTTATGTATATTATCTCTCACACCTAACTTCCTGTACCCCACTAGAGTTTCTAGTCCAAGTGGGAGTTTGTTGGGTTTAATGTCCTATAAACTCGTAGTTGTAAATCATTAAACATATTCTATTTCTAATAAAGACATTATTGAGGTTATTCAGTAAAAGATATTATTGAATATGTAAGTTGCGAATATCTAACCTAAATCAAATAAACTAAGATCCTTGGCTATAATATGAATACTTGAACTATATGTAGAGACATATCATAGGATCAAGTTCAAGTATATAGCCAAAACTGTCTATAGTATAAGGATAGGGTTGGGTACCTTATCCTGGGGACACTATGGACGCGACCCACTTTGTATTAAGTACAATCGATGAGATCCTAAATCGTCTCGTGTAGAGACATGTGAGTGGGGGTGTCCTATGCAATGAGTTTGCATAAGACAAGACCGCGAAATTAGTCACTTTCTCTTTATAACGCCGTTTACTGAAGAAACTGACTATTTCACAAGATGACCTAGTTAACTCGATCTTAATCCTGAGCTAACTATGAGCTCCTGTTTATACGAGATTATCCTTTGATCTGCATGGGTGAGAGTGGCCAGATATCGCTGACTCAACAAGCCTAACATTTTGGGGATAAAATCGGATAGATAACTGGGGACATAGTCTCGTAAGACGGAATTCGCTCCTACTCATTTCAGGGATAGTAGAGAGGTTGTTCCCTTAAGTACTAACTCCAGGACTTGAACAATGGACCCCACCCTCTCCTTGACCCGAGAGGGACTTAAGTTTGATGGTTGGACCACAAACCGATTGTTCATTAGAGAATTAGTGGAACTTAAGGAATAAGAAGTACTATTGGGGTAAAACGGACATTTGACCCGGCTATAGCTACGAACAACCTGTGAAGGATCGGCTTACTGAACATAGTTATATCAAGTGGATGGAAATATATCTACAGTAAGGGGAGTGCAGCTACTGGGCTATAGTGGAGTGTCCCGGTAGTTAAGGAATGTTGGTTAGCTTGGTTAATGAGATTAGTCGGTTAACCTCGAATCATTGGAGCCCATAATCTGTAGGTCCATTAGGTGCCCTTACTAGCTCATATCGGAATAAAGCCTAGAACAATTAGATAGGAAACTTTGAATCGTTCAAAATCAGGAAAGGGCATTATTGTCAATTGTGTTTGACACAATAATTTAATTATGAATTAAATTATTAAATAAGAGATAAAGTATTTAAAAGTGTTTTAAATACTATATACATGAATAAGGATTCATATATAATGGATTGCACAAGGTTAGAATGATTAATTAGATTAATCATATGAAATTAATTGGAAAAGTTTCAAATTAATTACCAAAAATTAATTTCAATTTAGAATTGAAATTAAAATTAAAATGCAAGCTAAAATCGGATTTTGGATCAAGGATAGTGGATTTTATTGGAATCCCACTTATGCAGGGTGATTCAAAGTGGAAAAACGACTCATCTATGCACTCTTGCATGTACATGAACACCTAGAATCCACTATTGCTTGCATCTCCACCATGTGACTTGCATCTTAAGGCTTCTTGATGCATGGATTCACTGTATAAGTAGAGGTAGAATCAGATTGAGAGCTGAACACAACCATTTCCATACTATTATGCTGCTGGAATTTGGTCTCAAACTCACCTACCTTCATATATCTCTCTAGAGCTTGAACCTTCAAGCATTCCCTTCCCATTCCCTATCTTTATAGACTCCCACAAGTCGTTTTTGGCAAGAAGAATAGTAGGGAAGACACTAGAGGTGGTCCACACACCGTTCGTGAGCAAAGGAATCAAAGGGAGTTGCTAAATCTGTCTCCAAAAAGGTTGGTACAAATTCTGCTCTCTGTTTACGGTATTTGGACAGCATCCTTTTATTTTTTAAAATTGATGTAGTTAAGTGCCTCCGATCCTAAAATTGCTTCCGCATGTGTCATATGAACACCTTCAATTGGTATCAGAGCATGATTAAGGCACCTAACATGCATTAATTTTAGTTTGGTGGGTAGCTTTTCATATGATGAAACTGTGTAGAAACTAAAGAAAATTGGTTTTGGGATTGAATTTATTTCTCATTCAATTCATTGGAATTAATTGTAATTGCCTACATGTTTATGGGAATTAATGTGTTCATATGGAGTCTGTAAATTTTGAGAGTCAATAGAGTCCATTTAGGCCGTCAATTAGAAGAAATTCGGAGACTGTTCAAAGCTGGCCGAAAATTCCAGCATGCTGTTTTTTAGTTCCAGCCCAAGTGTGCTCTTCACTTAAAGGCAAAATGGTCCGATTCAAGCAATCCAAGGGCGGTTCGGGTCGGTTCGAATGGTTCGAGAGCGGTCCAAGCCCTATTTGAAATTATTATTGTAATATTTTTAGTTTTTTTTATTTTGCTTGATTAAAAATCCCAAAACTAATTCACTTTAGTTAACTTAATTAATTATGCATTATTGAATGTATGTTTTAATTAAATAGTATTTTATGTGCATAATGTATGTCATTTAGATTTAAAATCCCACAGGAAAGCATGAATCATGCATTAATTAATATGTTATAAGAGTGATGATATTAATTAAATGCATGTATAAAGTTTCATGAAATTAATACAAATGTTGTATTAATTTAGGGAGATGCATGCTTGAATGGTTATTTTCAAAATTGATTAATTGATATAAAAGTTATATTAATTAAAAGAGAAAATATACAAAGCATGAAGCATGAAACTTCTTTAGTTTGATTATATATGTTATATTCAAATTAGGCTTGTTATAGATTGTTTTTATAATTGTTATAAATGAGATAGAAATCTAAAATCTATAACAAAGATAAGGTGCATGCTCACATAGGGTTAATTTAAATCCAAATTTCGATCGATTTCAATTAGATTCGAATAGGTCGATAAGCTTGTAAAACATAGGTTACAAGAGAACTCACCGGGCAAGATGTTGTCTAAGGCTGGAGGTATTTAAGTTGACAGTTTACGGAACACCTCCTACCTGGGCATCGATTTAGTTCTTGAGTTAAGTTAATCCAGTTTTATGAGCATGCGCATGTGAGATGGGAGGTTAAAAAATTTGTTTATCTCCTAGACATCGTAGGTTAAAAATCTAGTATAAAAGTTATACTCGGATGAATCACCTAGACTTAGGATATGTTTAGTTAGACAAAATGTATCGCTAAGTTTTTTTTTTATACCCTAACCGTCTAAAACACTTCAGCTGGAGAGAAGTAATGTACTTTTAGCTCAGCGTCCCTGAGAGTTCACACCGTGAGATTCATGCTTGGCTTTGGGCCGCCCTGGGAGCGGACTCCATTCAGAGAGTGTTTGCATGAGTCAATACCAAGGTGAATAGGGGAAGTTGTTCATAGTAAGTGGGAGAAGGAAGTGTGTCAACACATCCTACGGTCTCTTCCATTAGGTCGCACTGTGAGATTCCTATAATACGCCTGCATGTCTTTTTCTGTCTCTTATACACATCTAGATGTGTATAAGAGACAGGGAGAAGGAAGTATATCAACACATCCTACGGTCTCTTCCATTAGGTCGCACCGTGAGATTCCTATAATACGCCTGCATGTCTACCCTGAAGCGACCTTACCAATTAGATGGTTGTATTATAGGATTCAGAACTCCGCAAACTCTAGAAATAGATAGGGTCTCTCAGGTCCATTTTCATTCTTGTCTTTCCAACTTCGGGAGCATAATGATTCCAATCTTTGAGGTCTGAAAATGCAGGGTCACACTTACGAGAATCACTAAGTGTTGGTAAATTCTTAACCAAAGTAGCGATAACTGAGTTACTATAGGAATAAGAGTTATTCTAGTGATAGTATCTAGTCAAGATAGTCGTGGTTCAACGGAGGAATAGTCGATCACCCCTCGGTGGAGGTTATTCTAAACCATTGAAATATCATTGCAAAATATAATAATGAAGGGTACATTATTAGTTGTTTTTGCTAAACTTGATTGGATTTAAAAGATTAATGTTTTTTACTAAAAAGGATATGTTTTTCTTTTCAGCACGACTAGCTCTTTAGATCAACTCTTAGCTTTCGAGAAACTAAATGGCGATAATTACTCAACATGGAAAAACAATCTGAATTCAACACTAGTAATAGATGACCTGAGATTTGTCTTAACGGAGGAATATCCTCAGGCCCCCTGCCTCGAAAGAAGCACAAGGTAAATATGATTTACTAGTTACTGAAACATGTTTAGTGAAGGATGATACCTCCACTTGGATATTGGATTCAGGAGCCACTAATCATATTTGTTTCTCTTTTCAGGAAACTAGTTCCTGGAAAAAGCTTGAAGAAGGCAAGATCACCCTCGAGGTTGGAACATGAGAGATTGTCTCGGCCGAAGCAGTGGGAGATTTAAAGTTTTTTTTCAACGATAAATATATCATACTTAAAGATGTTTTGTATACACCTCTTATGAAGAGGAATTTAATATCTATCGCTTGTATTATGGAACAAATGTATAAAATATCTTTTGAAGTTAATGAAGCGTTCATTTTTAGAAAAGGTATTCAAATTTGTTCCGCTATACTTGAAAACAACTTATATTAGTTAAGACCAACTAAAGAAAAATTTATCTTCAATACTGAGATGTTTAAAACAGACGAGACTTAGAATAAAAGACAAAAAGTTTCTTCTAATGCCTATCTATGGCACCTAAGACTTGGCCACATAAATCTCAAAAGGGTTGAGAGATTGGTTAAGAATGAACTCCTAAATCAATTAGAAGACAATTCTTTACCTCCATGTGAGTCTTGTCTTTAGGAAAAAATGACTAAGAGATCTTTCACTAGAAAAGGTCACAGAGCCACAATACCCTTAGAGCTTGTACATTCGAACCTCTGTGGACCGATGAATGTCAAAGCTCGAGGTGGGTGTGAATATTTCATCAGTTTTATTGATGATTATTCAAGGTATGGTCATATTTACCTAATACATCACAAGTCTGATTCTTTTGAAAAGTTCAAAGAATATAAGGCTGAGGTTGAGAACCAATTAGGTAAAACAATTAAGACATTACGATCAGATCGAGGTGGGGAGTACATGGACTTAAGATTCCAATACTATATGATAGAACACGGAATCAAGTCACAACACTCTGTACCTAATATGCCTCAGCAAGACGGTGTATCTGAAAGAAGAAACAGAACCTTGTTGGACATGGTTCGCTCAATGATGAGCTTTACTAAGTTACCTGATTCCTTTTGGGGACATGCATTAGAGACTGTTGTCTATATTTTGAATAACGTTCCTTCTAAAAGTGTCTCAGAAACACCTTATGAGCTATGGAAAGGGCGTAAAGGTAGTTTACGTCAAAGTTAATGGACAGCGCATCAAGCCTTACTATGGAGGGGATCTTGATCGCGAAAAGACCTCCATAGACCTATAAAAGTCCGAATGATGCGATAAAAGGAAATCCCTTCGCAATAAAGAAATATCCTTCAAAGTTATCGTATCCTTTTTTTGGTATCCTTTATTTTCATTTCTTTTTTATTATTATTATCCTTTATTCTTATTGCTTAATTATTGCTGCTCTTCTTGTTTATTTGTTTTTGGTTATCATTGGCTAAAAAAAAAAAAAAAAAACTTAGAAAAAAGGGGGAATGTGGGTTTCTTATGCGATGAGTCTTGGAGATGTAGGAGAATTATATCCCAACGCATCTCCAAGAACCCATCGCAGGTGAGAGAACGATACGTCATCCCACCATAGGACGATGAAAAGATGTGCTGCCAGACATTCTATCAGTTTTCCATTAATGTGTATGGTGCTATTGTTGCCTAGGATCACGAGGTAGCCATTCGTTTTCCCTTTACCCTTCGCCTATTTAAACCCCCCTCCCTCTTTGAACACCCTTCTTCTTTACCCAAACCTAAAACCCTAAACCCTCTACATTTCAAAAGCCTCCTATGAACTTAAAGATCACTTCGGCCCTCTCTCTGATCATACCTACTCTATCTACGATTCAAATGGTAGGTCAAAATACCCCTTCTTCAACCCGATCAACCACCCCTACTTTCTCCTACGAAGTGGTGTCCCCGTCTGTTTCCTTCAACCCAATCTCATTCTCGGTCGTCCCTGTACGAACTTATGCACCACTACCCATGGTGGCATCACTTTAACCATTCAACCTCATACTTATCCCATCAGCCACAGTAGCGTCCCAGTCCTCATCGCCTCATAATTACCTTCAACCATTGGCCTCCACCACAAGAGAGGCAAGGCGTAAGGGTTAGCGAAAAGTCTATGGAGAACTTCTCAAAAATCTAAACCCTCTCAAATCCTTGGACGAAGGTATGGTCAATCAACAAGACGGTCAACAAGTTGAGGTTGAGCCATTGCCACTTGAGTCGGTCAACGCTGTGGCTAAAGAAACACAAGACGGCATCGAAGTGGTTGAAATGGAAGAGCCCCTTCAGAGAAGAAATGGAAAAGAAAAAAAGAAAAGAAGCAATGGAGTAGGCTCTTCTACATCTGCTGTAGAGGCATTGGCGAAGGAGTTCCAGAGAAAGGCCAAAAAAGTGAGGGAAGGCCTTGGTGAAATCAGGAAGGAGGAAGAATGTCTAATTGTGGCAACAGGATTCCGTCGTGATATTCGTGATGAGGAGCTCCATCGCATGAATGTTCCATCGTAGCCTAAAAAATTAATGGATAGCACAGAACATGTTGTGATGGAATTTGAATAGGAACTCCAAGAAGAAAGCAAAGAAGAGAAGAAAATCAGAAAGGAGAAGGTTCAACACGTTAAACGTGATTTGAATAAAGAAAAGGCAGGGAAGGTGGATGCGAAGAAAAAGGATACGAAAAAACAAAAGAAGGAAGAAAAGATGAAAGGAGCAATAGGTGGCACCTCTAGTAAAGAAAAAGAACAAAGGCAAGCGGTGGCAAGAAAGGAGGAAAAGGGCAAAGCGCCCATGGTAGAGGAGGAAAGAGCCTCAAAGAAGCAGCCGCTAATCCTAATCGAGATGGGATTCTTTCCAGAAAGCTCGCATCTACCCTTATTCATCACTAAAATAGTCAACGCGTTGGGGTGGAACGATTTTTACATTTGGGCCAAAACGGTCAAGCCATCTGTATTGACTGCTTTTTACGAGGGGAAACTGCATTCTGGGTGATACAAAGCGGACGTTGGGAAGGCAATGGTTGGATTCGATGTCAGAAAAATTAATCATCTGTAAATCTTAGAAGACATCTCTAACACCGAGGAAAACAGAATAATTTACAACCCAACGTCCGAAAAGCAGAAAGAAGTGCTTAAGGTAGTGACGCTACCTGGGACGAAGTGGACCGTCTCATCTAAAGGGGTAAAAACATTGTCACCATATAGCATGACACCAGAAGCTAACATGTGGTTGCACTTCATCAAGAGGAAGTTGCTCCCCATAACGACTGACCACCCAGTCTCCAGAGAACGGGTCATGGCAATCTTCTGCATCATGCGACTAAGCCTCATCAATGTCGGTCGCCTGATCGCAAACAAGATTTAGGCTTCATTTTCTAGGCCAATGGGGTAGCTCTTCTTCTCTTCGCTCATTATTGAGTTATGCATGGTTCAGGGATGGTTTGAAGAAGATGAAGATGTGGCGGTGAAGAGCACATTGAAAAATAACTTCTTCTCCGCCTAATAAGGTTGCCTGCACAAGACGTCCAACCTTAGCAACAGGCAAAGCGGCAGTCGCAGGCTCAGACTACCCTAAAAACCTCCTAGCATAAGAAACGAAAAGTAACTAGCACCCCAGAAGTTGAAGAAAAAATGATCCCATCTACCCAATTAGAAAATTCTCCACCTCAGCAAAACCCTGAATCCATCAAGGTTAGCATTGACCTCAACCTTTTCCCTTCAACGCTTGAAAAATCAGTGCCACTAGCTCCTGAGAATGAACCCCTTCCTATCCTCCCCCTCACATCCAGACCACCAAGCCCACCATTGCCCTCCAAAAGCCCTCCACAATTCACTTCTGATGGCCCAAGCCTTTCAGTGCCTAGGATTGAAACAGGCATTGGATCTGGTATTGGCGAGGAAAGTGAGTGTTAGCCTGAAGACGCACAATAAGAACAAGTAAATGACTCCAAAGAGATTGACCCTGAGGCTGAATGGTTTAAATTCCTCCATGACGACCTCCGTGAACCTATTTTAGAAGGTATCAATGACTTGACGCAACGCCAATAATCGGTCTAAATGCAATTAATGAGTTGATGTGTCAGCAAAGCGAATTGAGAGAATTTGTTTAGAACAAGCAAAACACAACGCATGACTTCATACGCCGAATGATGCAAAAGTAGCACAATCAGTTCTACTATATGTTTGAATTATTTCAGAATGTCATTACTCGCCTAGTGTTGGTGCCACGAATTCCCTCGCATCTTCAAGATCCACTACATTTTCTCAAGAATCCACCACGGGATCACAACAGTGATGCGGGAGAAACTTGAATTCAGGGCGATGTCCTTTCTTATCTCTTTTTTGTTTTACATTTGATGTGGCTTCTTTCTTTTTGTATCAGTTCGCCGCATTATATAAATTTATTGTAAAGTTTGTCTATCTTTTATGCCTTTCCTTTTTGTTTATATCATGTGCATACATTTGATTGCTTACTTTTTTTCTTTTGTTGCCTCGTTTTTCACTAATGACCCCAATGATGAAATTATGCCTTAACAATAACACCTAGACTAGATTAGTATTAAGTTTTAAGATTATTTTTCCTTTAAAGTTACTTTTGTTGTGGTTGATACCCTAAATCTCGTAGGGTCCTATAGTTTGTAAACATTGTTGAACAAACTCTTTATATGATTAATAAAATATATGATATTTTATTCACTTTGTCTATAAAATAAGTGATATTTTAGTTGCATTAACCACAAACTAATAAAATAACATCCAAGGTTATCTTTGAAACTTAAACATGTATGTGGAGACATACAGGTGGATCATGTTAAGTGATAACCTAAATGGTCTGTAGTAGATGGATAAGACTAAGTACCTTATCCTGGTGACACTACGAGTATGACCTGCTTTGTTGGTGTTACAATTGTTGTAAAATACTACAAATGACCTGATCCTGATCATTCATGTATTAGACATGTGAGCGGGGATATTCTATACAAAGGATTTTGTATAAGACCGAACCACGAAATGTTTAGTCACATTATATAACACCGTTCATAATAGAGACTTACATTTCACCAAGATGACCATAGGTAACATGACCTGAATCCTAAGTGAGTTGTGAACTCCTGCTTATGAGGGCAGTCCTTTGATTTTTTTGGATGAGAGTGGCAAAATCGCCGACTAAACAAGCCTACCATTTTGGGGATTCGTTCCAGTAGGGAGCTAGGAACACAGCTATACAAGATGGAATTCACTCCTTCTTCAAATTAGGGGTAGGTAGATAAATTGCTCCCTTAAGGGCTGATTCCAGGTCTTGAACAATGTGGAACCACACCCTCTCCTGGCCCGAGAGGGGTTTATTCATAGTAGGACTATGATCTATTTTTCATTAGATGAATCAGTGGTACTTAAGTAGTTAGATGTAACTACAAGTGCAAAATAGTAATTTGGCCCAGCTGTACTTACAAGAAATTTTTTGAAGGATCGTCATACTGTTGATTAGTTATATCCAATGGACATAGAAATATATCTGTAGTGCAAAGAGTGCAGCTGCCGATCTTTACTGGACTGTCTGACAGTTAAGGGATGGTGAATACTGTAATTAAAAAGTTTAATTAATTATTCATGTACCGTTAGAGCTTCAAGCTGCAGGTCCATAAGGTCCCCTTGGTAGCTCAAAAGGACTTAGTTGAGAATCAGTTTTTGGGTTAATTTGAATTGTTCAAATTAATAGACGGATTTAATTATATATGATATAATTAAATTGTTTCAATTATATATGATATAATTGTCATAATATATTTGATACATTATAGTTTAATGGGAGGAAATAAATATTTGAATGAGATTCATATATATATATATATATGAATGTGATTCATAGTTGTTAAATTTAATATAAATATGATTTATATTAAATGCCATAAAATAGAGAAAAGAAACTATAGTTTATATTGTATGTGATATAATATTAAAACTATAGGTTATATGTTATATTTGATATAACATATAATTTAATATAAATATAATAAGATAAGTGAGTTATCATATTTATTTATATAATTTTGTTATTATTTGAATAATAACTTCCCCATCTTTTCTCTCAAACTACCTTAATGGGTGGTTATTAATTTTATGGCAATAGAAATAAAAGAAAAGTAGTTTTCTCTTCTTCCTCAAGGTTATGCTATCGCTATTGAAAGATTGTGAAATTTACAAAATTCTTCTGGGTTCTTGTGTTCTAGAAATCTTTCTCAATCTTCATCTTCCTCCCCCCAAACTTATCCCTCCTAACCAAAATAGTCAGAGCACACCACTCCTGGGTTCTCATCTCGAGAATACCAAGGGCTCTTTGTCGTTATGTCCATTTATTTGGTACGAGAAAATCTTGAAGAAGGTCTTCAAGAAGTTATTGGTTCGTGACTATTCGAGTGAGGTTACATGAAAAAAAAGTTCTTCAAAGGTAATGTATCTTGAAACCTTTTTTCTTGTAAAAATCATGCTGGAATTTATTTTGAATGCATATCTATTGTATGTTTACTGGAAATTATTTTTACAATAATTGATGGAATTTGGACGATTCACTTCCGCTCAAGGATCTTCTCATACGAGTTCCTTCAATTGGTATAAGAGCCAGGTTGTTGGTTTCTGATTCCAAATTCAATTCTTGTATTAAATTCGTTTACAGTACTTGTGGGTTTTATAATCTGAATTGTGTTTATGTGATAAATGTTTGTGTATGTGTTGTTGATGGTTGTTTCAGGATAGAAATCTCATTTTATGACTTTCTGTTTAATTTACAAAGTTTGTTTATAAAAAGCCACTGCGTTTTTGGGAATTAATCATTGCAATCAAGTGTGTATTTGTTTAATTTTAAGTCGCTCGTAAAGCTTCAAAGAAGAATGGTTGCAGTGCGTATCAATGGAGAAGATGAAACAGAGGTAACCGCATCGTGTAGTCAGAGCTAAACGATCGAATAGCTTTTGTTATGCGATCGTGTAGCATTTGCTAAACGATCGCATAACTAATGTTATGCGATTGTGTAGTTTTTGCTACATGATCGTGTTGCGTTGGCTGCACAATCGTACAAGCACTCGCTTGCTACACGATTGCATAGTATATGATACTCGATTCCTGGATGCTTACTACACGATCGCGTACACTATTATGCTCATCGCATAATCATTAGCTACGTGATCGCATAGACTCGATGCCTTGCTGCTCGACGACGGGACGTTTGCTACACGATCAACTACAAGAGTTCTTTATGGAGCGGTTCAAGACCTGGTTCACTTGTTCTGAACCAGTGGACTCAAATGTGTAATAGTTAATTTTTTTTATTTCCTTTTAAGAAAGTCTCTATCCCGGTCCATCAACTTTTAGTATAAATATACATGTGATGTATGCTTTTTATTATATGTCATAATGTATGTCATATAGTTTTAAAACCCACCATAGATTTTTCATTCATTTTCATGTATCATTTTATATTATAAGTGATAATATATTAGTATGCATGATTTAAATTACATAAAGCATGCTCATGCATCATATAATATAAGAGTTATAGTATATGTATACATGCATTATAGCATATCCATGCATCATTTTTATTATAAATGTTATCTATAAGGTTGAATGGTTGTGTGGAATGTATGCTATAGCATGGTTCATTACTTCATTATATAAATGTTATATATTAGTAATGAATGAACATTGCATGAAGCAGGACATTACCCTAGGTTAAATTATAAATGTTATAATTAACTTATGTATGTCTTTCATGAAATGGTTAGTTTTAATTGTTTCATTTACTTATAATTGTTATAATAAATGAAATTAGAATTAAAATTAGTAATAAAGAGTTGCATGCAAACCTTAGGCTATGATCATTTTTTAAAATTGTTTTAAAATATGATTGAGATAGACCTAAGATCATATTTCTAATGAGATTAGAAATCTAAGTTTAATCTTTTAAATCAATTTAATAGGATTAAATTGATTCCTAATAAAAGGTTAAATATGTAACAAATGTATCTATAAGGGACCTTTTGTCTAAGGCTAGTTTTGGCTAGGTTGGGTTACTTAAGTCGATGGAAACATTACACCCCTACCTAGGAACCTACCTGGAAAGGTAAATTAGATAGATTTGTTACATGCATGTAAATTTGATGAAAGTCTATTAAAGAGTTTAATGAAACTTATATCAAAATTGTTTAATCATCAAAGACAAGAGTTGTTTTTTAGCAAATTAAACAAACACCTAGATAAAATCAGTAGTCGGATTGTCCTAAGTTAATTAACCCTAGGTAGAACACTCAGTGGGAGGAAAATGGGGTATATGATACTTCATTTTTGCCTCTACACGTTTCTCCCTAAAACTTCACACCATGAGATCTATCTCGGCCTCGAGGCACTATGGGTGTCCCTCTACGGGTGGCATTTGGGTAGGTCAATACCAAGGTGAATTGAGAGAGTGTTTATAGTAAGTGTGATCAAGACGTGTGACAACATATCCCTCGTTCTCTCTCATTAGGTTGGATAAAGTTTCATGCATAGCCTTGTGGCATCGTGAGTGTCCCCCTAAAGGATGGCAGTATTGCATGACACTTTATTTGATCTCCATAAATGGATAAGGTTGTTTTAGTCTCTTATTCCAGTCAGCTTTTCCCAAAGGTTGGCTCATTGGCGGGACTCTAAAACCTAAAATGAGTGGTTACACTTACACAGAATTGTTAAGTATGTTAACAAATTCTAGACCGAACAATGGTAGAAAAAACATGAACACCTCTTCAAAAAACAAACATTTCATTAGATTTAAAAGATATTCTATACATATTTTCTAGCAAACAGAAAGTGGAGATTAAGTTTCTTTTCATCTTAGGTACATAAGATACATTCCTAAGTAGGATGAAAGATTCTCCAAAAAATAGCTTGACATCTCCCACTGCATGAGCTGAAATGACTTCACCTGTTCCCACCTTGAAAGTCATTTCTTGTTCAGAAAGTTCTCTCCAAGAACTAGTTTCCTAGACATGTTTCAACTACTAGTAAATCTGATTTACCTTGTTTCACCTTTTCTGCTTTTTTTTCTGCCAAATACTTTGGGCAATTACGTTTCCAGTGCCCATCCTCTCCGCAATGGAAACGCTTTCCTTTGGGAGTCCTGTTTTTGTTTTTGTTTTTCTTAGCAGTGGTTTTCTTATTCCCTTTACCTTTCTTCTTCATTTGTATAAATTTGTCTTTCGAAGAAGAGGGAACAGACTTCTTATTATCAGTGGGTTTTATTCCAGGCATTGACCCCTTATAAAACTTCTTAGATCGAGAAATAACATTTACTTCTTTTTCTTTAAGTTTCATCATTGACTGATATATCTGTAACTCGTTCAACAACAAGGTCAAATTATAAGTCATTTTGTTCATAACAGTATTGGCTCTAAAAGGCAGATAAATCTCTAAGAAAGATTCCAATATCATACTTACTTGACTTATCTCATCTATCATCGCCCCATGAGCCTCAAATATATTCTCTAACGTTGGACCCATCTTTCATGTGAGTACTGTAAACATACTTAATGGCTTCATGTCGAACAAAGGATGACGGTTGCCCGAACATCTCCTGAAACAACACCATTATCTCATAGGCCATGGGCATTGAAGGAAATTAGACATGAGGATTTCCATGAGCAGCGGAAGGATCGTTCCAAATTCCATTCAAAATTGAACACTAACAATTACGGTCAAGAATGGAAACTAACAGGTCATGCTACAACAAGAAATTACAGCACGGTTACTAAGATTATCAAGGGATAAGAGTATGTGTACCTTTGAAGAACCATTCTTCAAACTCCCTCAATCGATATTCAAGCATTCACAGCACAACAAAACAAACACAACAAACTGGAACAACAGCATAATGACAACGAACACGGACTCAACGAACAGCCTCCAGAACATCGAAATCATCAAGTTAAGTGACGACATCACCACAATGGTTACCTTGGTATTCTCGATGTGAGAATCCAGGAGTTGTGGGCTTTGTAGGAACTTGGTTAGAGGAAGAGACTGGAGGACCGCAATCGTGAGACGATCGATCAATTGGGAGATGACATAGTCTATCGTATAGATAAATGCTCGATCGTGTAGAAGATGGAAACCAATCGTATAGACAATGTCAAACGATCGTTTAGCTATGACCAGCTGAGTGACCTATCGTATAGTTAAACTCCACGATCGTTTAGTCTCTCTATGATCTATCGCTTAGTGAAACACTCACTTGATAGCCTTCTCCATGAGTAACTTTCCGAAAGTAGTTCCTCTAATAAAATCAGGAAAACATTTTTTCTTTTATCTCACGGTTACCATAAAAATACCAATAACCTCCCACTCAATTGGTTATTTGAGAAAAAGAGATAATTACAAATTCTGGACCGAACAATGGTAGAAAAAACATGAACACCTCTTCAAAAAACAAACACTTCATTAGATTCAAAAGATATTCTATACATATTTTCTAGCAAACAGAAAATGGAGATTAAGTTTCTTTTCATCTTAGGTACATAAGATACATTCCTAAGTAGGATGAAAGATTCTCCAAAAAATAGCTTGACATCTCCCATTGCATGAGCTGAAATGACTTCACCTGTTCCCACCTTGAAAGTCATTTCTTGTTCAGAAAGTTCTCTCCAAGAACTAGTTTCCTATAGAAAAGTGCAACATGATTAGCAGCGCTTGAATCTAATATCTAGGTTAGGTGAGTATTCTCCACTAGACATGTTTCAACTACTAGTAAATCTGATTTACCTTGTTTCGTCTTTTCTGCTTTCTTTTCCGCCAAACATTTTGGGCAATTACGTTTCCAATGCCCATCCTCTCCACAATGGAAATGCTTTCCTTTGGGAGTCCTGTTTTTGTTTTTGTTTTTCTTAGCAGTGGTTTTCTTATTCCCTTTACCTCTCTTCTTCATTTGTATAAATTTGTCTTTCAAAGAAAAGGGAACAAACTTCTTATTATTAGTGGGTTTTATTCCAGGCGTTGACCCCTTATAAAACTTCTTAGATCGAGAAATAAAATTTACTTCTTTTTCTTTAAGTTTCATCATTGACTGATATATATGTAACTCGTTCATCAACGTGGTCAAATTATAAGTCATTTTGTTCATAACAACATTGGCTCTAAAAGGCAGATAAATCTCTGAGAGAGATTCCAATATCATACTTACTTGACTTATCTCATCTATCATCGCCCCGTGAGCCTCAACAATATTAAAATGAACCATCATATCGAGAATATGTTCTCTAACGTTGGACCCATCTTTCATGTGAGTACTGTAAACATACTTAATGGCTTCATGTCGAACAAAGGATGACGGTTGCCCGAACATCTCCTGAAACAACACCATTATCTCATAGGCCGTGGGCATTGAAGGAAATTAGACATGAGGATTTCCATGAGCAGCGGAAGGATCGTTCCAAATTCCATTCGAAATTGAACACTAACAATTACAGTCAAGAATGGAAACTAACAGGTCATGCTACAACAAGAAATTACAGCACGGTTACTAAGATTGTCAAGGGATAAGAGTATGTGTACCTTTGAAGAACCATTCTTCAAACTCCCTCAATCGATCTTCAAGCGTTCACAGCACAACAACACAAACACAACGAACTGGAACAACAGCACAATGACAACAAACAAAGACTCAACGAACAGCCTCCAGAACCTCAAAATCATCAAGTTGAGTGATGACATCACCACAATGGTTACCTTGGTATTCTCGATGTGAGAATCCAGGAGTTGTGGGCTTTGTATAAACTTGGTTAAAGGAAGAGACTGGAGGACCGCAATCATGTAGACAATCGAGCAAGTGGAAGATGACATAGTCTATCGTATAGACAAATGCTCGATCATGTAGAAGATGGAAGCCAATCGTATAGACAATGTCAAACGATCGTTTAGCTATGACCAGCTGAGTGAACTATTGTATAGTTAAAGTCCACGATCGTTTAGTCTCTCTATGAGCTATCGCTTAGTGAAACACTTTCACTTGATAGCCTTCTCCATGAGTAACTTTCCGAAAGTAGTCCCTCTAATAAAATCAGGAAATCATTTTTTCTTTTATCTCACGGTTACCATAAAAACACCAATAACCTCCCACTAATTTGGTTATTTGAGAAAAAGAGATTATTATAAAATAATTAATATTATTATAATTAAATATGATAACCAGCTTACCATATTATATTTATAACCTATAGTTTTGATATTTCATCTCATGAAACATACAAACCATAGTTCTTTTTCTATTTTATGGTACTTAATGTAAATCATATTTACATTAATCCTCCACTTGACGTATCTCATACATCACACCAATTATATCATATATAATTGAATTTTCTCTTGTCGATTTGAACATTTCAAATCAACTCCAAGAACTGATTCTCAGCTTGAATCCATTGAGCTACCAAGGGTACCTTATGGACCTATAGCTCGAAGCTCCAACGGTACATGAATAACTGACTAAACTCTTTAGTCACGGGATCCACCATTCGTTAACTATCGGACACTCCACTAAAGACCAACAGCTGCACTCTTCTCACTATAGATATATTTTATGTCCATATCAACCAATCAACAGTGTGTTAACCCTTCACAGATCGCTCGTAAGTATAGCTCGGCCAATAACTGTTATGCTCCTACAGTTACATCTAACTCCTTCAGTACCACTGATCCCTTTAATGAACATAAGTCATAGTTCTACTATGACTGAGTCCTCTCTTCCAAAGAGAAGCTGTGGCCACTATGTTCAAGTTCAAAAATCAAGAAGTGAAGTAAATATCATATATTATACATCACAAGCGTTCGTACAAACTGTTTAAAAACTACAGGACACGAGACTTTAGGGCATCAATCCCAACAATTACATATAGTGGAAAGAGTCTTGTAAAACGTATTTCATGGTAAACGACCTCGAGTTTGTCATGGTTGAGGAGTGTTCTCATGTCCCGACCCTTGATGCATCGTGAAGGGTTCGAAATACATATAAGGTGTGGATGAAGGCTAATTTATTGGCCAGACTTCACATATTGGCTAGCATACCTAATGTTTTGGCCAAAAGAGTTGAGAACATGGTCATTTCACGTGAGATCATGGACTCATTGCAAGATTTTTTTGAACGTTAGTTCTTACTTTTCCAACACAAAGGGATGGATGACAAAAACAGTAGTGTAGGTTCCTAAGTTAAACTTCAGAAGGAGGAAGCAAGTGTTGCTGACTCTATTAAAGTTCATAGAAGAGAAATGTTCTCTGAAATGTAACTTGGAGCTTATTTAGCTTCTAATACTGATCCCACTACTCTCCAACAGAGGAGAATATTTAAAGACAGTAAATATGATTTATTGGTCTAGGAGACGTGTTTGGTAGAGAATGATGATTCTGTCTGGATCCTTGATTCGGGTGCTACTAATCACGTCAATTCCTCTTACCAAGGATTCAGTTCCTAGAAAATGTTGCTATAGGCAGAGATGACTCTTCAAGTTGGTACTGGTGAGGTTGTTTCAGTTGTTGTTGTAGACAGGCTGAAGTTATTTTCTGACAAGAAACAATATCTGTTACTGGATAATGTTTTCGTAGTTCCTTATATCAAGAGGAACTTAATTTCGATTTCTTGTCTTATTGAACAAGGTTATACCGTCTCCTTTTCTAAGCGTAAAGTGTTTAATTTCAAGAATGGAATGGAAATTGGTTTTGGTTCAATGAAAAGTAGCTTATATGTACTAAGGTCGTTAGTCATAAAAGCCTTGTTTAATACTAAAATGTTCAATTCGGCAACAATGGCTAAAAGACTAAAGGTTTCTCCTAAGGAAAATGCCCATCTTTGGAATCTAAGGTTAGGCCACATAAACCTCAATAGGATTGAGCAATTGGTGAAATGTGGACTTCTAAAGAGTTTAGAAGAAAACTTCTTGCCAGTGTGTGAATCATGCCTCGAAGGCAAGATGACCAAACGACCTTTTATTAGAAAGGGTTACAGAGCCAAGGAAGCCTTGGAGCTTATATATTTAGACCTCTGTGGTCCGATGAGTGTTAAGGCTCGAGGTGGACATGAATATTTCATCTATTTCTTAGATGATTATTCAAGGTACGGGTAACTCTACCTAACGGCACGTAAGTCTGAAGCCCTTGACAAGTTCAAGGAGTATAAGGCTTAAGTTGAAAAATTGTTAGGTAAGAAATAAAAACACTATGATCTGATCGTGGTAGAGAGTATATGAACCTCCAATTCCAGAACTATATGATAGAACATGGAATTATGTCCCAACTCTCGGCCCCAGGTACACCTTAGTAGAATAGGGTATCAAAAAGGAGAAACGGAACCTTGTTGGACATGGTTTGGTCTATGATGAGTTATGCTCATCTTCCATACTCGTTTTGGGGTTTTACAGTGGAGACTGCATGTTATATTCTAAACAACGTTCCCTCAAAAAGTGTTTCTAAAACACCTTTTGAGTTGTGGAGAGGTCGTAAGGTAGTTTATGCCACTTCAAGATTTCAGGGTGTCCAGCTCACGTGCTTGTGATTAACCCGAAGAAGTTGGAACAATGTTTGAAAGTTTGCCTCTTTGTAGGCTACCCCAGGAAAATGAGGGGTAGATACTTCTATGATCCGAGTGAGAATAAAGTGTTTGTTTCTATAAATACTATCTTCTTGGAAGAATACCACATCTAGGATTATAAGCCACGAAGTAAACTTGTTTTACGTGAGATTTCTAGTGAGAATGAGACTATAGAGGATTCAACGAGAGTTGTTGAACAAGCCGATAAATCAACAAGTTGTTGAGTTCGGTACATCTAGTCAACCAGCTCAAGAGTTGAGACTGCCTTGACATAGTGGGAAGGTTATGAACCCATCGGATCGCTACATGTGTTTCATTGAAGCTCAGACGTCATTTCTAATGATGGGCTCAAGGATCCATTGTCTTTTAAGCAAGCAATGGAGGATGTTAACAAGGATGAGTGGATTAAAGCCATGAACCAGGAAATGGAGTCTATGTACTTCAATCAAGTTTAGAAGCTTGCGGATCTGTCTGATGGGGTAAAACCTATAGGGTGTAAGTGGATCTATAAGCGAAAGCGAGGTGTAGACTCATGGCAAAGGGTTTTACCTAGGTTAAGGGAGTGGACTATGAGTAAACTTTCTCACCTATTGTCATGCTCAAGTCTATCAGGATACTCCTGTCCATAGCCACATTTTATGATTATGAGATATGGCAAATCGACGTATAAAGATTGCCTTTCTTAATGGTAATCTTGAGGAGACCATTTACATAACTCAACCAGAGGGGTTCGTAGTTCCAGATCAAGAGCAAAGAGTTTTCAACCTTAATAGGTTCATTTATGGGCTGAAACAAGCATCTAGATCATGGAACATTATATTTGACAAGGCGGTTAAATCATTTGGCTTTGATCAGAACGTTGATGAGTCTTGTGTTTACAAGAAGATCATCCACAGCTCAGTAGCTTTCCTGGTACTGTATGTGGATGATATCCTACTCCTTGGGAATGATGTAGAGTTTCTGACTGATACTAAAAAATGGCTAATTACCCAGTTCAAAATGAAAGATTTGGGTGAGGCATAGTACGTTCTAGGGATCCAGATCATTCGGGATCGTAAGAATAAGAGGTTAGCCTTGTCTCAGGCATCGTACATCGATCAAATGTTGATCAGGCACAGGATGTAGGATTCCAAGAGGGGTTTGTTACCCTTCAGGCATGGAATCATTTTGTCTAAGGATCAATGTCCTAAGATACCTCAAGAGGTTGAGAAGATGAGATGGATTCCCTATGCTTCAGCTGTTGGAAGCTTAATGTATGCAATGTTGTGTACCAGACCCGACAATTGTTATGCAGTAGGAATTGTCAGTCGGTTTCAGTCCAATCCAAGATTTGATCACTGGATAGCGGTCAAGACGATTCTAAAGTATCTTCGGAGAACGAGGAACCACATGCTCGTGTATGGAGATAAGGATTTGATCCTTGCAGGATACACAGACCTTGACTTTCAGACCGATAGAGATTCTCGTAAATCGACATCGGGGTCAGTGTTCACTTTGAATGGAGAGGCGATAGTGTGGCGAAGCATCAAGTAAGGATGCATTGCAGACTCCACTATGGAAGCTGAATACGTACCCGCTAGTGAACAGCTAAGGAGGTTGTTTGTTGAGGAAATTCCTTACAGATTTGGAAGTTGTTCCAAATATGGATTTGTCAATCACTCTTTGTTGTGATAATAGCGGGGCTGTGGCAAATTCGAAGGAGTCTCAGAGTCATCGTCGAGAAAATCATATCAAATGGAAATACCACTTAATCAGGGAGATTGTGCATCGCAGTGATGCGATAGTCATGAAGATCGTGTCGGAGGACAACGTTGTTGATCCATTTACAAAGGTTCTCACGGCTAAAGTGTTCAAGGGTCACTTGAAGAGTTTGGGTCTGTGGGACATGCGGCATCTTGTCTAGGGCAAGTGGGAGATGATATTGGGGTATAGAGTGCCCTAGTTTATTGTATATTATACTTGTCTTTAACATGTATTGAACATTAGTCTCCCAAGGCATTAGGACTAGTGAGAGATTGTTGGGATTGGTGTTTTAATTCTCCCAGAGTCTCGTAGTTTGTAATCTATACACATTGTTATGAATAACAGTAGAGTTATTTTATTTGGCATTTACTCATATCCAATAACAAAAGCTCCATGGTTATTATATGTAAACTTAAGTATGTATATGAGATATACAAGTAGATCATGCCTTAAGAGATAACATAAATAGGTTTGTAGTATAAGGATTAAAGAGGGATAGCTGATCCTAGTGACACTATGGATACGACCCACTTTGTAGAGGTTTGCAAGTGTTAGGAACTACTACAGATGATTGATCGTGACCATTCATGTGGAGACATGCGAGCGGGGTTGCCCTATACAAAGAGTTTGTATAAGACTGGACCACGAGATGACTAGTCTTTGTATATAACTGATACTTAATTTTATGAAGTGGAAATGTGGATGATATGCGTTAATGAAATTGCATTGTGCACTCAAGTTTTCTCAGGGAATCCAAGTGTAAATTCCTCTGAGTTTCCTGATAAGTCCAGGATCGATCACAGGGACTTGTGAAAACAGATTGCATTGGTAATTTTTAGGAAAACTTTGAGGTAACCAAATAAATAAATTGTTGGTTTGTTGTTGATTGCGTTAATGAGAAAATAACAAAATGCGACGGATTTGAGAAAAGTCAATTGTGTGATAGATGCACTAAGTATGCGATGAACGGGTTGAGAAGATCTTTAGCTAGCGTTACTTAGGAATACTCAGACTATGTGATCATCCTACCACCATGCATAGCAAGTATGCAAATGCGATGCTTCTGAGTCTAGGACGCATGTGTTGAATGTAAAAGTGTCCATAGAGCTTATCCCTAAGTCTCTACTCTTGTCCTATGCGATGATGTAAAATGCATAAAAGCAAGGTGACCGCATACAAACGTATCCTATCTAGGATGCATATGATGTGTTGATAACAAATAGTGCTACTTCCTAAGCTCCTATCTCTTGATTATGCGTTCTAATCTGACTCTCTCGAGCCTAGATTCTATCCTGACCTTCCCAATTCTAGATCCTATCCTTAGACTACCCTCCCGAGTATCTCTAATGGACGAATGAAACATACATAATACAAGATAATCACATAGCATGAAGATTCCCTAGTTGTGCTAGCTAAATGCTTCTCAACCCATTCAACTAATTTAGCTACTCATGCGTAAATAACAGAGAGTGAACAGATATAGAGAAATAGATTCCATTTCGAAAAATGAGTGGAGTACAAAATGATAATGGTAGTTAAAGGTAAAGAGCCTGGTAGTAATTCCTTGCTGACCGAAGCTTTTACACTGTAATCTCTATTCGTATCTAAAGATGTTCCCACTTCCGCAGGTGTTGGACCTCTCTCTGTCCTTGAAGCTTCCGACACTCTCCCAAGCTTACCGGAACGATCTATCGGCACAACCTTCTCTCTCACATCCCCCTTAAAACGAAAGAAAACTATGAACAAGGACGTATGAAACTTCAAACTAAAGAATGGTGAACTGGTGAATCCCTTTTCTGAAGGATGCCTCTGGTATTTATAGAACATCTAAGGTGAACGAAAGCTTCTCTGTCATGATTGTACAGATGGGACGGCTTTAATTCCTGACTAATGCATCGAATATTTGTCACCAAAAAGCTGAATGTATTTATGATCATTATCGGCTGTCAACTTAATTTGGATTCGACTGTCATCAGCTTTCTGTCTCATCGCGATTAATTAGCCTTTCACCTAGATGCGCCCACCATATTGCACTGACCAAGTTGCGACAATCCTTCTCGGGCGAATGTTTGCGAGTATAATCATCGCAAAGCCTTGCGGTGAAGTTGCGCTCAACCGATGATTTCCTATTATCGCAATTCTTGCATTGCGTCAACGCATTATCTGCATAAAAACACTAAAATCAACTGTTCCTATGCGATGAATGCATGCGACCACAATATTATGAAATTGATGCTTGATGGATGCAATTTAACATGTTTTATAACGCAATCCAGCATTGTTTAAGAACTTAGCACTATGATGACGTGCATTTCTACCCGTTATCAATAACACTGTTGATACTAGAGACTTACATCTCACCTAAACGACCATAGGTGACATAACCTCAATCCTGAGTATTTTGGGAATTCTTGCCTTTGAGAACGGTCCTTTGATTAGTATGGGTAAGAGTGGCCAGATTGCCAACTCAACATGTCTAACATTTTGAGGACTTGTCTGATTTGGGAGCTGGGAACTCAGTTACACAAGATGGAATTCACTCCTTCCCTAAAGCAGGGGTAAGTAGATAGATTGCTTCCTTAAAGGCTAATTCCTAGTCTTGAATATAGTGGCCACAGCTTCTCTTTGGAAGAGAGGACTCAGTCATAGTAGGACTATGATTTATGTTCATTAATGGGATCAATGGTACTTAAGAAGTTGGATGTAACTACAGGGCATAACGGTTTTTGGTCCAGCTATACTTACGAGTGATCTATGAAGGGTTATCGCACTATTGATTGGTTGACATGGACACATAATATATCTATAGTAAGAAGAGTTCAACTGTCGATCTTTAGTGGTGTTCCTGNATTGGTTGACATGGACACATAATATATCTATAGTAAGAAGAGTTCAACTGTCGATCTTTAGTGGTGTTCCTGGCAGTTAACGAATGGTGGATCCCGTGACTAAAGAGTTTAGTCAGTTATTCACGTACCGTTGGAGCTTCGAGCTATGGGTCCATAAGGTCCCCTTGGTAGCTCAATGGATTTAAGTTGAGAATCAGTTCTTGGTATTGATTTGAAATGTTCAAATAGACAAGAGGAAATTCAATTATATATGATATGATCAGTGTGATGTATGAGATACATCAAATGGAGGATTAATGTAAATGAGATTTACATTAAGGACCATAAAATAGAAAAAGAACTATGGTTTGCATGTTTCATGAGATGAAATATTAAAACTATAGGTTATAAATATATTATGGTAAGTTGGTTATCATATATATTTATAATAATGTTAATTATTGGATAATTATATCTTTTTCTCTAATAACCAATTAAGTGGAAGGTTATTGGTAGTTTCATGATAACCGTGAGATAAAAGGAAAAATGTTTTCCTAAATTTAGTAGTTGTTGAAAGTGTTTCCATTCTTGGAATTACTCTCAGTTGGCTGTTATGTGAATAGGATTCACTAAACAATAGTTGAAGAGAGACTAAACGATCGTGGAGTGACACTATACGATAGTTCACTCAGCTGGCCATGAGCTAAACGATCGCAGAGCATTTGTTAAACAATTGAACATCGTCTATATGATAGACCTTTGTTATCTCCCACTCGCTCAATCGTTTACACGATTGTTATTCCTCCGATCTCTTCCTCTAAAGAAGTCAACACAGAGCCCACACTTCTGAAATCTCACACCGAGAATACCAAGGTAGCCATTGTGGTGGTATCTTACTCAACTCGACTAAGTCGAGGTTTTTGGAGGTCGTTCCTTGAGTTTACGATGTTTGTGTGGTGGTCGCTGTGATTGTGTTGTGTTGTGGTCGCTGTGTTCGAGCATCCGTGAGTTGTAGTCTTGGAGATTCTACAAGCGTTCGGGATCAAGGGAGTTTGAAGATGAGTCTTCAAAGGTATGTTGAATCTTTCCCTTGAATATCTTGAAAAGCATGTTGTAATTTCATATATTGCATGACCGGTAAGTTTCCGTTTGTTGATTGTAATTTTGTATGTTCAATAACGAATAGAATTTGCAATGATCATTCTGCTGCTCATGGAAATCCTCATGTCTGATTTCCTTCAATTGGTCGTTGAGGCTGTTGGGATTAGTGTCCTAATTCTCCCAAAGTCTCGTTGTTTGTAATGTTACACATTGTTTGATGAATAAAATAAATGTTATTTCATTCTGGCATTTACTCATATCCAATAAACAAAGCTCCTTGACTTATGTGAACTTAAGCATGTATATGTGATATACAAGTGGATCATGACTTAAGTGATAATCTAAATAGGTCTGTAGTATAAGGATTAAGTTAGGATACCGGATCCTAGTGACACTACGGATACAGCCTGTTTTGTAGAGGTTTGCAAGTGTTGTAAACTACTACAGATGGTAGATCCTGACCATTCATGTAGAGACATGCGAGCGGGAGTGTCCTATACAAAGAGTTTGTATAAGACCGGACCATGAGATGACAAGACTCTATATATAACACCGTTGATACTAGAGACTTACATTTCGCCTAAACGACCATAGGTGACATGACCTCAATTCTGAGTGTTTTAGGAACTCCTGCCTTTGAGGGCAGTCCTTTGATTAGTATGGATGAGAATGGCCAGATTGCCAACTCAACATGCCTACCTTTTTGGGGACTTGTCTGATATGGGAGCTGGGAACTCAATCCACAAGATGGATGATGCATATAATTATGATGTGTTATGGTGTGAGTTTACGATGATGTGTGTTATGTGGTGATCATACAAGTTTTCCTAATAAGGCCCAAGTATTAGCATTCTTAGGTTTCCTGGCAAGTCCAGGGTCGAACATAGGGACTACTAAGTAGATATGCGACAGTCTTTGATTCTATTACGGTGGTAAAAATAATGAAGTGGATAGTGTTTTGATCTAGATTTTTCCTATGCGACAGAGTTGAACGTAGAGTGATGAAAGCGTAGAATTATGATAGGTATGCGATGAAGGGGTTGAGAAGGGGTTTAGCTAACATTTCCTAAGATTGTGCAAAAGTTATAAGATCATGCTACACACAAATATCAGTACTACATTTCTCAATGCAAAATGCCATAATTCCTATTTCTAGGACGCATGCGATGCATATGCGAAAATGTCGATAGAACTTATGTCTAAGTCTCTACTCTTGCTAATGATGAATGACGCACACATAAGACAAGGTGACTACATACTATCATTTCCTATTTCTAGGGTGCATGCGATTTGTAAATAGCAATAGAACTTATGTCTAAGTTTCTACTCTTGCTTATGCGATTCTAATCTGACTCTCTCAAGCCTAGATTCTAATCTGACTCTCTCAAGTCAAGATTCTATCTATAGACTACTCTCTCAAGTATGTCCAAAGGGTGAATGATGCACACATAAGACAAGATGATCGCATAAAATGTAATCTTAAGTCATGCTAGCTAAGTACTTCTCAACCCATTCAGAAATTTAGCTACTCATGCATGATATGGAGAGATTGAACATAGATTGAAATGAAGTTTCCATTTTCTGCAAATATAGTACTGAATACAAAATAACAAATGGAATTGAGAGATAGCAAGCCCGGTAAGCAATGTCTTGCTTCCCGTGGCCTTTTACACTGCTCTTTATCACTTCAAGTCTGTTCTAGTGGTGGATTCTTGCTCTCACAAGGGTTGGCCTTCTCTTCTTTGTATTGCTTTCCGGCAGTCTCTCGATCTGTCTGGGAACGATTTCTCTCTACTTTTTCTCTTCTTCGTGCGCTCTCCGTCCTCTATATATATGTATAAGTATGTGTGGGAATGGACTAACTAACTAACTCCTTTCCTCTCTGGTGGCCTTCGGTATTTATAGATTTTAAGGTGAAACAGCTTTTCTTGCTAATGATTGTAATGATGGGCGGCATTAATTCCCCTACTCTATTGCATCGTTTAATAGTCAACGAAAGTTGAGTGTACTTGCTATAGTGTGGCTTTTAACGGCTTGTCAACTAAATTCGAAATCGGTCGTTATCAGCTTTTCATCCCATCATTATTTATTATGTTGTCGCTTTAATGTGAGGTCTTTATGCGGCCCTCTTTTTAAGAAACTTCTCACGATCACATGACTTGCGATCGCAATCTTCAAGTGCGCTGATGCGTTATGCCTTTGGATCGCAATTTCATATGCGTCATCATATTGTACCTGCACAAATAGGTAAATTAAATTTTTTTTATATGATAAGCGCTTGCGATCGCAATTCCTTTCAGTTTAGAGCTATCGGACGTGATATTGCCTATTTTACTGTCACATTCTCTCATTGTTTTACTTATTTGAGCTGTAATAACTTGTATTTCTACCAATTATCACATCCTCAAATTTAAAACAATGCTTATCCTCAAGCATAAACTAAAGATTTTCTTTAAAGATTCAACCGCCTTTACCCTACCTAGACTTCTCAAGGTGCCTTATTCAAATTTCATGAACCAATGCCTTTTTAATTTCTATCCTGCTCTTTTCCTGAAATATTTCTAATCTTTAGGGACCGCAAGTTTAATCTTCAAAAAAACTTTACTCATTTTAAGGACATCACGTGATTTATTTCAAACTTTCTCCAACCGGGGTGTTCCAAGCGATTTTTACCCTTGCACGATTCAGATATTCGTTTTGTGATCTTGCGCTGATCCGAGTGCCCAGCCTTCGTTTTGGCTTGCCCCCACTGGTGTCATGCAGACATCCAACTACGAGCAAGGCGCTCTTTCTCAGTCAAAACTCATGTCATATCTTTATTACACAGCAGAGTTGCAATCACTTGGTTTCTACATTGATCACGATTCCCACCTTCGTTTTGGCTTGCCCCTACGGGTCATGCGGACATCCAACTACAAGCGGGATCCGATCTCAACGTAAATTTTTTTTTTTTTAGATTGAATTTCTAAAAGTAAAAAGGTTGAAAATCACACTACTAGCACCCCCCAAATTTACACACAGTGATGTCCTCATTGCTGAAAGACAAATTAACTCATGCAATGGACATAGGAAATTTTGTAAAAATCGTTTTGAAGGAAAGCTGGTAGACTACTAAATTTTAGAAATGTTTCATGAATTGATTGTCCTGAAATTAACATGACTCTAATACATGCGGTAAGAAATAAAGGCATGAATTTCATCATTGAAGTCATAATTGGTACGGGGTGACTGCAGTGACTAAATAAAGTAATCAAAAATTCCAGATTGAGTCAAACTAAAGAAGATGCGACAGTAGAATTTAACAATATTAAATTGAAATGCGAGAAGTGCACAATTGAAATAAGATGAGGTAAGGAAATACACAACTCCCAAATTTATTTTGTCACCCGCATTATTTTTTATCGCATCTTTCCTGCGGTGGGCTGATTTCTTGGTTGCGATGGGCTGATCAAACCGGTCACGTGTTTGAGGTTATCGCGTTGCTCCATCGCAATCGTTTACTATGATCAATGATAAATATCAAGAGGATAACAAGTATGAAAGAAAGAGTTGTCAATTCTAAAGAGTAGTGATCATGCAAAAAGTAAGATAGATTCATGAAAGAAATATATCAAAAGGATACTCAAAAAAAGGATTCGTCCCTAATGAGTGTATGTCGCTTATCAACGCAGGGACAACACATTTCTTCTTTATTCTGGATTCCTCAGGTCCACGGAGGTTTTCTCACATTGGAAATCTCCTCCATGATACATCTTGACCATTTACCTTAAATGCGCTGGTCCCTTCCTCGTTTGTTAATTCTACCGCACCGTGCAAGAATACTTCTTTAATTATGAATGGTCTGGACCAATGCGATTTCAATTTTTCCAAAAAGAGTCGTAGCCTAGAATTGAACAGTAAGACCTTCTGACCTACCTGAAAATTCTTTTCACACAGTCGCTTGTCATGCCAACGCTTCGTTCATTCTTTGTAGATTTTGGCATTTTTATACACCTATAGTCTCCATTCGTCCAGCTCGAGTAACTAAAGTTTCCTCTCCTCCCTTACAGCCTTCAAATCAAAGTTAAGCTTCTTTACTACCCACAGCGCCTTATGCTCTAATTCCAGTGGAAAATGACATGTCTTCCCAAACACCAACGCATATAGGGACATGCCTATGGGTGTTTTATAGGTAGTCCTATATGCCTACAAGGCATCGTCAGGCTTCATGGCCCAGTCCTTTCGTGAGGGATTCACCACCTTTTCTAAAATCAACTTGATTTCGTTATTAGAAACCTCGGCCTGTCCATTTGTCTGTGGGTGATATGCGGTGACGATCTTATGATGGACATTGTATTTGATCAACAATTTGTTAATGATCCGATTGACAAAGTGGGTTCCTTCGTTAGTTATTATGGCACATGGGGTGCCAAAATGAGTGAAGATGTTTCTCTGTAAGAATTGTGAGACTGTTACTGCATCGTTTGCGATGCACGATACCACTTCAATCTACTTGGAAACATAATCGACGGCCAACATAATGTATTTATGACCATTTGATGGTGGAAATGGTCCCATGAAATCTATGCCCAAAACGTCGAAAAGTTTCAATTCCAATATGATGTTCATCGGCATCGCATTTTTCTCTGAAATGTTTCCAGTGCATTGGTGCTTATCGCATTTCATAGAATAGTCTCAAGCATCCTTAAATAGAGTTGGTCAGTAATACCCACTTTCCAAAACTTTTGCAGTTGTGCATTGTCCCCCGAAATGTCCTCCATATGGTGAGTCATGACATTGAAAAAGTATGCGCTGAAAAGCAGTCTCTGGAACATAGAGTCTCAAGATTTGGTCTGGTCCCCTTCTGTAAAGATTTGGCTCATCCCAGTAGTAGATTTACATTCATGAATGAGCCGCTTCTTTTGGTGGGGTGTGTAATTTTCCGGAAACTGTTTGCAAACCAAGAAATTGACAATATCGGCATACCAGGGTAGTTCTTCAATTTTAAGCAATTTTTCTTCCAGGAAGGATGTGTTCACCTCCAACTGAATGCGGTCCACTTCAGGATTCTCTAACCGCAATAAATGGTCAGCGACCTGGTTCTCCATTCCCTTGCAATCGATTATCTTCATATTGAATTCTTGGAGTAGGAGAACCCATCTGATTAGCCTTAGCTTCGCGTCTTTTTTGGTCATTAAATATCTTATTGCCGAGTGGTCAGTGTGGACTATAAATTTGGACCCCAACAAGTAAGGTCTGAATTTTTCAATTGCAAAGATTAACGCCAGAAGCTCCTTCTCTGTGGTGGTGTAGTTTGCCTGCGTGGAGTTCAATGTTCTGCCCGCATATGCGATGGGGTGTAATATTGTCTTTTCCTTCTGTGCTAAAACTGCCTCCATCGCATATTCGCTGGCATCGCACATCAGCTCGAATGGCTTTGTCCAGTCGGGTGTGATCAAAATAGGCGTTGTAGTCAATGCATCCTTCAGTGCTTTCAATGCGTTGAAGCATTGAGGATTAAAGTCAAGAGTTCTATCAGCTTCCAGCAACGCATTCAACGGTCCAGCTATTTTTTAGAAGTCCTTCACAAATCGTCTGTAGAACACTACATGTCCTAAGAAACTCCTTAAAGCCTTCACATTTGCTGGAGTTGGAAGTTTTTCAATGGCCTCAATTTTTGCTTTATCTACCTCTAGCCCATCCTTTGAAACCTTGTGCCCGAGTACAATTCCTTCTTTAACCATGAAATGGCATTTTTTCCAATTCAGCACCAGATAAGTCTCTTTACATCTTTTCAATATTCTCTCCAAGTTTTTTAAACAGACTTCATACGTTTGCCCGTAGACTGAGAAGTCATCCATAAAGATTTCGACTGAGTCTTCCAGGTATTTTGAGAAGATTGCCCTCATACACCTCTGAAACATGCTCGATGCATTGCATAGTCCAAAAGGCATGTGACGAAAAGCAAACGTTCTGTATGGGCAGGTGAATGTGGTCTTTTCCTGATCTTCTAATGCGATCATAATCTGGTTGTAGCCCGCTAACCCATCAAGAAAACAAAAGTAGTCATTCCCTGCTAGTCGGTTTAGCATTTGATCAATAAAAAGTAAAGGGAAATGATCTTCTTCGTCGCCGCATTGAGCTTCCGGTAGTCCATACAAATCCGTCAGCCAGTGACGGTCCTTGTGGGGATTAACTCGTTGTTTGCATTCGGGACTACCGTCATTCCACCCTTCTTGGGAACGCATTGCACGGGGCTAACCCACATGCTATCGGCGATAAGGTATATGATGCCGACATCTAGCCATTTAATGATTTCTTTTCTAACAACCTCTTTCATCGCAGGGTTTAGTCTGCGTTGAGGTTTTATAGAGCCTTCCTGGTTTTCTTCGAACCGAATTCTGTGCATGCAGTATGTTGGGCTAATTCCTCTGGTATTCGCAAGCGTCCATCCGATTGCTTTAATATATTTCTTCAAAATACTGAGCAGCGCATTTTCTTTTTCTTCCGGTAGTGCAGAGGATATTATTACTAGCAAGGTTTCATTCTGACCAAGGAAAACGTACTTCAAATGATTTGGTAGAGTTTTCAGCTCCAGTGTAGGAGGTTGCTCCAAGGAAGGTTTCTATGTTTTTCTCTCTTCATTCAAATTCAACTTTTCTTCATTGTTCACTATCTCTTTTATTACATGGCAGGTTTCTAAGGATGCTGTCGCATCTTTTTTTTCTTCATCTTCTTTCTTCGGACTCCAAACTTCATCGCAAGTGTGTTCATCGTCAGAATCTATATGGCCTTCATCTTCTGGAAACTTCATTTCCTTGATGATGTTAAACCTGAGCTTCTTTCCATTGATGCTCATCGTGATCTCTCCTTTGTGCACATCTATTTGGGCACGACCAGTAGACAAGAATGGTTGTCTCAGTATGATTGGCACATCTTTGTCCGCTTCATAGTCTAGAATGATGAAGCCTGCAGCTAGAATGAATTTATCGATTATGACCAAGACATCCTTCAACTTTCCTTTAGGGTGTACCAGGCACCTGTCTGCAAGCTAGAGAGTCACTGTCGTGGGTGTCAGTTATCCTACATTCAATTGTTTGAAGATTGAAAGGGGCATTAAATTTATACTTTACCCAAGATCGCATAATGCTTGACCGATGTAGATCCCTCCTATTGAGCAGGGTATGGTAAAGTTGCCTGGGTCACGCATCTTCAGTGGGATTATAATATTTGACTCTTGTGTTAATGCCACCGTGGTGAATTTTCCAGTGCTTTTTTTCTTCGACACCATGTCCTTCAAAAACTTTGCATATTTCGACATCTGCTCTATCGCTTCTGTAAATGGAATATTGATGTGTAGCTGTTTTAATATTTCCAAGAAGTGATGATATTGACCTTCATTGTTTTGCTTCTTTTTCAGTCATTGAGGGAATGAAGGTAGCTGTACTTTCACTGTTCCATGGTCTGGAGGCTTAGAGGTGGTCGCAACTTCAGGTCCACAATCTCGGGCTCTTCTGGCTCAATTTGCATCAACGGCTTCTTTGGTTCCATCATATTTGAATCGGTCCTGCTAGGCTTCTTCCTAATTTCCACAGTCGCCTTTCCATTTCTAGGGTGAGTGCTTGGCAGTGTTTTTTCCCTATGTTCCCTAGGTTGCATGGGAGCTCAGTTGAGCTCGGTAGTGTCCCTTGCGGTCTATTCTTTAGCTCTCCCGCAATCTCTTCTATTTGGATTTCTAGATTACGGATGGAAGTCGCCTAGTTTTGGAGGACCGTCTCATTCTTTTCGATGTACTGTTTTAATATGTTCTCCAGAGAGGATGATGGCAGTGTTTGAGAGCTACTGGCTTGTTGTTGCTATTGATCATTAGTTCGTTGGAAAAATCCTGGTGGTTCTTCTATTTGCGCCATAGGTTGATAACCTTGTTGTTGGTTATTTTTCCAAGAAAAATTAGGGTGGTTTCTCCACCCGGGGTTGTATGTGTATGAAAAAGGGTTGTTCTTTACAAAGTAGATTGACTGCGGGTTTCGTGGTAACTCTTCAACCGAATGCGATTCCCCACATGTTGCACAGCTGGTGCTTGTCTGTTCTATTGTGTTGACTTGCCCTCTTTGCGTTTCAGGATTGTTGATTGCGATGCCCTGTGATAAATTTATAATCGCATTCATCTGATTTGGCAAAGATGCGATGGCACCATTGTGTGCGTTACCTTCTCTGGGTTCTGCTCTCTGATCGCTTTCTTGCCAATCTTCATGGTTTTTCGATATGCGATCAAGAATATTCTTTGCCTCATCATCAGTCTTGTCCAGCAGACCGCCTGCTGCTGCCGCATTGGCGGTTGTCTGCGATGCAGGATTTAGTCCATGGTAGAAAATCTCCATTTGGAGGCAATCCGGCAATCCATTGTGTAGGTAGTCGCGCACTAATCTCTTGAACCTCGCCCACGCGTCACTGAGTGATTCATCTTCTTCTTGTTCAAAATTTGTGATTAACTTCCTTCTTCTGGCATTCTCTGTAAAAGGGAAATACTTCTTCATAAACTTCTCCACAAACTATTCCCATGATGTTATCTCTCTTGGTTCGAGGGAGTATGCCCATTTTCTTTCTTGATCGCATAGTGAAAATGGAAATAGCGTGAGTCGAACTACTTCAGCGAAGATATTAGGGAACAAAAAAGTGTTACAAACTTCAATGAAGCTTCGGAGATGGGTGTGCGGATCTTCACCACGTCGTCCATCGAACTGTCCTACTGTCTATATCATCTGTAACATTATCGGCTTCATCTCAAACCTTGATCCATCCAACGCTGGTCTCATGATTCTTGGGGAGAAATCATACAAGTTTGGTGATGCATAGTCCCGGATGGGTCTATTGCGATCATTTGCCAGTAGGATAGGATTTTCCATTATGTTGTTTACATTTGCGGCTCGTTCTTCCGGTTGTTCAGCCATTCTGGGAGTTCTTCCTTGTTCTCAACGTCTTTTTCTCTTTCTTCTATGAAATGTTCTTTCGATCTCTGGGTCGTAGTTACGCTCAGGAGCATGTCCTTCGCTCATGCGATGCTTGCTTCTTCCTTTACCAAAGGAATGGCAATGCACAAAGGTTGAAAGCTGCATGCATGCATGATGACTTGAGATTTGATGAGTGTGTAATGTGCATGCATGATGATGTGTTAAAGGCTCATGTTGCCATAAACTTGATAACGTAAAAATGGAAATGGAATGTGGATGTTGTGTTATTGCTCATGCACATTTTATGCGATACTACTTCTAGATATATGCGTTGTTAACTATATGTTTGTAGTATGCTATGGAATAATGCGCTCTCACAAGTTTCCTTGCGCTGAAACCAAGTATAATTCCAACGCAAGTTTCTCAGAGTAATCCGAGGTCGAACACAGGGATTGTTGTCTTTAATGTGTTACATTTGTGATATATGCGACCGGTTTTTACAATTAATAAAGATTTTGTGTTTGTACAGGAAAGTAAATTGCGGTAAAGTAAAATTGTGCAGATAAACTAAAGTTGCGTTAATAAAATAAATTACGATGAAAATAAACCTAAGCTAATTTGATGCAAGATACAAGATACATGATATACATGATACTGAGTTCGAAACTGACGATGAAGTTTATACAAAGGATCGTGGTATGTGATGGCAAGTCTTTATGGATGAATCAGAAGGAGAAAGAATAATTAGTACAAACGTCGCAAGTTTGTTAATTGCGTTAAAGATGTAACTAAGCTTCCGCTTTCCCTTGGCATACACCTCTCGGTGATCGGCCGCATTCCTATATCTCTATGGTGAAACAGGGATGAATGTGGTGAACGCAAGGTTACTTCCATCTCTAGAAGTACTTATTGCTTTAGTTAACGCATTCTTCCAACCCTCTCTCGATAGGCGGAATGGCATCTTCACTTCTGCTCTCACAGGTGAAGATGTCGTCTAGCATGCCTTGACTAAACTTAATTATTTCCTTAACCCAATTAATTTACTTATTTAATTCTTGCTAATTACCCATGGGATTAAGAAAACGTCATGGAGAAAATAAATTATGGGTGAACGAAAATAGATAGAGAAATGATAATGGAAATGATCATAACATTCAATACTAAGATTAGGCGTCTGATACATGGTGTGAATGATAGAGATTAAGAAGATGAGTACAAGTGATGATAAAGAGATAGAAACAAATACAGAAGAGTGTCAACGTCTTGACACAGATCTGAATGGAGGTTTTGCTTGCCGACGTGTGGAATGGATGAACAGAAAAGCTTCCCTCTCAGGCTTGCTCGTCTAGTATAGGTGACCTTCGTACATAGCTTCGACGGTGGGGATCGGAAGGATTCTTTGCTGGAGACTCACCTTTCAGCCTTGTCTCTTAATTCTTCCCAGATCTACCCTGATTAGTCGCTCAACCAGTCTCTCTCTCAGATCAGTATATACACTTTTCTCTGTATTCAAGCATCCCTTTTCAGTGGAATAGCCAGAGCTATTTATAGGTTAAGCTTTGACTCTCTGACTTGTGGTCCCCACTTTATTGTTAAGGCAGTTCCTGCAATGGTGGAGTGAATATTCCTTCTGTTACGTAATCAATCCCGTCCAATTGCACAACGGTCAGTTGTACACGTGTCAGAATTCTCCACATTTGCGTTGCTCTTCACATCTTCGATCGTTTGCCCGCATGCAGTGTTGTTTTTTATTACCGCATGCGGTTGAGATTGCGTTGATCACTTAGCTCTTGATCGATTTTCGCATGCGCCATCATTGCGTTGATCGTCTATTCATTCCTGAATGATGGGCGCAATACGACGTAGATGCATTGTTCTTTTATCTTGAGCCATGAACGCCTGCGGTGACTTGATTTCCTACAAAACAGACTTGAAATATCATTTTCTACCATTGCAATGGTATCAGTGGGTGTATTGACGACAATATATAATTCTCAAATTTCTTAGCCAATTTCTATACAATTGACGCAACTTTCCTTTCTTTTGGCCACAATATCTAAATAAAACAGTATAAATAACTTGTAGTTCTACAAGTTATCAGCAATCTATACCGTAGTCCCTGGCAACGGCACCAAAAACTCGATGCGTATAATTATGATGTGTTATGGTGTGAGTTTGTGATGATGTGTGTTATGCGGTGATCATCCAAGTTTTCCTAACAAGGCCCAAGTATAAGCCTTCTTAGGTTTCCTGGTAAGTCCAGGGTCGAACACAGGGACTGCTAAGTAAATATGCAACAGTCTTTGATTCTATTGCGATGGTAAAAATAATGAAGTGGATAGTGTTTTGATCTAGATTTTTCCTATGTGACAGAGTTGAACAAAGAATGATGAAAGCATAGAATTACGATAAGTATGTGATGAAGGGGTTGAGAAGGGGTTTAGCTAACATTTCCTAAGATTGTGCACAAGTTATGCGATCATGCTATACACAAATATCAGTATTACATTTCTCAATGCAGAATGCCGTAATTCTTATTTCTAGGACGCATGCGATGCATATGCGAAAATGTCGATAGAACTTATGTCTAAGTCTCTATTCTAGCTTATGATGAATGATGCACACATAAGACAAGGTTGCTGCATACCATCATTTCCTATTTCTAGGGTGCATGCGATTTGTAAATAGCAATAGAACTTATGTTTAAGTTTCTACTCTTTCTTATGTGATTCTAATCTGACTCTCTCAAGCCTAGATTCTAATCTGACTCTCTCAAGTCTAGATTCTATCTTTAGAATACTCTCTCAAGTATGTCCAAAGGGTGAATGATGCATACATAAGACAAAGATGATCGCATAAAACGTAATCTTAAGTCATGCTAGCTAAGTACTTCTCACCCCATTCAGAAATTTAGCTACTCATGTATGATATGGAGAGATTGAACATAGATTGAAATGAAGTTCCCATTTTCTGAAAATATAGTACTGAATACAAAATAACAAATGGAATTGAGAGATAGCAAGCCGGTAAGCAATGTCTTATTTTCCGTGGCCTTTTACACTGCTCTTTATTACTTCAAGTCTGTTCTAGTAGTGGATTCTTGCTCTCGCAAAGGTTGGCCCTCTCTTATTTATATTACTTTCCGATAGTCTCTCGATCTGTCCGGGAACGATTTCTTTCGGCTTTTTCTCTTCTCTGTGCTCTTTTCGTCCTCTATATATATGTATAAGTGTGTGAGGGAATAAACTAACTAACTAACTCCTTTTCTCTTTGGTGGCCTTCGGTATTTATAGATTTCAACGTGAAGCAGCTTTTCTTGCTAATGATTGCAATGATGGGCGACATTAATTCCCCTACTCTGTTGCGTTGTTTAATAGTCACTAAAAGTTGAGTGTACTTGCTACAGTGTGACTTTTAACGACTTGTCAACTAAATTCGAAATCAATCGTTATCAGCTTTCCTTCCCATCATTATTTATTATGATGTCGCCTTGATGCGAGGTCTTTATGCGACCCTCTTTTTAAGAAACTTCTCACAATCGCATGACTTGTGATCGCAATCTTCAATCGCGCTGACGAGTTGTTCCTTCGGATCGCAATTTCATATGCGCCATCACATTGTACCTGCACAAAATAGGTAAATTAACTATTTTATGCGATGAGCACTCGCGATCGCAATTCCTTTCAGCTTAGCACTTTCGGACATGAATTGCCTATTTTACCATCACATTCTCTCATTGTTTTACTTATTTGAGCTATAACTTGTATTTCTACCAGTTATCAATGGAATTCACTCCTTAAAGGTTGATTATGGGGCTTGAACATAGTGGCCACAGCTTCTCTTTGGAAGAGAGGACTCAGTCATAATAGGACTATGACTTATGTTCATTAGAGGGATCAGTGGTACTTAAGGAGTTAGATGTAACTATAGGGGCATAACGGTTATTGGCCGAGCTGTACTTACGAGCAATCTGTGAAGGGTTGTCGCACTACTATTTGGTTAACATGAACACATAATATATCTATGGTAAGGAGAGTTCAGCTGTTCATCTTTAGTAGAGTGTCTGGCAGTTAACGGATGGTGGATCCCGTGACTAAAAAGTTTAGTCAGTTATTCACATACTGTTGGAGCTTCAAGCTACAGGTCCATAAGGTCCCCTTGGTAGCTCAATGGATTTAGTTGAGGATCAGTTCTTGATGTTGATATGAAATATTCAAATTGACAAGAGGTAATTCAATTATACATTATATGATCGGTATGATGTATGAGATACATCTAGTGGAGGATTAATGTAAATGTGATTTACATTAAGTACCATGGAATAGAAAAAGAACTATGGTTTATATGTTTCATGAGATGAAATATAAAAACTATAGGTTATAAATATACTATGGTAAGTTACTTATCATTTATATTTATAATAATATTAATTATTGGATAATTAAATCTTTTTCTCTAATAACCAATTGAGTGGGAGGTTATTGGTGGTTTTATAATAACCGTGAGATAAAAGGAAAATTGTTTTCCTAATTTTAGTAATGTTAAGTTTTTGCAAAAGTGAATTTGAGATTTTCTCTCCGAAAATAATCTCACGGAAGTTGTCAAGTAAACAGGATTTATTAAGTGGCAACTTGGAGCGAGCTAAACGATCGTGTAGTGTTTGTAGATGACAGGCACGCAGCTAAGCAATGAGCTAAACGATCGCTTAGCTTTTGCTAGACGATCGTTTAGCTTTTAATAAACGATTGGGCATCGACCTATATGATAGGTTCTGCCTTCTCCCACTTGCTTAATCATTTACACGATTGTTGTATCCTCCGTCTTCTGCCTCAAACCAAGTCTACACAGAGCCCACCCTCTGGATTCTCACACCGAGAATACCAAGGTAACTGATAGTGGGCAAAAATGCACGTTATCATAGTGCTAAGTTCTTAAACAATGTTGGCTTGCGTTGATAAAACATATTAAATTGCATCCAAAAAGCATTAAGTTTATAGGAACAGTTGATTTTTGTGTTTTTAAAAAGAATATGCGTTGACACAAGGCAAAAATTGCAATCATAGGAAATCATTGGTCGAAGCACAGCATTACTACAAGGCTTTGCAGTGATTATGCTTGCAAACATTTACTCAAGAAGGATTACCACAACCTGGTCAGCGCAACTTGGTGGGCGCATCTGGGTGAAAGGTATAATTAATCACGATGGGACAGAAAGCTAATGACAGTCGAATCCAAATTAAGTTGACAGCCGCTAACAAACAAGTACATTCAGCTTTTCAGTGACAAATATTCGGCGCATCAGTCAAGAATTAAAGTCATCCCATTTGTACAATCATGAGAAAGAAGCCGCCTTTCACCCTGGATGTCATACCCCATTCCAGATTTCCCTTCTAACCTAGAATGAAGCATGAAGACGTTAAACATCACTTCTCTCTATGACATTTAACGTCCAAACCCTTAACATATCCTATACTTAAGATCAAACCCAGACTTCCTAACCCATTTTCAAAAATAATCTATGTTCATTGACAGATTTTAGGAATTTGATTCAGTTTAAATCACAATACTGTTTAAAGACATTTACAGACCAACAATAAGGATTATTTTGAACAAAACCTCCCATGACATGTAACTCACAAGTTCTAGCTGTTCTGGAATATTCTCAAATACATGCACAAACAATACAATAGATGTTTAATAACACTAATGGCGTTTGACGGCTCAGCAGGCACCAGGAACTTGTCGCTACCTGTGGGTGGGGAAAAACATAAAACATGGAAAGCATGAGCTAAAGCCCAGTGAGTGGTAGTTTAATATAAACATAAGCTATCACTTTCTAAATCATCAATAGAGTTTATCAAATCATTCAGTAAACCATTGAACAAAGTATAAAAGATTCAACAGCATCTCAAACACGTGCTAGTAAAAAAAGTGGCATGATCAACTCTCATAAACACATTATAAAGCATTCAGTCATTATCAGAAAATCACACCAACTCTGTACCCAAATACCTGTCTCTTATACACATCTAGATGTGTATAAGAGACAGAGATTTAACAGCATCTCAAACACGTGCTAGTAAAAAAAGTGGCATGATCAACTCTCATAAACACATTATAAAGCATTCAGTCGTTATCAGAAAATCACACCAACTCTGTACCCAAATACTCGTTTACAACGGCGGGTTACTCTGGACAAAGAATCCCCCTGCGGTTAAACCAAATCACAAGGTCATACGTGCACGCAGAGCTGCCTCAAGGCTAAGCATAGATATACACCACAGGCCCATGTTACTCTGGACTCCCTGGTATACTCTGGCCACGTCTAACCCCGGTGGTAGCCCCCTGATAGCCTGGGTGGCACTACAGGTGCAGGTTCCTGTGGACTTCCTGGTATACTCTGGCCACATCTGACCCCGGTAGCCCTCTGATCGCCTAAGCGATGCTACTGAAACACATTCAAGTAGCATGAGAAAATAACCATCTCTCGGGTACAAGAATTATTAGTTTGAAACCACTTTCACAAACATTCAGCATTTTTAAATTCAACGTCAAGAGGTTTTCATATAAAACCATGCAAGTCACAATTGTGTAAACTCTGGTTCCAAACTACATTTTGATTAATCAAGATCGTATAAAACCATCGAGAGTTTAGAAATCACGATTTAAACATTTTTGAAATATCAATCAAGTAAAACAGATCATGCCATCACATTTCATAAATCATAACATACTATAATATATAATTAGTTTCTATATCAAAACATTCAAAAGTAAAATACTCACTGTTAATCAGCTCCTCCTCATAATTTCGGTTTCTCCATCTCCCGTTCATTCTGAAACTATATTGATAATCCTCTAGTTATCCTCCACATGACCATAATCCAATTATTTGAAAATTAATCTTCAAGTATAACCAATTTCACTTAAACTTTTTCCAAATCCTTAATTTGATCCAAGGTAGAGTTTGATTTGTAATTTGTTCACTCAATTGCTCTAAAATTAACTCAAGACTTTAAAATTAATCTTCAATAAAAACTAATTCTATTCCAATTTTTCTTAATTTTTCTCATTAACCTAATTACTTTAAATTAACCCTTTAATCAACTTCAAAGTTGACTTAGGATCCCAATTTATTCTAATTTTAGGTTTAAGGTATCATAACAATACCAATTGGACCTCTGTTTTTCGGTAAGCGTTTCAGACTTAAATTCATCATTTTTCGACCATTTAAAGATTAATTAGCCTATACAAACCTTTTACCCATCCTCTTAGTTAACTTACCTCAAATTTTGGACGTCCGAATTGGCCTAGAACTCCCGGAATCGACCAATCTTTCTACGGTACCCCTGTTTTTCCGGCGAGGAAAAGCAGAATTTTCAAAACTTAAAATCAGAAATTTCAACCAATAACTATCAAATAAAAGACCATTAAATTTGGAGCTTCGAATTAGTCTCTAACTCCACGAATTTTCTAAAAATCCGAACATCCTCTATTTTCGCAATAACTCTACCGCCACTGTTTTTCTTCGTTTTCTTTACTTCTCTGGCCAAATTTCTTCAAATCAAGCCTCCTACGAGCTTCTTCTTTAATTCCTCTTTAATTTTCTTTCATTTTGCCCAATTTTCTTTCACAAGAACGGCCCTAATTTGAAAACAACTTTTTCCTCTTCTTCGGTCGGCCAAACTCAAAATAATTCGAAATTCCCTTTTTCTCTTCATTTTTCAGCTTCAATTTCCAGTTTAACACGTTCCCAGATGATTAATACTTAACGTCAAAGCCATACAATAAGAAATTTCAACAGAAAGCACCTTAATTCCTCCAAAATATTTCGAATTCTCTTTTTTCCTCTTTCTCTCGGTTTTCCTATTAATTCACCAATTTCCAGTCAAAATTAGCTGTAATGTCCTTTAAGAAAAATGTTAATAAACCTCTTAACTTACTAACCTCAAAATTTCAGCTTCAAATTCAATTTCTACAGCTCAAAAACTTTAAAACACTGAACCCTAGTCAGACTGTCTGAAATTCAGTCTTTAACTCGACTTTTCCCTTAAATTTCCTTTGATTTTCAACTACCTTTTCCCAATAAGTCTTAAACAAGTCAAATTTACTTTTAAAACTCATAAATTACCAAAATTTCACCACATTTCAAGATGTTGGCCTTTTTTTTTTTTAACTTTGAGTTTGACAAATTTGACCTTTGACTTTTACAACTGATTTTGACCTATCCCGAGCATGCCAAATTCATCATCGAATGTCCTTTACATGCTCAACTAGTTCATTACCCTCAAATTATTTCCCGAGTTCTTACTTCCTCTTCCTGAATGAAACAAACGTCAATTCAAATATTTTTATTTTTAATTATAAATCTTAACAAGAGATCCACATCAAACTTTATCTCAAGTCCTCGAGTTCAATCTCAACTATGTGCTTCCTAATATCCCAAGAAAGAGTAGAAGAAGAGAGGGCTTACATTGGAAGTTCTATAAATACCAAACGCATCCTTCAGAAAAGGGGTTCAGCAGTTTTTACGAGTTCACCTTTTTGTTCATAGTTTAACCTTGTTCTTAGATTTTCTTTCATTTTACGGCGAGCGCGAGAAAAGAAGGTTGTGCCGACAGATCGTTCCGGTAAGCTTGGGAGAGCGCCAGAAGCTGCCAAAACAGAGAGAGGGCCGACGCCTGCTGAAGCAGGAATATCTCTGGAATCGAATAAAGATTGACAGTGTAAAAGCCTCTGTCAACAAGGAATTGCTACCAGGCTCTCTACCTTTATCTTCCATTGTTATTTTGTACTCAAACTTATTTATAAAAATGGAATTTCCTTCTTTATATTTGTTCACTCTCTGTTATTTATACATGAGTAGCTAAATCTGTTGAATGGGTTGAAAAGCATTTAGCTAGCACAACTGGGAATCTTCATTCTATGCGATTATCTTGTATTATGTAAGCTTCATTCATCCATTAGAGATACTCGGGAGGGTAGTCTATGGACAGGATTTAGGCTTGGGAAAGTCAGGTTAAAATCTAGGCTCGAGAGAGTCAGATTAGAACGCATAATCAAGAGATAGGAGCTTAGGAATAAGCACTATTTGCTATTAACACATCGCATGCATCCTAGAGATAGGATATGATTGTGTGCGATCACCTTGCCTTTATGTGTCTCGCATCATCGCATAGGACAAGAGTAGAGACTTAGGAATAAGCTCTATGGATACTTTTGTATTCAACACATGTGTCCTAGACTTAGGAGCATCGCATTTGCATTGGAAAATGACTTATTGTGCATGGTTGTAGCATGATCGCATAATTTGGCGCATTCCCAGGTAACGCTAGCTAAAGACCTTCTCAACCTATTCATCCGCATACTCAGTGCATCTATCACGCAATCCTACTTTTTCTCAAGTCTGCCGCATTTATTTATTTTTATCACCATAAACAACAACCTCAACAATTATTTATTTATTTGGTTACCGCAAAATTTTCATAAAAATTACCACCGCAACCTGTTTTCACAAGTCCCTAAGTTCGACCCTGGACTTACCAGAAAACTCAGTAGAATTTACACTTGGATTCCGCTGAGGAAACTTAAATGCTCAACGCAATTTCACCATCGTATATCATCCATAATTTCACTTCATAAAATAATGCACCAGTAGCCTTCTTAGTGGTGTCATACTCAACTCGACACCGTCGAGATTCTGTGGAGGTCGTTCGTGCTGTTGGGGTGTTCGTGACCGAGGCAATCGCTGAGTTTGAGTGTGCGGTGTTCATGCAGTGTAGTGGTTGTGTTGGACGAACGTTCGAGGTTGCTGTATTTGAGCATTCGTGATCAAGGAGCTTGGCGATGAGTTTACAAATGTATGTAGATTTTTCCTTGATTATTTGTTATATCATGCTGTAATTTCTGTAATGAATGCATAACCATTTGTTTGTGTTTATGACTGTAATTTGTAAAGTTCATATATGATTGTAATTTGGAATGATCTTTCCGTTGCTCATGGAAATCCTCATGATCTATTTCCTTCAGAGGCAGTCTCAACTCTTGAGCTGGTTGACTAGATATACCAACCTCAACAACTCTTGTTGATCTGTCAACATCAACAATTCTACATATTATTAATCTATTATGGACATTTACTTCATTTTGGCAATCTTATTTTAGTTTGATTGATATATGTAAGATTCAAACAAGTATGACATTTGAAAAAAAAAAATATCTAAAAAAAGAAAATAAATAAACAGATTTAAATAGCATTTAAATCTATTTATTTATTTAAAGAAATCCTGACAATAGAGGGGCCGGGCAAAGATCTTCCGATGGTGACTAGACACCGTCGAGATTTAAAGATATCCCGACAATGGCTAGAGACCGTCGGGGTAGACCATCGGGGTCAAGGACATAGCCCAACGGTCCCTAACCGTCGGGCGATAGATATATCCCGACGGTCCACATCACCATCAGGCAAAAGTAAAATACCCGATGGCACCCTCACCATCGAGATAAATTACCTCATCCCGACGGTTCAAAGACCATCGGGCTAATAGTATAATCCTAACGGTAAGTCAAGAGTTGTGCCTTTTTCCCGACGGCTTTCTTCAAGGTCGGGGGAAAAGTCTCATCCTTATTCGTCGAGATAATTCTTTTCCCCTATGGCAGGGCTTCCAAACCATCGAAAAAGGTTTTCCCAAGGAAGCATCCCCGACGATTCGGCCGACGATGTTTAAATCGTGGGATAGGTTGTCCCGACGATGTTCTTAGCTTCTGCCGATAACTCCAACGTCAGGATAAACCCAAATTCTTATAGTGAAAAAAGAAAGAAAGAAAAATAAACAGTCAAACCACAAATGCGACATCTCATAAATGGGAATCTTCATTCTAAATAAATGTCAAACCCAAATGTGTCTTCCTACCAATAAATTTGAATATTTTCAACCATTCTAGTTTTGACTACTACCCTATATACAAAACATTTCTAAAAACAAAAATTGGAATATTCCACCGTCCTATTGAATGGATCAAAATTCTTGAGAAAAATATTGAAACAAAATACATTTTCAAGTAAGGAATTCAATAAAGTTACTTGCAAATTCAAAGTCAAACTAATTGAAAACCAAATAATACTTATAATAGAGAATATTCCATTACATACTCTCCAATATTATGGTGTTCCATGATGTTTCCGTTATATCTTTTGCTATCAATCTTGTCTTCCACGTTCATACCAAACATGTTAAAATTGATTATCACTTGTTTGAGAAAAAAGTTGTTCATAAAAATATCTATGTTAGCTTCATTTTATTGAGAGATTAACTTGCAAATTTGCTTACAAAATCCTTGTCATCTCAAAGTTTCCTATCTCTATGGGACAATTTTTTTACTTCTCTATCCTCCAATTTGAGGAAGGATATTAGAGAATATCCTTGCATCATTTATCCTCAAATATCACTCCATGATCATCTTCTTAATTTATGCCACTAGTTGTAAATTTGATTATCTCCTTCATTTGCCTCTAATTATATAATTGATTGACTATATTTTTTTTCCATATAGCACTACTTGTAAAGTGTATAAAATGTAGTATGTATCATATAAAAATAATCAAGAGAATTATATTCATAAATACTTTCTCTCTACAATTATGCCTTTCAAAAAGTCTTACAATTAAACAAACATCCTCCTACTTTTAAAAAAATTAACATTAAGAAAACTAGCTCATGAAGAGATGAGGACACTCAACAAAGGTAATTAGAATCTCATCAAGCCTCCTTGCAAAGAAGAGAGATTCTTTACCATAACAAATAATCCAAACTTCCCTTGAACTATAGTCCAACATTCTAAAAATTCTAATGTATAACTAAAATCAATCAATTTCTTTTCTTTTCTTGTTTTCTTTTTAACCCAGATCAAATTTTATTTAATTAGAAGGTTAGAAAAGTCTTAAGCCAATACATAAATAACAAATTTTCTCTAAAATAGAAAGTAACCAAATGAAGCCAAAGTTTAGATAGCTTTGAGAAACTCAATCTAGCCAATGCATGAGTCGAACCATTTGCACTACGGTTGATGTGAACTTCATAAATAAGTATTTAGTATCATTTACGACTAAAATCAATTTAATTAACACCTTGATATCTTTATCAAACATCTAAATAAAGAAGATATTTAGGTGCAACCTATCTTCTTATATAAAATTGTCAAGTGACAATTTTGTTTTCTTAAAAAATAAATTTTTTCTCTAACTTTTTTGTATGATAAAATGAGAAATACAAAAATTAGGTACCAACTGCCTCTAATTGTTGCTCTTTGATAAAGAGAGAACAAAGCAAAATGCATGTAATATTTATCAAAGTCTTCAAAAACTAATCCGAATTTATCTCCCTTGAACCTACAAACTTCTATCCCAAAAGTGCTCTAAAATGGAGACATACTACAATAATCAGTAAAAACATTATAAAATATCACAAAAATAGAGAAATTCAAATATGATATTTTTTCACAACTTTCTATAAAAAAAAAAAAAAAAAAAAAAAAATGGTCTATTGAAAGAAAAATAGAAGAAAATTAAAATCTAAAATTTTCAGTGTAGATCTGAATTCAAACGTTATGAAAATTTTCCATTGAGAAAAATCAAAGAAAATTAGGACTTAACATATTATGAAATTTCAATTTTGATTAAAGAGTTTATGGAATTAATTCATACGTATCAAATTCAAAATCATAAATATTTATCTTTAAACAAATTGCAACTTTTAAAATACAAATTTATCATTTACTCATATTCAAAATCATGATATATTGTTTTTAGTACAAATTCAAAATCTTGACATCTTTCTCATTGATAAAATCATCTCATTACATGTAGATCTTATATAGTACATTCTTTTATATTTCTCTAGATATTGCATGTATTCCCATCCTAAATTTCAAATTAGTTTTATCTTGTCCAATCTAAGTACAAGCATTAAATATCAATATCGATGTTGATATCGATATCGATATCTTATATATGTCTATATATGAATAAAAAAGTATAAAATTTATTTAAATTAGTAATTACTTTTTTTTTTACTTTCGTTAAGCTATATATTTTATTATTAATAATTTATAGAAATTAATAGTTTTTTTTTTTTTTTTACAATTAAAAGCCACTGACCATGCCGTGTAAGACATTGGTGGTCGAGCGAAAGGCTTTCAATCTTAGCCGGGGCCAAGAGGGATAACATAGCGTCCACGGGGATGATTCATCAGTTAGGGCAGCAACCTTCAATCTCGCAACTTTAGTAGCTAGGTGCTCACACGCTTTAAATGCAGTTGAAAGTATTGCACTAAGAAAGACTCCTATCTTTGCTGAAGGTTAGATTTTCACTCAAGCTATTTCTTTAAAAAGAAGAGCAAGCAAGATCAGGCTTTTCAGTCGTATCGCACAGGAGCACTCAAGCGCCCTATCTTACTAATAATAAGAAAGGGGCTCGGAAGCAGCGAAAAAAATCGAGTTGTGAAATAAGAAGACTTTCTTTCTAAATCTTTGGAGTACCCACCCCAAGTCAAGATGAGTCTTTATTTGAGCTACTGGGGAGCTAGGGTGACGATTTCGTTGTTTGGTTTGAGCTTCTGCCCTGCTATGTGCTAAAGAAGAAGCCCTAAACTAGACCCCGTTCCGTCTATGTCCATTCAATCTGAATCTTGCTACATATGTCTCTTTCTTGGGCAGACATTAAGTACACGTATCTTTACCAATTAACCAATTTCTAAATGTTGGAGTACATCCTAAAGAGATTCCATTTTCTCATGAATTTCTCTTGAATCGGGATCTTTTGGCGGCCGCGAAGGAGGAATTTCCTTGCCTTGTCATGAGCAACAATTAACTGACCTTACTATCTACGAGACAACATAGCTAGGTTGGGTGGGAAGTGAAGAAATGGAAATAGCATGTATTCCCCTTGCCTGGTACTAAGAGGTTCCATTCCCCGTATCGCATCCCTAGGCCCTGGGATATTGATATTAGGAGTTAGGTGCTTGAGAAGGACCAATCAGAGGTAGGAAATGCATCCATCCCATCCATATACGTATAAAAAATGGATGGAGGTCATCAGCCTATCTGAACTGGACAAGGAGTTTAGTTAGTTACTGGAAAGTCTGTCCCCTTCGGATATAGATAAAAGATTACATGGGCTTTCGCTCTAGCCCTAAACGAATGAATTGACTGGAAGGAAAAATAACTTTTTGAATGAATCTGAGTCCGAGTCATGACTTCTTCCATTCTTTTTTCGGGTTGAATTTCTGAAGAAACTCTGTAACAGCCCGAATCAGCTCTTCCGTTGAATGACTTGTTTCATCAGAGGTCCAATTCTCAGTTTCATTCATTCATTTTACTTTACATGTGAAAGATAAGAATCAATTCAACTTCAGGTTCTGGAAAAAGTCAAATTGACCCAATTTACCTCATTTCAGAGATCGTAATACTTTCGTTCAGGAAGGATCTCATTCGAATGTGTGCCAGTACACTACTTCGAATTTCTTCTTCAATTTCTCAAGCCGCAAGAGTGAAGGATCGAAAGGGTCTCGCATTTTATCGAGAAAAACGATAGGAACTTAGTTTTAGGGCAGAATGATCAAGGAAACCTAATGAGTATTTATAAAAACACATATTGATCCATATTTAATATTGATTCCAAACCCTCGATTTTATGAATATATCAACCAAACATTTTAATTCTTATCTAAGCAGAGACTCAACTAATTAAGATATATACCGTCAACTAAAAGATCAAAAGTCTGAATTTCGTCCTCTACAAATTCAAAATTATTGTGCTTATTTAAACAAATAATAAATGAAATGAAATAAAATAAAACAATTTGTTTTTTAGGCAAAATAAAACAATCTTATCTTCAAACACTATTCTCATTTCTATTTCAGAAAACATGAGAACGCAATTATTGATCATACCAAAAAGTACTTTGAGAATATTGGCAGCTTTTTTCTCTCCATCCTTTAAAACTTTGTAATAATGTAGCCTGGGTGGGAAAAATCTATCAGGTTTTCAAGTAAAGCTTGAAAAAACTTGAATATAGTTAATGAGCAAAAAAATATATTATAGAAGGGTGTTTTGGGGAAGTAAACCAAAGTTTCAAATGAAAAGTAGAATTTGTCAATAAATTCTTTAGGGGTGTTTTACAATTCAAGGAGAGTTGGATTGAGTTGGTATTATTTACCAACTCAATATTTGACAATCAACTTTAAATGTTGGTATTCCAACCCACCCTAACTCTCCCAAATTTTCTCTCCCTCTAATGTTTTTAATGGTTCCACCCATCGACCACCTTCGGATGGCCAACTCCAACGACTAACTCGAGTTCTAACAACCACCTCCAATGACACCCACGACAATCAATTTCAACAACCACCTTGGTACAAAATAACTCCGACTTCCACATTCGCACGACCAACTTTGACGAAGAACTCCGGGCTCCACCAACCATCTCCGACGACAACTCTAGCAACTACCTTCGCACAAACAACTTTAGCAACATACTCCAATTACCACCTTTGCGTGCCCAACTTCGACGACCACGGATAAAAATAAAATGGTGGGTTTAATTATCCACCATTTTATCCCTCTCACTCCCACTCGTTTCCCATGCGTTTTTATTACTCTCCCAACTCCCTCGATTGCTTTGTCATTTCTCTCTCTCATGTGTCTCTTCATATTTACTCTTATTCTCTCATTTTCTCTCTTATTTCTCCTTCTGATTCGTCTTTCTCGTTTTCTCTTCTTTCTCTGTCTGGCTCGTATGGGTTTTATTTTCCCATTTCACCAGTTTTAGAAAAAGGTAAATCCATATTCTACAAATTGGTTAAAAAAAAAAAAACTATCTAATAGTTGGTTTTATGATTTAAATTGTAAGATTTTGGTTTTTTTAATATTAACATTTAAGTGTCACCCCTTCTATCTAAAACAATGTCAATAATTTCATTTGATGGCCCCAATCCTTTCAGTTCTTTTTAACTTTTACGGCAATTAATAATTAAGTTGGGTTTTTTAATAAAATAATCACTTCTATTTGAGTGTTTAAAAAATTGAATTCAAAATTTTTTGTTCTATATATGAATACTTCGTGGAGAATTTGTTATATTTTGATAATGGAAAAGAATCCAAAATTTTTTGTTTTTATCTTAGAAATGTTAGGAAAATATGTGTATAACTGAAAATTAAAATCAACAATAGCAAAAAAAAAAAAACAAAATTAATTTCATTTACAAAAACAGCAACAAATATCCCAACTCAACTCAACTCAACTCTACCCCAAACACAGATAATAATTATCAACTTAACTCAACTCTACACACCAAAAAACAGACAATATACCTCTCCAAATTGGGATTTGAAAATTGTTTTAAATGATATTGAAAATACCTGATTAAAAGAAATCTTTAAAAAAATGTTGAATTGCTAACCATACTAATTAAGTCTCCGTTTACTAATCATTTGGGTTTTTATTTTTGTTTTTTAAAATTAAGCCTATAGACACAACTCTCACCTCCAAATTTCTTTCTTTGTTATCTACCTTTTACCAATGGTTTAAAAACTAAGTTAAAATTTGAAAACTAAAAAAGTAGTTTTTAAAAATTTGTTTCTGTTTTTGGAATTGGCTAGAGTTCAATAATTGTATTTAAGAAAGATGCAATTCATTAAATAAAAAAAAAAAAAAAAAAAAAAAAAAAAAAAAAAAAGCAACATGATTACCATACTGGATGTAAATGATAGACAAATTTTAAATTTATTTGTACTATGTGTTATGAGATTGTTTGGATTAGCTAAAACAAGTTGTTTAGGTTGTAGTAAATTTATACTTTAGAATAATTAAAAGGAATAGTTTGTTAGTTAAAGCTGGCAATAACTCAACGATAATTAATCTTTATAAGTTCAAATTTTCTTATTATTTATTATCTAAAAAAAATAGAATTGTTTGTTAGAGAATATAAAAACTCTAAAAAGAATTATTGAATTATAACATATAAGTATTTAAATTATTTTTAAAAAAATAAGTATTCAAATCTTAAATATCTCAATGACTTTTTGAATTAAATAGATTAATGAGTTGGACCTAAACTTTTTATGAAAGTAACAATTTAGTTACTATATCTTTGTAAAGATTTAGTTCATATCCTTTCAAATTTGTAATAATTTAGGTCCCGTTGGGTAATTATTTAGTTTTTATTTTTGTTTTTGAAAATTAAGCCTATTTTATACATATTTGTTACAATAATTTACATTTTTCTTTAAGTACCATGGTTGAATTCTTAATCAAATTCTAAAGATAAAAAACTTTTTGAAAGCTCTTTTTTTTAGTTCTCAAAATTTGGCTTAGTTTTTTAAACCATTGGTGAAAAGTGGATAACAAAGGAAGAAATTTTAAGATAAAAGTAGTGTCCATAGACTTAATTTCAAAAACAAAAACAAAAAACAAAATGGTTACCAAATGAGGTCTTAGTTATTGCTTTAATAAATAAAATTTAGTCTATATGTTTACAACTTGTAATGATTTAGTATCCATTTCTAAAATATTATTAAGATTTAACGGCGTGTATTACATGTGTAGATCGGTAAGTAATCAAAAATAAAATTTATTTATAAATTATAAAGAATAAGTTGTTACGTAACAAAAGCTGACATTTAATTTCAGTGAGATTTTTTAATATATAGAAACTAAATTGTTAACGATTTCAAAGTAGAGACTAAAGTGTTATTTTTACTAAAGTATAGAGACTAAATTGTTACAAATTTAAAAGTATAGAGATTAAAAATATTTTTTAATTTTTTTAAATGATAACAATAAATATTGATTTTATTATCAACGTGATATTACGCTTTTTTTTTAAGTGTAATAAGATGGAGAGATTTGAACTATAAGCCTTTTAGTTGATAATACATTGACATGTTAGTTGAGGTGGTGTGATTTTGACATCATGATATTATTTAATGTGTTAACTAGCCCAAAAAGTCTCATATTTAGTATTTTATTTTATTATCATTTTATTTTCTAATAATGTCAAGAACAATTGTCGAAATGTTGAAGTTGAACTCCTAATAATTAAAATAATAAATAAATAATCCTAATAATTAATACAAAAAAGAACTAATTAAATAAAATATATTAATAATATATGGACACATTTGTTTAAGAAAAATAATTATATGGACACATTTATATAATTTGGACCCACATAATAAGTTATGACTTGATAATTGAGAGAACGAATATTCATGAACTAATATAAATAATAAAGAAATGCTACTATACCAAGTGGAATGTAATTAGTGGGCTAAGGAATTAAAAAATATATTTATATGTATAGGCAAGGCATTCCCCACATTTATTTAACAAATTAGATTTAAGAGGGTGAAAAATGTGATTTCATATTATTATATTAAATTGTGGGACAATTTACTAATCAATAAACATTTAGATTATTTTTAGATATAGAAAAGTGAACCAAAGTATTTACACATAGATACAATATTAATCTATCGCAATTTATCATAGTTTATCGCAGTTAGACAAAGAAATTTTACTATATTTATAAATATTTTCAACAATTTTTTCATTTAAAATAATTTTTCCGAATATTTCCTAAACGATAAATTGTTTTCGTTGATTCTTCTTCTTTTATGATTAGTATATGAAAAAATTGAAACATTTGTCAAAATTTTGAAAACTAACCAAGTCTTAAAAATAGTTTATTAAGTAGATGAAGTAATTAAAATAAGTTTTTTCTTCAAAAGCTTTTTTTTAATTAGGTGTAAAGATTCAAATGCTATGAAATTAATATTAAAATAAAATGGAAAAGAAATAAATATATTCCAAAGAAATAGTAAATTATCATAGATAGAGATTAAAATCCCCCCCCCCCAAAAAAAAAAAAAAAAAAAAAAAAAAAAAGGATACATACATACAAATATGCATATATGCACACATACACACATAGATATATACATATACATATATATTTAAACCAAGGAGATATATTTTTTTTTAAACATCTAGGGGCATTTAGGGCAAAGGTTATGCTAAGATTTATCATTCTTTTATTGGTTACCGTGTTTATTATTTTCTCCTCAAATTAAAATAGTTTACACCTCAAACACTTATAAACATAACCCAAACTAAAATAATCTACACTTCAAATGCAAACTATTATGACCCAACTATAATAACCTAGGACTATAATAGCATTGCCTTAAACGCCCCTTTAGTTTATATAGTTTTTAGGTCTATTAAATAAATGTTAAAATACCATTTTGGTTCAAGTACTTTAAATCTATTTAATTTTAGTCCTATACTTTCAAATATCATATTTTAATCTTTGTACTTTTAATTAGTTTAAATTTAGTTCCTCTTGCTTATTTATTGTTGATTTTTTCAAAAGCATTTTCCTATTCATTAGTATTTTCACTATTCATTTTGAAAAATATATTCACATATTATATTTTCTTACATTATAATTTTTATTATTTGGCCAATTTAAATAAAAATTAATTTCAAGGGACCAAATTTAAGATTTAAAAGTACAGGTATTGAATTAAACAAACCTCAAACTATAGAGACCAAAATGATATTTTAACCATTTTTAATAAAATTATTTTACATAGTTTAAAATAGCTAAATTACATTGTCCCCTTTCTCTTCAACATCACTTGAGAGTGAATAGCTATCAAAGTGAGCATGGTTCAACTAGCATATGAATTGTTGGATTTTATGTCATAAAACTCGTAGTTTGTAAATTAATAAACATATTCTGTTTTGTTTTTCGATAAAGTTGTTATTGAAATTGTAATCTTGAATCCAATAAACTAAGGTCCTTAGGCTATTTAATGTAGTCCTGAGGCTATTTAATGTAGTTTGAACTTTATGTAATGAGATAAAGGTGGATCAAGTTCAAATATATAGCCAAAATCGTCTATTGTATATGAATAAGGTTGGGCGCCTTGTTTTGGGGACACTATGGATGCGGCCCACTTTGTAGTTAGTACAAACGATGTGATCCTGAATCGTTCATATAGAGATATGTGAGTGGGGGCGTCCTATGCAGATCTAAGGATAATTCTGTCATAGGTGAGGGCATCTCATCATCGCTGGCCCAATAAGCCTCTCATTTCAGGGGTAAGATCAAGTGGATAGCTAGGAACATAAGGTGCAAAATGGAATTCACTCCTACTTGTTATAGGAATAGTAGATAGGTTGTTCCCTTTAGTACTGAATCCAGGTCTTGAACAAGGGGCCCCACCCTCTCCTTGTCCTGATAGGGGTTCGGTTTATAGGTTGGACCTTAAACCAATTGTTCATTAGAGAATCAGTGGAACTTAAGGAACAAGATATAATCTTGGGGGTAAAACGGTTTTTATGACCTAGTCGAGGTTACGAACAACCTGTGAAGGATTAACTTACTAATCATGGTTATATCAAATGAACACAAATATATCTATAGTGAGGGGAGTGCAACTACGGGACTATAGTGGAATGACTCATTAGTTAATGAATATTGATTAGCTCCGTCTAAAAGAATTTTAGCCAGCTAATCTCGGATCGTTGGAGCCTATGATCTATAGGTTCATTAGGTTCCCTACTAGCTCATATGGAATAAATTTAGAACAGTATGATAGAATAATTCGAATTGTTCGAATTAGGTGAAGAAAGAGAAACCGACAAGTATATGTGATATAGTGGTCGGTTTTTTAGTTTAGAGATACAGCTTTAATGTTTAATGTGATTTAAATATCAAGAATATGAATATGTCATATTCGGAAGCTCGAAAATAATGAAAATGGTCAAAGATGTAAAAAGTCAAAGAGTTGACTTTAGACTTTGAAAAGTCAAACTTTGACCGACCTTATATTCAAATGTGATTTGAGTTTCGAGAAAATGAATGCGGATTCATGCTCGGGAGGTCAAAATTCGTCAACACGGAAAAAATCATAAAAAGTCAAAATGTTGATTTTTTGGTCAAAGTTTGACTTTGACAAAATGACTATTTTACCCTTTGACTATAGTTAGTGGGAAAATCCAAACTTTTGTTGGATAATTCTACTAATAAAATAATGGACTAGATGTTGGCTTATAGTGGAGACATTAAGCCCACTTAGATAGTGGATTCTGGGTGTTGAGTTTTTATGGATTTGTTTCATGCAAATGTTGCATGGTTTTTTCTATAAATTGGGCTTTTGAATTTGGATGAAAGATTTTTGGCCATTTTTCCAAAAACTTTTTCCTAAATTGGGCTGAAAAAATTAAAAAAAATCAAACCCAAATTCATTATTATTTTCCATCTCTTTTCTTTCTCTCGGTTTTCTTCATCCATTGGGTCCCATAACCCGGTTCTGAGTCCAGAGAATAGTAGGTCAACTCTAGTGGTAGTTCGGAAGAGTTCGGGTCGAGATTCAACAAGGAAAAGCGTTTTTCGGGAACTACAAAGGTTGTATCCCACGCTTTTAATTTACTGTTTTTTCCTAGTTTTTGCATGCTAATTTCCTTTAAATTAAAAGCAATTAGAGTGTAATTAGGTCCTTTTTCTACTGCATATGTCTCGTGTTCCATCATAAATATGTAAGCAATCAAGAAGTCTATAAATTATATATATATAATAATAATTTTTTATTGTATTGCATAAAAATAGATGCAACTCAGGTAGCTGATAACAGACAGAAATGCACGTTATCATAGCACTAAGTTCTTAAACAATGTTGGATTGTGTTGATGAAATATATTAAATTGCGTCCATTAAGCATAAATTCTATAATATTGCGGTTGCATACGTCCAACGCATTAGAGCAGTTGATCTTTACATTTTTGTGCAGAATATGCGTTAACGTAATGCAGAGATTGCGATCATAGGAATACATTGGTCGAGCGCAACTTCACCGCAAGACTTTGCGTTGATCGTGCTCGCAAATATTCGCCCAAGAAGAATCACCACAACTTGGTCAGCGTAATATGGTGGACGTATCCGGGTGAAAGGGACAATGAAGAGTGATGAGACAGAAAGCTGACGGCAGTTGGATCCAAATTAATTTGACAGCCGATAACGGTCACAAAGTATATTCAGCTTTATCGGTGACAATTATCCCGCGCATCAGTCAGGAATTAAAGTTGTTCCATCTGTACAACCAGGAGAGAGAAGCCGCCTTTCACTATGGAAACTCTATAAATACCAAGTGCATTCTTCAAAGAAGGGGTTAAGTAGTCGATTACTTCATCATTTTACAAGTTCACGTCTCTATCCATAGTCTTCTTTCATTTTAAGGCGAACGCGAGGAAGAAGGTGGCCGATAGATCGTTCCGGCAAGCTTGGGAAAACACCGGAAGCTCCAAGACAGAGAGAGAGTCGACGCCTGCGGAAGCAAGAATATTTGTAGATCAAAATGGAGATTCAGTGTAAAAAGTCTCAGTCAGCAAGGAATTTCTACCAGGCTCTCTATCTTTATTTTCCATTATCATTTTGTACTCAATTCAGTTATAAGAATGGAACGTCTTTCTCTATATTTGTTCACTCTCTGTAATTCACGCATGAGTAGCTAAAGTAGTTGAATGGGTTGAGAGGCATTTAGCTAGCACAACTAGGGAATCTTCATTCTTTGTGATTATCTTGTTTATCTATGCTTCATTCGTCTATTAGAGATACTCGGGAGGGTAGTCTAAGGATAGGATCTAGACTAAGGAAGGTCAGGTCAGAATCTAGGTTTGGAAGAACCAGATTAGAATGTATAAACGAGAGATAGGTGCTTAGGAATGAGCACTATTTGTTATTAACGCATCACATGCATCTTAGCAATAAGATATGATTGTATGCGGTCACCTTGCTTTCATGCATTTTGCATCAACGCATAGGACAAGAGTAGAGACTTAGGGATAAGCTCTATAGACATTTTGCATTCAACACATGCGTCCTAGACTTAGGAGCATCGCATTTACATTGGGAAATGACTTGCTGTGCATGGTTGTAACGTGATCGCAAAGTTTGACGCATTCTCGAATAACGCTTGCTAAAGATCTTCTCGACCCATTCATCGCATACTCATTGCATCTATCAACGCAATTCTCTTTCTCAAATCCGCCGCCTTTATTTACTTTTTTTCATCAACTCAACAACACACCCAACATTTTATTTATTTACTTGGCTACCACAAAGTTTTCATAAATATTATCAACACAACTATTTTCACAAGTTCTGTGTTCGACCCTAGACTTACCAGAAAACTTAGAAGAATTTTTACTTGAATTCTGCCGGAAAAACTTGAGTGCACAACTCAATCCATCAATATATATCATCCGTATTTCTACTTGATAAAATAACGCATCAATAGCACCTAAATATTTTACATAGAGTGAGAGATATGTTATAGATGGATAGAGTTAAGTGTATGTGTGGGGTTAAAAGGAAATGTATGGGCCCATTGAATAGTTCTTTACTTTTATCTTTTAGTGAAAAATGATTGAATTTATTAGAGTGACAGCTGTTGGTTGCAAAATTTATAACATAGGTCATGATCGGTCCCATTATTTATTTGAAGCATGTCTGCTGCTGCTTGTGGATAAAATTTGAACTTTTTTCCTATCACTTTCTTTTCTTTCTTTTTTTTTTTTAATAATTATAAAAAATTCCAATACCACTTTGAGGACATTTAGAACAAACACTATTCTATGATTTTAATAACCACATCTGGTTACAGTAAATATTATTTTAAAATCCTAAATTAGCTAAATCAATACTATTTACTGTTTATTATAGTTTTTATTATTTTATATTTATTATTTTTTTTTTATTATTTACTATAGTATTTATTATTTTTTCTCAAATTAAAATAATTCACACCTCAAATACAAACTATTATAATTCAATTATAATAACCTACGACTATAATAACCAATTTCATGTCTCAAATGTTTTCTTTGAATCTAACTCATGTGTTTTACTTTTTGGGTTTTCAAGTGATGAAAAAAAGCATCATTTTTAGCTTTTTTTCTTTTTTTCTTTTTTTTTACTAAAATTAATCTTTTGATAGGTGATCTCTCCTCTTACTCACATGCGTTGTAATCATTCAATTTTACTTTTCTTAAACTTCATAATTAAAAGGACAAATATTTAAAAAAAAAAATAAAAAAGGACTAGTATTTTAGACAACAACCACGTGAAAAGAATTTTTTCAGTTAATAATAAGGTTTTTCTTTTTTGTATAGTTTATTATAAATTTGCTATTCTAAATGGAAAATAAAGGGGAAAAAAGACCGCGTTTTACTCTCTGCTTTCAAATATTTTGGAATCATGCTAAGAAATGTTAAGATTGAATTTATGATTAATAAATATTCATGAGAATTTACTAATTTAAAAACATATTAATAATAACATTGACATACTAATTTTAAAACATATTAATAATAACATTGACATATCGTACATCAACTACGAATAATGATGAAGATGACATATACTCTATATTATATAGTTTGAATTTGGATTTTTTTTTAGGCTGAGTACTTCAAAATGGCCATGATGATATGATTCCCTTCTAAATAATGATTTATTATTTAATTTAAACTGAGACAACTCAAATAATGGACAAAGATTCAAACCTATAAACATTTTACAAAAACTATCAATACCTTGACTAGTTGAACTAAACTATTTTTTTTTTTTTATAGAAGATAAAAAGAAACCTTATAGATGCTTCAAAGTCTAATCCATGAAATAAATAATTAGTTTTCTAATAATGTTGAAATAATAACTAATTTATGTTAAATTAAAAATTAATTCATTAAAAATTTAAATTTCAAATATTAAACATTTTTTCGTCAACTTTTTAAATATTTTATTTCAATGTTTAAATTTTGCATAAAGAACTAATATAGTCACGATTGTTAATTTTATATTACTTAAATATTTTTTTTAAAAAAAATCAATTATATTTAGAAAAACAAAACTCAATCATGTCTAATAATAATGTGAATGAACAAAAATCATGTCTACATGTTAGATATTTTTGTTAAATAATTTATGAAAAATGAATAATAAAGAATTAAAATGATTCTTTTATATAACTAATACGAAACATTTGATATTTAAAAATAAAAATGAAATACTATGAAAATTCAAAATTCAAGTTGTGCTTTAAAAAATATATAATTTTTATATCTAAATGTTACATCTCCCATGTCATGTTTGATGAAACATGCAATATATCATATTTGTATATATATATATATATAAGGGAAGTCATGATCATCTTTGGTGTTAAAAGTAGATTAGGTAACCATTTTTATGGATAAGATGGGAACTACTTGGCTATCAAGTTGAGTTATGATTATTATAAAGCAAATCAATAAATGCCTTTTGGAAAAAGGGCAAAAAAGTACTAAAATTTTAATCCACCTAAGCAATGATTTTGATGTCTCAAATTATTCCAATTGTTTCTAGTTAAGTAAAGGATGAGCATTAAGACTATGGAGTTATTTACCAATATAAAACTAGATTATTAAAATTACTTATTTAATTTTACACTATGATATTGTCAAGTGGGTAAAAAAGCAAGTTCAAAGTTTGTATGATGACTTGATCCTTTTGTTTTGTTTTTTTGTTTTTTTGGTTTCTTATGTTATTCTTATTTAATTTTTTAAATGGGTATATTTAATAGGGTTGTTTGTTTAGAAATTTTTGTTGTTTTCTAAATAATTTTGTATTTAAGTTTTTTTAAATCATACAACTTACCTTTGTTTTAGTTAAGTGGTTGATATTGAAACAGAATTTAGGGCATTCGTAAGTAGACGGTGACCTATAAAGTTTTCCGTCTTTCTAAATTAATTTTACTTTGATTAAAAAATTATTTGAAGAAGTTGTTACAAGGTAGTGGATAATTATGCACCATCAAATGAATGAAAAATTATAAAAGTAATTCGAGTTTGTATGAAATCCATATCAAATTAGATTATTAAAATTACTTGTTTAGGCCTCGTTTGGTAGCTATTTGGTTTTTATTTTTTATTTTTGAAAAGTAAACTTATAAACACTATTTTCATCTCCATTTTTTTTTCTTTTGTTATCTACTGTTTACCAATGGTTTTAAAAAATCAACCCAAATTTTGAAAACTAAAAAAATAGTTTTTAAAATTTTGTTAAGAATTTAACCATCATACTTAAGAAAAATACAAATTATTGTAAGAAATAAAGAGAAAATAAGCTTAATTTTTAAAAACAAAAAATAAAAGACGAAATAATTACCGAACGAGATCTTAATTGTACCATTGCTGTCAAGTGGACAAAAAGTTTCTTTCTTTCTTTCTTTCTTTCTTCTTCTTCCTTTTTTTTTTTTTTTTGTGTGTGTGTGTGTCTTATGTTATTCTTATTTAATTTTTGAAAGGGGTATATTTAATAGTGATGTTTGTTTACAAAACTTTAGTTGTTAATTGTTATCTAAATAATTTTGTGTTTCAAAACTTTCAATTGGGAAGCGTCAGCAGGTTGGTAGATGCTTAAAAAGCGTTCCTGTCCTGGTTATTGTCATTCAAATCAATTCCATTCTAAAGAAATTATCACGCAAATATCGATTTATAACCCTAAACTTTGGAGATTATATTAACTTAAATCATAAACTAAAAGTTATATCAATTTGAACTTTAAATTTTGGTATTGTATTAATTTAAATTCTGAACTTTGGAATTTGTATCAATTTAAACTCCAAACTAATAATTATATCAACTTAAGTTCTAAACTTTCATAGATGTATCAATTTAAACCCTAAACTTTCATAAATATATCAATTTAAATCCTAAACGTTCATAAATATATTCAAATAAAATATAATAGAGAATTTAAATTGATACAATTATGAAAGTTCAAAATTTAAATTGATACAATTATTTATTTTGGGTTTAAATTGATACAATTCCTAAAATTCAAGATTTAAATAGATATAATTATTAGTTTATAGTTTAAATTGAAACCATATCTAAAGTTTAAAAATATAAATTAATATTTGCTCGAAATTATTCGAAGAAATATAACGAACAATTTTATTAAACTGTATATAAAAACAAGTTTGAATGCACATCCCAAGAATACATTTAAGTTTGTGTGTAATTTGAATAATTTGATTTCAAGTGGGAGAATGTTTTGTCATTTTCCATTTTCCAATGTTGAAGAAATCACATTCAATGTATCAAAGAGATAAGAGGGAAAATGATGATAGAGCATGGGAGGAACAATAAAGACAGTGCAGAGGCTATGGCAGAATGTGAGGAAGGAAAAAGTGGAATAAGGAAGACTAAGGTTTAGGGTATAGGTTTATTATATCTATGTTTGGAAAGAAAATTTTTTATCAGAAGAAAAATAATAGAGAAATTAAAATAAAATAATAAATTTAAAATATAAGAAAAATTAACAACCCATAAAAAAAATATATAATATCTAAAGATTGGTTACAATCATACAAAATAATTTTCTCTTTAATTCCATTTAGAATGGTCCTATCTTTTAAAATTTTTATACTACTCATACTCTTTAATCTTATTCTTAAACTAGAGAATACAAAAATAAATTTATTAGAGTTAGCACGCTAACTCCATTCTCATCATCTGGATTAAAATGGGGAAAATTTTCCCGTTCTCGTTTCGTAAAAAAGTAGAATAATGGTAATTCGAAAAAGTTAGATTACAAATTGTTCATCTCTTTACTTTCATGTTTTGTGTATGAAAAATCTTCATTTAACTTTAGAAAAATTCTCAAGGGAGCTTTAACTTTCACTTGCATCGTTACAAACTAAAGTTCAAGGTAGAAGTCAAAAATGTTTTGTAACCAAACAGGGACTGATAAGTAACAATTTAACTTTTGTACTTAACATTAGATCAGTCGATATCAGCTTAATCTAGGATTAGATCACTGGACAGCTGTCAAAACAATCATCAAGTATTTTTGGAGAATGAGGGACTATATGCTCGTATATGGAGATAAGGATTTGATCCTTACAGGATACACAGACTCTGACTTTCAGACTGACAGAAATTCTTGGAAATCGACATCAGGGTCAATGTTCACTCTGAATGAAGCAGTTATAGTTTAGCAAAGCATCAAGCAAAGATGCATCGCGGACTCCACTATAAAATCCGAATAGTAGCCACTTGTGAAGCAATTAAAGAGGCTGTTTGGCTTAGGAAGTTCCTTATAGATTTGGAAGTTATTCTAAATATATCTTTGCCAATCACTCTCTATTGTGATAACAACGGAGCTGTGGAAAATTCTAATGAACCTCGGAGTCACCAAAGAGGCAAACATATTGAATAGAAGTATCATTTGATCAGAGAGATTGTGCATCGTGGTCATGTGATAGTCACAAAGATCGCATCGCAGCATAACATTGTTGATTTTTTTACAAAGGCTCTCACGACTAAAGTGTTCGAGGGTCATCTAGAGAGTCTAGATCTACGGGACATGCGACACCTTGTCTAGGACAAGTGGGAGATGATACTGGGGTATAAAGTATGCCCTAGTTTATTGTATACTATACTATTTTTATGTATTGTACATTAGTCTCCCGAGGCATTAGGAAAAATGGGTGATTGTTGGGATTGGTGTCTAATTCTCCCAGTGGTCTCGTAGTTTGTAAACAAGTTGTACACATATTGTTATTAATAAAATAAATGTTATTTTATTTGCACTTATTCATATCCAATAAACTAAAATTTGTGGTTATTTCATGTAACTTAAGTATGTATGTGAGACATATAAGTGGATCATGCCTTAAGTAATAACCTAAATGGTCTTTAGTATAAGGATAAAGGAGGGATACCTTATCCTAGTGACACTACAGATACGACCCACTTTGTAGATTTTTAAAAGTGTTGTAAAGTGCTACAAATGGTCTGATCCTGACCATTCATGTGGAGACATACGCGCGGGGGTGTCCTATACAAAGAGTTTGTATAAGACCGGACCACAAAATGATTAGTCTCTTTATAAAATGTCGTTGATAATTGAGACTTACATTTCACTAAAATGACCATAGGTGACATGACCTTAATCCTGAATGTTTTGGGAACTCCTGACTATGAGGGTGGTTCTTTGATTAGTATGGGTGAGAGTGGCCAGATTACCAACTCAACAAGCCTACCTTTTTGGAGAATCATCTGATTGAACTTAGTTACACAAGACAGAATTCACTCCTTCCTCGAAGCAAGGGTAAGTAGATAAATTGATCCCTTAAAGGCTAATTCCGGGTCTTGAACATAGTGGCCACATCCTCTCTTTGAAAGAGAGGGCTCGGTCATATTAGGACTATGACTTATTGTTCATTAAAGGAATCAGTGGTACTTAAAGAGTTAGATGTAACTACAGGGACAAAACGGTAGATTGGCCTAACTGTACTTACGAGCGATTTGTGAAGGGTTATCGCACTGTTGATTGGTTGTATGGACACAGAAATATATCTGTAGTGCGAAGAGTGTTGTTGTCGGTCTTTGATGGAGTGACCGGTAGTTAACGGATGATGGATCTCGTGACTAAAGAGTTTAGTCGGCTATTTACGTACAGTTGGAGCTTCAAGCTATAGGTCCATGAGGTCCTTTTGGTAGCTCAATGGGTTCTAGTTGAGAATCAGATTTTGGGTTAGTTTGAAGTGTTCAAGTTAACAAGAGGAAATTCAATTATATGTGATATAATTAATATGATGTATTAGATACATTAATTGGAGGAATTAATATAAATATGATTTATATTAAATACCATAAAATAAAAAAAGAACTATGGTTTATATTTTTCATATGAGGAAATATTAAAACTATAGGTTATAAATATAATATGATAAGTTGGTTATCATATTTATTTATAATATATTAATTATATGATAATTAATTCTTTTTCTCTAATAATCAATTTGAGTGGGAGGTTATTGGAAGTTTTATGGTAATTGTGAGATAAAAAGAAAAATTGTTTTAAAAAATTAGTCATTAATTCATTCGGAAAATTCTCACGAAAAAAGGCTATCAAGTAAAAATAGTTTTTACTAAGCGATAGCCATTGAAAGCATACACGATCGCTTAGAGTTGACTATACGATAGTTACTCAGCTGATCATTGCTACACGATCGAGTAGCAAAGTCTATGCGATAGGCTTCATTATCTAAACGATTGAGTACATTGTTAATGCGATAGACAGTGTTCATATCTCCCACTTACTTGATCATCTACTTGATCGCATACCTCATTTCTTCTTCAATCCAAGATCATACAGAGCCCACAACTCCTAGATTCTCACACTGAGAATACCAAGGTAACACTTGTGGTGGTGTCCTTACTCTGTTCGTGAATCGAGTTGGAATTGATTGGGTTCGAGGAGCATCAAGTTGTTTGTGTTGTTGGTGGTCCGTTCGTTGCGTTCAAGTGTTATTCTGGACGCATTAGAGACTGATCGAGGGATACTTGAAGAATGATTCTTCAAAAGTACACATACTTTATCCCTTGTATTTTCTTATAGCATGCTGTAATTTCTGTATATGCAAAATCTGTTAGTTTCTGGTTTGACTGTAATTGGTTGTATTCAATCTTAATGGAATTTGGAATGATCCACTTCCACTGCTCATGGAGATCTCTGTTTCGGATTTCCTTCAGATTCTGCTTGTCACAATCATATGACATCTGACATTTCTCTTATCACTGCACCTACTCTTGCAAAATCACTTCCTCCCATTTATGCTACTGATGACAATTGTATGACCATATCTCATGTTGGCTCAATTGACACTCCCACATTGAAACTTTCTAATACTTATTATGTTCCAAACCTGACCTTTAATCTTGCATCAGTCGGACAATTGTGTGACCTTGGCTTAACTGTTTTTTTTTTTCCTCCTACTAGTTGTCAGGTTTAGGATCCACAAACTGGAAAACGATTGGTACGGGCCGTAAAGTGGGAAGATTGTTTGAGCTTACATCACTTCAACTCCTTGCTTGTTCTACCATTGCCCCCGTCACTAACTCTGCTATATATTAGTGGCATCTCCATCTTGGTCATGCTTCTTCTGAAAAAATTCGTTATTTAATTTTTGCTAGAAATTTAAATAATGTTACCAAGTTGATCCCATTTAATTGTTTGAATTGCAAACTCACAAAACAACCTACATTATCTTTCTCTTAGTCAAACTCTATATGGGATCAACCTTTTGATAGGATGTAGAAGCATGCAACGGAAGCAAACATAATCAATAAGCACTCTAATTACATTTAATTTGAGTTCTAAAAGCATGCAAAACATATTTTTCATAAGAGGGTTTCATGAAACATATACCTTTGAAGAATTCCTCCAATCCAAGCTCCTCCTCATGAATTCTTAGCTCCAAATTTTCATTGAATCACCAAGAGATCTTCTCTATTAATCTCAGCCTTGAATTTGAGTGGTGGAACTCAAGATTGAAGTGAATTTTTTAAGGGAATAGAATGGGTTTCAGATGAAGAACATTTTTCTCCGCAGAAAACTCATTTTTCAGCAACTCTCTTCCTTTTCATCAGCAATTTTTTAGAGTTTTATGTGTCATCTTCATGCAAGCACTGAGGCATTGATCAATGCCACTTCAATTTTGACTTGCAAGTTGTGGTTAGGGGCTAAATTAGGAATTAATCCACCAAATTGTGGATAATTCCACTAACTCAATTAAATTGAATTAATGTTCAATATTTAATTTTAATTTTAATTAATTAAATTCAAAAATAAAAAATCAAATTCTAAAATTGAATAAAAATTGAAAATTAATTTGGTTTTAATTATTTAAACAAAATTAATCAAGTAAATAATAATTTAATATCAAATATTAAATTAATCAAATACCTAATTTATACATGAATCTACTAAAGTAGTCAATAGTTAAATATTATAAACTCTCCAAATTCGTTTAATTCCAATAAATTAAACGTTAGTTATATCGAATATAATTATACAAACCCTAATTTGAAATTGAACAATGCAAATTCAAACCCTAATTTACAATTGGAACATTTTAAATTGAAACCCTAAATACAATTTGAATACTTCAACTTGAAATCATTTCAAATTCACTCAATTTACTAATCGAAGGTGTTCATGTTTTACGAGCTAGTTGAGGGACCTTATGGACCTACAAATCATGAGCTCCAATTATTTGAGATTAATTGGCTAAAACTCTTTAGACCGAATTAATCAATATTCGTTAACCACCGAGTCACACCACTATAGCTCAATAGTTACACTCTTTTCACTGTAGATATATTTGTGTCCATTTGATTTAACCATAAATAGTAAATCAACCTTCACAGGTTGTTTGTAATAACGGTTGGGTCAAATGTTGTTTTACCCCTGAAATTACGTCTTGTTCCTTAAGTTCCACTAATCCTCTAATGAATGGTTTGTGATCCAATCACTAAACTGGATTCCTCTCGGGCCAATGAGAGAATGGGGCCCCTTGTTCAAGACCTGGATTCAGCACTTAGGAGAACAACCTTCCTACTATCCCTAAATCGGGTAAGCGTGAATTCCATCTTGCACCCTATGTCCTTAGCTATCTACCTAGTTTTACCCCTGAAATGGGAGATTTATTAAGCCGACCCTATTGCGCAAATCCTCACCTATGCAAATCTAGGGATAATTCAGAATAAATAGGGATTCATAGTTAACTCAGGATTAAGATTAAGTTACTTAGGTCATCTAAGCGAAATAGTCAGTCTTAAACAGTAAACAACGTTATAAAGTAAGAGTGACTTATTTCTTAGTCTGATTTTACGCAAACTTATTGCATATGACGCTCCCATTCCTCATGTCAATATATGAACGAATCAGGATCACTTCGTTTGTAGCACCTTATAACATATTGTAACAACTACTGAGTGAGTCACATCCGATAGTGTTACAAGAATAAGGCACCCAATCTTATTCGTATACAACAGACCGTTTTGGCTATTTACTCGAACTTGATCCATCTTTATGTCTTCACATAAATTTCAAGTATTCATATAATAGTTATGGATCTTAGTTTGTTGGATTTAATCTTTATAAGTGCAATTTATAAATTCAATAACAACTTTATTGAATAATGTTGAATAACATTTTTATTGATAATAGAAAATTTTAACTTTACAAACTGCGAGTTTTAGGACATACATCCCAACACCTTTTGACTAAATTGACTCTGACATTTAGGGCCCTATCCCTACTACTACTGTCAATGGTTATCACTATTTTGTTTTGTTCATTGGTGACTACTCTCGATTTATATGGATATATTTTATTAAAAATCATTCTGTCTTATCTCAAGTGTATATTGATTATGCTAATATGGTTCAAATTGAGTTCTCTCGAACCATTAAAATCCTTCGCACAGATAATGCCATGTTAAAGACTTCAACCTCCTTTCTTTTCTCACCCAACGAGACACTTTCATTTGGTGTTCTTGTCATCATACTTTTCAACAGAATAGGTGAGCAAAATCAAACATCGCCACATTCTAGATTCTGTTTGTGTCAAACTCTTTTCTGCCTCTTGTCCAAAGAAATTTTGGGGTGAGGTTGCTCTTACTTCTATCTACACAATCAACTGTCTCCCTTCTTCCGTCTTTTAGAACATCTCCCCGTTCAAATGGTTATATGGTACTCCTTCTAGCTACTCTAATCTTACGATCTTTGGTTGTACATGTTTTATTCTTCTTCATCCACATGAACCTACTAAATTAGAACCACATGCACGTCTCTATTACATTCTTGGCCACGGAACCGAACATAAAGGTTTTTGTTGTTGAGATCCTCTTTTTAATAGATTGTGCATGTTAGGGTTGATATCCTAAACTCTCGTTGGGTTCTGTAGTTTGTAAACATCGTATTAAACAAACTCTTATGATGTAATAATATGAGATATTTTCTTCACCGTTGTCTATGAAACATGAGATGTTTTACTTGCTTTACCACAAACCAATAAACTAAGATCTCTGGTTGTCGTTGTAACTTAAGCATGTATGTGGAGGCATACAAGTAGATCATGCCTTAAGTGATAACCAAAATGGTTTGTAGTATATGGATATAAGAGGGAAACCTTATCCTGGTAGCACTATGGATGCAGCCTGCTTTGTAGATAGTTACAAGTGTTGAGACGTGCTATAGATGGTCTGATCCTGATCATTCATATGGAGACATGCGAGCGGGGGCGTCCTATACAAAGGAGTTTGTATAAGACTGGACCACAAAGTGTATAGTATCGTTATATAACACCGTTCATGACAGAAACTTCACTTCACTATGATAACCATAGGTAACATGACCTTAATTCTGAGCGAGTTGGAAACTCTTGCCTTTGAGGGCGGTCCTTTGATTTGCATGGGTGCGAATGGCCAGATTGCCAACTCAAACCTACCACTTTAGAATTATCATTTAGACTAGAACTCAGCTACACAAGATGAATTCACTCTTCCCCAAAGTAGGGGTAATAGAATAGATTTCTCCCTAAGAACTGATTTCCAAGGCTTGAACGTAGTGGCGCCACAACTTTCTCATGGCCCGAGAGGTGTCAACTCTAAGTATGACTATGAGATATTATTCATAGAGGGATCAGTTGATACTTAAGGAGTAAGATGTTGTTGAGATTGGTGTCCTAATTCTCCGGAGTCTCATTTTTGTAAAGATACATATTGTTCAATGAATAAAATAATTGTTATTAATTCTAGCATTTACTTATATCCAAAACACAAAGTCCTTGGTTATCTTATGTGAACTTAAGCATGTATATGATATACAAATGGATCATGCCTTAAGTGATAACCTAAATCGGTCTGTAGTATAAGATTAATGGTATACCTGATCCTGGTACACTACGGATAAGCTCGCTTGTTAGAATTTGCAAGTGTTGTAAACTACTACAGATAGTTGATCCTGACCATTCATGCGGACTGATGTGAGTGGGGGTATCCTAACAAAGATTTGCTATAAGACCTAGACCACGAGATGACTAGACTCTGTATATAACTCCATTGATACTAGAGACTTGCATCTCACCTAACGACCATATGGACACGACACAATCCTGATGTTTTGTGAACTCCTGCTTGAGGGCGGTCCTTTGATTAGTATGGGTGAGAGTGACTAGATTGCCAACTCAACATGCACCTTTTTGGACTTGTCTGATCTGAGAGCTGGGAACTCCAATCCACAATATGGAATTCACTCCTTTCCGAAGCAGGGATAAGTAGAGAGATTACTCCCTAAGGCTGATCAGGGGCTTGAAAATAGTGGCCACAGCTTCTCTTGGAAGAGAAGACTCGGTCATAGGAAGACTATGTTTTATGTTTTATGTTTATTAGAAGATTAGTGGGTACTTAAGGAGACAGATGAGAACTATAGGCGCATAACGGTTATTGCCCAGCTGTATTTACGAGTGATCTGTGAAAGGTTGTCGCACTGTTGATTGGTTTAAGATGAACACATAATATATCTATAGGTGAGGAGTTCAACGTCAGTCTTTAGCAGAGTGTCTGCATTAACGGATGGTGAGAACATCAGTGACTAAAGAGTTTAGTCAGTTATTCACGTACTGTGGAGCTTCGGATCTACAGGTCCAGAGGTCCCCTTGGTAGCTATATTCTTGAGGATCAGTTCTTTGTGTTGATTTAAATGTCAAATTGACAAAAAGTATTTTGATTAATATTATATATAACGGTATGATGTATAAGATACATCTAGTGGAATTGATGTAAATGAGATTTACATTAAGTACCATGGAATAGAAAAAGAACTATATTTATATGTTTCATGAGATGAAATATTAAACTAATAGGTTATAAAATTAGTATAACAGTTGTATCATTTATGTTATATAATATTTATTATAGATAATATAATTTTTTTTAAATAACAAGTAGTGGTGGTTATTGGATCATGGTAACCGTGAGTTTAAAAAGAAAATGGTTTCCATTTTGAAAAGAATTTTACAAAAAGTTTGAAAAAAATTTGAATTTTCTCTCTCGCGAAAGAAACTTACGTAGGTCGTCAAGTAAATACAGATTACTAAACGACGTGGGTTTATGCCCTAAACTCGTGTCCTATAGAGTGTAAACAGTATGTACGGACGCTTGTGTTGTAATATATGATATTTACTTCACATCTTAGTATTGCTCGGTTAATTGTTTTATTGTTTTACCACAAACCAAAAACATAAAATCCATGTTATTGTTATGTGACTCAAGCATGTATTAACATACAAGTGATCATGTCTTGAGTGATAACCAAAATGGTCTGTAGTATATGGATAAAAGGAGGAACCTTATCCTGTAACGCTATGGACGCGGCCTGCTTTGTGAATATCACAAGTTGTTGTGACTTGTCACAGATGGTCTGATCCTGATCATTCGTGTTGGAGACATGCGAGCGGGGCATCCTATACAAAGAGTTTGTATAAGACTTACCACGAAGTAACTCTCGTTTATATATAACACCGTTCATGACAAAGACTTCACTTCACTAGGATGAGCATAGGTAACATGACCTCAATCCTGAATGAGTTGGGAACTCCTGCCATTGAGGACGGTCCTTTGATTTGTATAGGTGTGAATGACCAGGTCGCCGATTTAAACCTACCATTTTGGGGATTTGTTTGATTTGGGAGTTGAGAACTCAGCTACACAAGATGGAATTCACTCCTTCCCCGAGACAGGGGTAAGTAGATAGATGGCTCCCTTAAAGGCTGATTTCGGGACTTGAACGATGTGGCGTCGCACACCTTCTCTTGGCCCAAGAGGTATTCACACATAGTTGGACTATGTTATATTGTTCATTAGAGGAATCGGTAATACTTAAGGAGTGAGATATAACTACAGGGGCAAAATCGTAAATTGGCCCAGTTGTACTTACGAGCATTTGTGAAGGGTCATGTACTCATGATTGGTTATATCCAATGGATACAGATATATATATATGTGGTAAGAAGAGTTCAACTGTTGGTCTTTAGTGAAATCATTGACAGTTAACAGATGGTGGATCTCGTGGCTAAAGAGTTTAGTCAGCTATTCAAGTACCGTTGGAGCTTCGAGCCGCAGGTCCATTAGGTCCCTTGGATAGCTTGGATAAAGTTGAGAACCAGTATTTGGGTTAATTTGAAATGTTCAAATTGACAAGAGGAAGTTTGATTATATATGATATAATTGGATTGGTTAATTATATATGATATAATTGGCAAATGTTTGAGATACATTATTTTGGAGGAAATTAGATATAAATATGATTTTTATCAAGTAAAGGAAAAAAATACTATAGTAGATATGTGATATTAAACTATAGGATATAAATATAATATGATTATATTAATTAATTAATTATATGATAATTAATCCCTTTTTCCATGTTCGGGCGTGGGTCGTGGGCAGCATTGGTTATGGTAACCAGTTGTACTTACGAGCATTTGTGAAGGGTCATGTACTCATGATTGGTTATATCCAATGGACACAGATATATATATGTGGTAAGAAGAGTTCAACTATAAATATAATATGGTTTTCATTTTGAATAGTGCATTCAATATTTCTTCTACTGCCCAAAAGATTTCGTGAAACGATCGCCCAAGAGCCTATACGATAGCTGCTTCTCTGCCTAAACGATCGTTCACCTCGCAATTTAACTAAACGATCGTATACGTTTTTCCTAAACGATCGTTCATCATTTCATACACGATCGTGTAGCTCCTTTATGCGATAAGCACTTCTGCTATACGATAGCACTGTTTTTTCTCCCACTTGCTTATCACCTACACGACACGTTTGTCCTTCGTCCTCTATCAAATTCATCAAAGCCCACCCTTTGGGTTTGCACTCCGAGAATACCCGGGGCTCATTAGTGGTGGTGTCGTCCTCGTTGCGGCATTCGTGTTCGTGTTGATCGTGCTACTGCAGTCGACGTTCCCGCCGAGTGTTGGTAGATCTGTTGGAAGGATCCACTGTGTTGGGGTTTTGAAGTTCGAAGATAGTCTTCAACTGGTATGGAACCCTTTCCCTTTTAATTATCTTGTTCTGAGCATGCCGATAATTAGATTTATTTGCATAATTGTATGAGTTGAATGTATATAGTTTGTATTTCAGTCGCGGTGAGATCGGAACGATCTGAACACGCTTATGGAACTCTCAGGTTTATTGAGAATCCTTCAGGCTGGGCTAGCTAAACGATCGTGCAGGTGTGAGCTAACGATCGTGTAGTATTACTAAACGATCGTATAGCTTTGCTAGATGATCGCTGGCCTAAGATAAACGATCATGTAAAGTCTGTACGCGACAGACAGAGCTAAACGATAGGCTAAAGATCACAAGGCTTTTGCTAGACAATCGCATAGCTTTATTTAAACGATTGGGGCATCGACCTATAAGATAGGTCTCCGACTTCTCCCACTTGCCCAGTCGTGTACGCGATCATTGTTTCCTCTGTTCATCTTCCTTACACCAAGTCCGAATAGAGCCCACCCTCTGGATTTTCACATCGAGAATACCAAGGTCGCCTTGTTGGTGATGTCAGACTCAACTCGACACCGTCGAGGTTTTCTGGAGGTCGTTCATGGTGTTGTGGTGTTCGTTCGTGTTACAGAGGAGTTCGTGACCGAGAAGATCGTTGAGGACGAGCGCGAAGTGTTCATGCTGTGTTCGTGCGGTGTTGCGGTCATGTAGATCGAGTGTTCGTGGTGGTCGTTGTTCGATCAGAGTACGCATCGGAGCGTTGGAGACGCTTCTGCATATGTGTGTAGAGTTTTCCTCTATACATTTGGTATTTGTTCATGTTGTAATTTCTGCATGTAATTGTATAACCGTTTGTTTGAAGTCGACTGTAAATGCTTTGTTGATTCATGAATGTAATTTGGAATAGTCTTATTCTGCTGCTCATGGAAATCATCGCTTCCGATTTCCTTTAGATGTAACTACAGGGGCAAAACGATAAATTGGCCCAGTTGTACTTACGAGCATCTGTGAAGGGTTATCGTACTGTTGACTGGTTATATCCGATGGACACAGAAAAATATCTGTGGTGAGAAGAGTGCAACTGTCGATTTTTAGTAGAGTGTTTGGTAGTTAACAGATGGTGGATCTCGTGGCTAAAGAGTTTTGTCAGCTATTCACGTACTGTTGGAGCTTCAAGCTACAAGTCCATAAGGTCCCCTTGGTAGCTCAACGGATTCAAGTTGAGAATCAGTTTTTGGGTCAGCTTGAAGTGTTCAAATTGACAAGAGGGAATTTGATTATATATGATATGATTAAATTGGTTCGATTATATATGATATAGTTGACATGATGTATGACATACATTGATTGGAGGAAGTGAATATAAATATGATTTATATCAAGTAAAGGAGAAAAGGACTATGGTTTAAATGTTGCATATGATGTGATATTAAAACTATAGGTTATAAATATAATATGATAAGTTAGTTATTATATTTATTTATATTTAAAGCAATTATGAGATAATTATTGGTGGTTTTCTCCATAACTGTGCGTGAAAGTGGGAGGTTGCTTTCAGTTTTTCATAACTGAAGAATAAAATGAAAATAGTTTTCATTTTGCTAAAGAATCGTGGTATCGCTTGATAAGTTGTACACTATCTATTGTTTAGCTAATGAGAGCCTAAACGATAGCATCAAGTCTTTCCTAAACGATCGTATACACGGGCAATTTCTTACTAAGCGATCGCGTGCTCGAGCGAGATTCACTAGACGACCGTGTAAATAATCAATACATCTTACCTATACGATTGTGTACCTTTACTAAACGATCAAGCACCAGTCTATAAGATAGACTCTAAACTCTTCCACTTGCTTGATCATTGAATACGATTGTTCTGTCCTCCTTCCCTCTACTAAATCTAATAGAGTCCACACCTCCTGGATTCTCACTTTGAGAATACTAAGGTTATTGAGTAGTGTTGTCCCAATTGCTACTTGTTCGTGGAGAAGACGGCTCGTTTGCTAAACGAGAGCGAAAGATTTGGGTAGACGATCATAGCGACAACAAGAGGTGTTGTTCTTGACGAGAGCGAAAGATAAATAGAGGAAGAGTTCTTCAAAGGTAAGTCTCTCATTTCTTTGTATTTAATTTGTTGAAACATGTCGTAATTTGTTCTAAAACGCATAACATGTATGTTAGTTTGTGAATGCTTGTATTTCTATCACAATGAATTTGGAACGATCTTGCTTCCGCTCATAGGTTCTCTTTGATAAGAGTTCCTTCAATGCATCTCTCGCCATGTTACTTTTTGGGAGCATACTATGTTCTCCAGTCTCTCGTCCTTTTGTATCTCTCTCTCGAGTCCTCATCTCTTCTTTATTAATGCTTCCATTCATCTTTTTCTTTCTTCTGAGTCCATTCATGATACTGAGCTTAAGCAATCTGCACTAGTATCTACCAACCCAGATCAGCCTCATGTTTCAACTGTTGAACATGAACTTGTACATGACCTTGTTTCTCTTGTTTGACGCTCCACTCAAGTAAGGGTTGTTGATTGTATGTCCTAAAAACTCGCAGTTTGTAATATTTAAACATATTTTATTTTGAAATAAAGATGTTATTTTGGTTTATTCAATAAATATGTTATTGAATATGTAAGTTACACTTATAAAATAAAATCCAATAAACTAAGATCCATAGTTATTACATGAATACTTGGATTTTATGTGGAAACATAAGAATGGATTAAGTTCAAGTAAATAGCCAAAATGGTCTATAGTATACGAATAAGATTGGGTACCTTATTCTGGTAACACTATTAGATACGGCCCACATTGTATTTAATACAAACAATATGATCCTAAATCGTTCATGTGGAGACATACCAGTGGGGGTGTCCTATGCAATGAGTTTGTGTAAGACCGGACCAAGAAACAAGTCACTATTACTTTATGATGTTGTTTATTGTTTTAAGACTGGCCATTTCAAAGCTATGACCTAGGTAACTTAACCTTAATCCTAAGCTAACTATGAACTCATGTTTATTCGAGTTTATTCTTAAATTTGCATAGGTGAGAGTTGGCTCAACAGTGCCAGCTCAATAAGCCTCCCATTTTAGGGACAAGACCGGATAGATAGCTGGGGACATAGGGTGCAAGACAAAATTCAATCCTACCAGCTTTTAGGGATAGTAGTGAGGTTGTTCTCTTAAGTACTAATTCCAGGTCTTGAACAAGGGGCCCCACCCTTTCATTGGTTCGAGAAGGACTCAGTTTGGTGATTGGATCACAAACCAACTGTTCATTATAGGATCAGTGGGACTTAAGGAGCAAGATGTAATCTCGGGGGTAAAACAACATTTGACCCAACCGTTATTACATACAACTTGTGAAAGGTCGACTTACTAATTACGGTTAAATGAAGTGGATAGAAATATATCTACTGTGAGAGGAGTGCAACTATGAGCTTTAGTGTAGTGACTCGGTAGTTAACGAATGTTGATTAATTCGATTTAAAGAGTTTAACCAATTAATCTCGGATCGTTGGAGCCCATGATCACTAGCTCATAAACGGATTAAACATTAAAATAGAGTAATGAGTAAATTTGAAGTGTTCAAATTCGTATTAAGGGAATTTGTAATTATATACGATATAATTACATGTTTAATTATTGAATTAAATAAAATTGGAGAATTAGATAATATTTAAATTTGATTTAAATATTGATTTCAAGAATAGGGATTCATGGTTGAGGAATTGGTATTTAATTAATTTGCTATTTGATATTAAATTAATATAGTTAATTAAATTGTTTAATTAATTAGTAATTAATTTTATTTGAAAATTAGTTATTGAATCAATTTTTTAAAATTAATGAAATTTAATATTAATTATAGAATTAATATTGAATTTAATATTAATTTTGAAAATAAGTTTCAAAACTAAAAAGGAAATTGAATTTAATTATAAATTCAATTTATATTTGAAAATTGCAAATGTGTGGGTTTATCCCACATAAGACACTCAAATTTCCACTTAATTATCGAAGTAGGTGGTGCCATTCTTGGAAGCATTCTGAATGCATGGGAAATTTGAACAAAACCAATTCTATTTTGAGCTGAAAGGAAGCCATACAATTTTATTTTTTTTTTTTGCCTCCTAATTTTTTAGGTTGAATAAGAGTTCTTCAAACTAACAAGAAAAATCAAACTTTTCTTCTTAAGTTTCCCTTCAATTCAACTTATTTTGGATCCCACAATCTAATCTAAAGTCCAAGACAATAGTAGGGAAGATCAAGTGGTGGTTTACAACCATTTGAACTGGAGATAGCTAATTTCATGGATTGAAGAAGTTCTTCAAAGGCATATTTAGAAACCCTATTTTTATCTTGAGAGCATGCTATCTTAATTGCTAAAATTTATGAATTAGAGTGATCAATGATCCTGATTTCTTTCGCTAGTTGCATGTTAACTTCAACAAGGGCAACTCTCACTCATCTTCGAGATTTCATTGTTTTTCCACTATAGTTTCCTTGGTTGAACCTACCTCTTTTCATAAGACAAGTACTAATCCTCTTGGCAGCAAGCAATGAATGAAGAACTCCCGGCTTTAGAAAAGACACACACATAGGACTATCTTAATTTATCCTCTAGTAAAAGATCCATTGGTTACGAGTGGGTCTACAAGATAAAGACTCACTTTGATGGTTTTATTGAATGATATAAAGCTCGACTTGTGGCGAAAGGATATTCTCAAGTGTACATCGATTATGAAGAGACTTTTGCTTCTGTGACGCAGATGACATCTGTTCGAAGTCTCTTAGCAGTTGTTGTTGCCAAACAATGGCCCCTCTTTTAGATGGATATTAATAATGCCTTTCTCAATGAGGCCTTATCTAAGGAAGTATACATGCAGCCTCCTCCGAGTACTTCTCCCCCACCCCAAAAAGTTTGTCTCCTTCGTGGTGCATTATTATATGGGTTGAAGCAAGCTCTACAAGCTTGGTTTACGACTTTCAGTTCCACAATCATTCAACTTTGGTTTAATTCAAGCCCACAAGACACGACACTCTTTACCTGCTAGATGCCTCATGGTATTGTTCTCTTTCTTTTGTATGTTGAGGATATGATTATTACTGGGGATGACTCACAAGCTATTTTTGATCTACAAAGTTACCTTGAGGAACACTTTGAGATGAAAGATTTAGGATCACTAAATTACTTTCTTGGTCTTGAGGTATCAATGAGCTTTGTTGGTTATTTATTGTCTTAAGAAAAATATGTCTCTGATCTATTGGTTTGCTCAGACATTACTGACTTTGCCACAACACGAACACCACTCGATCCCAATGTTCACTTGACTCCTTTTGACGGAGTTCCTCTTGAAGCAGACAGTCTCCATCGTTAACTTGTTGGTCGCCTTATTTATTTGACAATAACACATCCTAACATTGCATGTGCAATTCATATTGTTAGCCAGTTCATGGCTGCAACACGAACCAATTCATTTTTCTGTTGTTCTTCGCATTCTTCGCTATGTCAAGGGCACTCTAGGACATGGATTTCAGTTCTCTTCGTAGTCATCCCTAGTGTTTTCTGGCTACTTTGATATTGATTGGGCTAGTGATCCTACTGACAGACGCTCTATCACAGGTTACCGTTTTACCTAAGTGGTTTTCTCATGTCTAGGAGGAGTAAGAAACACTGTGTTGTCTCTCGTTCAAGTACTGAATCTAAATAACGCACTCTTACTGATGCTACTTCAAAATTATTATGGCTCCGTTGGCTTCTTGCTAATATGGGAGTCCCTCAAAAGTCTGCAACTATCCTTCATTGTGATAGTCGTAGTACCATCAAGATTGCTCACAATGATGTCTTTCATGAACGTACCAAACATATTGAAAATGACTATCACTTTGTTTGTCATCATCTTCTGAGTAAAACTCTTCTTTTACGATCTATTTCCACTACTGAACAACTAGCTGAAATCTTCACCAAGCTTTGTCATCTAGACACTTCCACCAGTTGCTTAACAAACTCAAGTTGGTTCTTACTCAACCGTCTTGAGTTTGAGGGAGGGTGTGAACGTATATCGTGGTAAATTAGGTAAATTAGAGAGAGATTTTAGGTCATATATTTAATCTTTCCTTCATTCTATTTATGTATTTAATCCGCTATACTCTATTGTACAAATATACACTTTTTGAGTAAATAAATTACTCAAAATCTCCTAAATTTAAAGATCTATTAAATACAAAATTGAAAATTAAGGAACTAGATCTATATGACATATTTTAACGCCCAATGACACTTATTAGACATAACCTTAAATTTAAATCCTCTTTGATAACTTTTTTTTTTTTTGGAAAATTTAGCTTATAAACGCTACTTATATCTATTGTTTTTATTTTGTTATCTAAATGTTATGATTATTTTCCAAAAATTTAAGGCAAAATTTTTAACACTAAAAAAAGTACATTTTAAAAGAAAAATATGATTTTGTTCTTGAAAACCATGATAAATATAGGTTTAAATACTACTTTGGTCTTTATACTTTTGACTTTGATTTATTTTGGTCCCTAGACTTTCAATTTTGATTTATTTTGGTCCCTCTAGTTTCGGAATGTTCATTTTAATCATTGTACTTTCAACTTTGGTTCATTTTGTCCTTGAACTTTTATAAATTTACCATTTTGATCATTTAAAAATGAAAATGATGAGACAAAAAATGATCACTTTTTTTAAGTATAAGGATCAAAATGAATCAAAGTTTAAAATACAATGACTAAAATGAGTATTTTGAAAATATAATGACCAAAATGAATAAAATCAAAAGTACAGAGACCAAAGCAGTATTTAAACCATAAACATATTGTTAAAAAATTAATTTCCGACAACTAAAAATGTGGAAAAAGAAAAGAAAAGAAAAGAAACAATGATTGAATTATACTTCTAATACAAAACATGTGTTAAAAAGTTAGGGGACAAATTATACTTTGGTTGTTAAAGCTTGAATTTGAAACTATTTGATTCCTAAAACTAGAAAATAGCTATAAATTATCCATATAATCAATAACCTATTTAGTTGACTTAATATGAAGAAGACGTGCCACTTAATTTGTTGATATTTTTATAATTGCTACATCAACACTCAATAAAATAGAAATGAATATATATTGTAATTACTAAGTTTGATCGGTCTTTTTTATTTATAACAATTTAGAGCTTCTATTTGATAATTATTTGAATTTTTTTTGTTTAAATTTTATAAACACTACTTTTATTTGGACGTTTCTTTGTTTTGTATATGTTTGAGATTTCAATTTTTATAATACTGCGTTTGAATGGTCATGCATGCCATTTTCTAATTGAAGATCAACTAACACAATGACATAATAGCAATACTTAATAAACTACAGGGGTTAATTGATCAATTTAAAACTTTATGAGTGTGTTTGTAACCAACCATATTTCAGGGGTGGTTTATACAACCATTTCAAAAAACTTGTTTTTATTTTAAAATTTTGGTTAAAAATTCTAATGTTACCTTAAAAACGAGATACAGATTATTGTAAAGAAATTGCGAAAAAACAAGCACAATTTTAGAAAACAAAAAATTAGAATCAAATGATTATCAAATTGGACTTAAATACTATCTCAACATATTCATCAACTTAAATATAGAAAACAATAACTTTAAAATTTATTTTATTACTATGATATTTGATAATAATGTTTTTCCTCTTATCAATTTATTTCAAGTTAAAAAATAAAAAATAATTATAATATTACATCAAAAGTTCAAATTCTCCACACATGGTACGTACTCACACAAAACGTGCACATATAAAATGCACACACAAAACGCGTGTGCACACACAAATTGTATGTTCTCCAATCTATCAATTAGGAAAATTTTGCTACCATTATGAGAAACTCCATTGAATATTGCCTTACGAGCCAGATCATCAATAACTATATTTTGAGAGTAGTCGAGGTCACGAACCTTATAAGTTGTTTTTTTTTTCTTTCTTTCTTTTTTTTTTTAGAAATACACATTGTCTCTCTCTTTTTACTACAACCAACTATAGAAATTGAAGAAGAATGTCATGTCAATTGTCGTTGAATTAAGTTCACTTTGACAATTATCTCTAAATCATATGGTATGTTCTTTACCATGATAAAAAGACCAACCTAATTTTCCTCCAACCTTAAATACTAATCAACAAAATTTATTTGAAATAGAAAATAACAACTCATTATCGCCATTAAAAGAAATGTGCCTAAAATAAAAATGACATGAATAATTGGTGAGGTTTGATTCGATCATATGGATTAAATTAACAAATTATAAAATTATAAAAACGAATTGGAGACTATGAACAAACCTATAGGGATTAAATTAATGAAAACTATAGAATCCAAATTAAAACCAAGTCTAACCCATATGAAACTATATTAGACTTTTAAATATTCACGAAATTCAAATAAAAGTTAAGATATTGTTTAAACCTTCCTAACCAATAAAAAAGAGATCAAATTTATATTTTGGTCGCATATCGTTAATTATTTAGGCATCGTTTGATAACGATCTCATTTTTAATTATTATTTTTAAAATTTATATTTACTTCCTATAAAAGTCTTAATTATGATTTTCACTTTAGTAAAAGAAATACTTGAATTCCTAATTAAATTTCTAAAAACAAAACAAGTTTTTAGAAACTATTTTTTATAAAGAAAAAGGAAATTTTATTTTAAATAACAAAACTACTAAAAATATTTACTAATAATAACAAAATATCATAGTTTATGTATGATAGACACTGTCTATGTTCATCATGATACAGATAGACACAAATAGTAGTCTATTATTGTATATCGTAGATAAACAATAACATTTTACTTTATTTGTCAATATTTTAGTTCATTTTCATATAATTGAAAACAGCCAAAAAAAAAAACTTATAAAATAATATAGAAATTTAATCATCACAAAACAAGTGCAATTTTAAACAAAGAAAATTAAAGAGTTATCGAATGGATTCTAAGATTTCAAAAATAGAATTTGTTTTTAGAATTGGACAAGAATGTAAATATTACCTTCATAAAAAACATTCATGTGTGATAAAACAAACTCAAATTTATAAAAATTCTAAACCTAAGTATATTTACCAAACTCAACCTTCCTCTACATTTAAAAATTTACATATTTAAAATGTTTGGAAATTAATCACATTTGATTTTTCTTTTAAAAAAATAGTAAAAATTAATATTTGCTCACATCATTGGAAGATTGCATTTTCCCAAGCGTCCAATAATTTTCTTTGTTGAGAAACATGTAATTATTTAAACATAAAGCCAGTTATTAATTGAGTTTTAAAATGCCAAGTGTCCCTTTTTCTAATTTTTTTTTTAAAAGAAAAGCAAGCCTTTCTCACCCCATGCATTGGAGCCTTTTTTTCATTTTTTTATTTTTATTTTTCTCCTTTGCATTTGGATAAGAACAAAGACTTGTATGTTAAATCTCATTATTATTATTTAAATAATAATTATTATTATCTATTCCTTTTATTGTTCTCATTCGCATTCAATGATGTTTGAAAGAATATTCCTTTTATCTTTTATCTTTTTTTTTTTAGAAAAAAAAAGTTTTTCCATAACTTTTTCTCAAACTATTAAAAAATTTTAAAAGTCTACGACCAGAAATACATTTTACATTTTGTTAAATTTTCTTATTTACGAATTTAAGTGATGGAAATAAAATTAAGAGAGAATTCTAATTTGTATATATATATGTTTGTATAATTTTCATCTTAAAACTTTCTATTTCATTAAATTAGATTATAAACTGAGTTAAATGTTGTAATTTCTACCTTTATTTAAATTTTTACTAATTTAGTCACTAATTTTAACAAAAAAAAAATGTAAAAAATCTCTATACACTATCTTATTTTACATAAATTTAAGTGGGGCTAATGCACAATTATTTTTTATTTTCTATTTTTGAAAATTAAACTTATTTTCTCAAAATTTCTTATAACTACTTGCATTTTTTTAAATAAGATAGTTAATTATTAGTCAAAACTTTTATATAAAAAAATAGTTTTGTAAAACTAATTTTTAAATTTTGTTTATGTAAACATTGATAAAAAATAAATAATAAAGTAAGATATTTAGAGGTATGGATTTAATTTTTAAAAACATTAAAAAAAAACTAAATAGATACTAGACGGACCTAAATAATCTTTTAAAAAATCTCACAAATTTAGCATAAATGTAGCTAACTGTCTTTTTTTTCTTTTTTTTTTTCAAAAAAAAAAAAAAAAAACTCATACATTTTGTATTTTGGGTATATGTTTTAAAATTTATTTAAATGGGTGTAGTAAGAAAAACAGGTAGATTGCAAAAGTTATAATTATACCTTCAATTTTTCTATTGTAAAAATTGAATCCTCAAATGTTATTTATACAAGTGTTAAAATTAGACCTTCAAGCTTACGTAATTGTAGAAATGATGTGGTGTTCAATTTTTATCACGTGGGTTTAATTTCTATAACTACGGTAAATTTGAAGATCTAATTTTAATATTTGTATAAATTTGAGGGCCCAATTTTTATAATTATAAGTTTGAGAATGTAACAGTAAATATAATCATAGTTTAGTGAGTGATTTTTGTAATTTGTAAAAAAAAAATATACGAGCCTACTTTTTTAACAAAGTTTTAAATGAGAAATGACCGAAGGGTAATAATTGCAACGCTTTATCCATTGAAATGCACTAAAGTTTGAAATTGAATGTTGATACTAAAAATTGATACATCGTAAAAAAAAAATATATCTAATCATTTTTTCCCAATATCTAATCAATTTGAATCTTAAGAATTACGTGTCCGACCTTTTTAATGTCTTTCCCCAATCTGTGGGCGCATTAACTACCTTGGTGCAAACAATTTGAGTTGTTTATTTACAAGATGTAGTGTCATATTTACCACTATTTTAAAAATATAAAACCCAAAAATTTTGGATAAATCGAAATTTCAAATTAAAACACATTCTTTAAAAAAAAATTGTCAAAAAGTAAACATAGCTCAAAATTGATATTTTACTATCGGAGATTCAAATATTTCCTACCACATTTGTTATACCTAAACAAAAGAAAAGTACATTTTTCATCTTAAAATATAGGATTAATTTCTATTTGATCCCTATATTTTAAATTGTTACACTTTATTGGTTCTCAAGTTTTGAGTTTAGTTTCAATATAGTTTTTAAGTTTTCAAATATTACAATTTTACTTTTGAGATTTGAGTGTTTTTTTTTCAATTTCATCATGTTTCATGATTTACACTTTTAACCTTATTTTTTATAATCAAATACTCACCTTTTCATCTTTAGGGTTAATGTCTATTAATTAATTCAAAAGAATTATTGTTGACACTCGAATCTCTTTGACATTGGATGTCATTGCAAACCTCTCATGGGCTTGACCTTTGGTCTGCCTTTTCTTGATTTGATTTCGAGTTGTCTTATAAGCTGACTTGCATATTACATTCTATTTGTTGTTCTCTTTCGTTGTGATGTCGAGCCTATCACACTCCAATATTTTAAGTTAGTACGAAGAGTGCATAATTCAGATAAGCACACAAGAAGGCCAGGGCTCTCATTTGGATATTACTTACTTTTCCCCTTTGTAGTTGTCGAAGAAGCCATTTATAGGCCCTTCATCTGACATTTGCCTCTCGTTACATATTGCTGAAGTTTGAGTTATTTTTAGCACTCGAGATTTTAGAGTGCCAAACCGAGAGTAGCTCGGTTATTTCTCGATTAGTATATATTTATCAACTCGATTGGTCAGCCCAAACTTTGAGACATTGACTTTTCCCTTTTGAGTCACATGTTCTCTATGCCTCCTCACAATACCCTATGACTTGGGCCCACTAGTGGGCATTGGATCTTGTTTTGGACAATTCTCAATAATTATGATTAATTAAGTTTCACCATTTTCCATCACTGTTAAAACTAATTTTAAATTTCAATTGATAATTATTTTAAATTAAATAATATACATTAATGTCCATAACTAAAAGTGAGTATTCAGTTAAAAATCGAGATTAAAAGTATAATTTTTGAAACCTATAGGCAACTTGCATCAAAATCTGAATCTCAAATGTAAAATTGTAATATTTTGAAACATCAGAACTAAATCAAAACTAAACTTAAACCTTAACAACTAAACATATGACATTTTGAAACTTAACAACTAAATAAAAATTATGGCCACCGAAAACCTAATTTTAAAAGAAAAAAGCAAATTCACATTAAAATGAGAAGTAGTTAATGGTCAAAACCATTTCAATATGATCATGAGAGATGTAGGAGAGAGATTGAGATAAGGGAGAAAGGGAAAGAGAAAGGGAAGGGGTTGGCGTCCCTTGGACGCCTTGAAGAGCCAAATTTTGCTCAAAACCTTATAAACAATTGTCTCTTGGTCTATACGAAAAAAAAAAAAAAAAAAATTCTTGGACAATTTTTGTAGATTGCTTGATAACGTTTGTTTTCATTTCCAAGAAATTAAAAAACTATTTTTTACAATTATTTATATTTATATTTTGTCTGTAATTTAGAGAAAAACTAAACAAAAAATGGTTATTATTCTCCATGAAAAATATCGTATAAATGAAATCAAATTTTACTTTAAAAAATTTAAATGCTTTATTTATTTATCATTTGAAATCTTAAAAGATTTTTTTTATAAAAAAATATAGGTTTCCTAGAAAAAATAGCAATATTCATATATTTTCAATCATTATTAATCAATTAAAATATCATTTTTATTCAATTTTAGTTAATATACTTTCAATAAATCATAAATTAAGACTCTATAACTAGTTTATGATTGTCTTTTTTTAAAAAGAAAAAATTGGTCCATGAACATTTCCACCCAAATGAAAATTATTATTATCATTTAATCAATTTCGATAAAAATTAGGGATGTTTTTCAAATTTAGAAAATTGGATAAACTATTTACAAATATAACAAGATATTACTATTTGACCGCGATAGATTATGATAGAAATCTATTAGTATGTGATTTATGTTTATCATAATCTATCACTATTTATGACTTTAAAATTAGAATATTTACTATACTTGAAAATATTTTTAACGGTTTATTATTTAGAACAATTATCCTAAAATGTTGAAATTGTAAACATAAAAGTAAATATAATAAAATTAATCGAATCTCAACGTACATAGATTAAAATATATTTTAAATGAAAATCATTCAAAAAGCGGAAAATAGAAAAAGAAAATATATAGTAATATTACGAAAATAGCCCTCCATTTCCTCGAATTTTCCTACCCCTCTTTTCAGCAACTATAAATACAGACAGAAAGATTAGGGCAGAGAAGACGACTAAGAAAGTTTCTCGAAAAAGGAAAAGAAGAGGAAAAAAAAAAAAAAGAAAAAAGAAAAAAGAAAAAAAAACGAACGACGCGGAAAATTGAGAGAAACGAAAGAAAGCCGATTCATATTTCCCAATCTCAGAAGAAAAATCCCTAAATCAAAACGACCGATTTTTGCTGTTCTTCAATCCGGCGGAGATGGCGATTCAGAGATTAGAACTTTGTTTGGAGCTGTTGCGAATGGCTATCAATTTCGTCGTCGTCGTTGCCGAATCCGTCGGCGACGTCATCCACCGGGAATGTCAACCGCAGGCTCTACCGACGGCGGGCCCTCGGGTTTCGGTTCCTTTTGTCGGCTTTTACCCCTAAATCCATCCTCCGCTGCCGTCCGCGGCGGCGATGTGGCGATGTTCGTTCGAAGTTAGTGTGAATTTTGTTTTTTTTTAGTAATTAAATCGAGTTATTATTGTATTTGATCTCTTGGAAATAATCCAATTATTTCTTTTAGTACGAAATTATCCAATTGTGTTTTTTTTTTAGAAGAAATTATCCAATTGTTATATCGTTGGAATTCGTTGGTTTTATCGTCATTTTGACGCCGGACCTTCTGACCAACAATAATTCAGGAACGTGAAGTGGCACTCAAATCGAATATAGTTCAACTACTGTGGTTATGTTTTATTTTAATTGTACTTAAAAAAAAATAATCCGATTATTATTATATTTCTAAAATTTAAGATAAATTGTAAAAACTGTCTCTAAAATTGATCATACCTCAAATTTTTATTTATAGTTACTAGAGTTAAAATTAAACCCTCAAATTTATAAAAAAAATATTAAAATTAGACGCTCAAACTTACATCATTATAGAAACTGAAATAATGGTACAAATTTTATCATTTGAGATCTAATTTCTATCATTATTATAAATTTGAGAGTCAATTCATATGTGTATATTCAAGGACTTAATTTTTATCGTTAAAATTTAATGATATAATTGTATCTACCACTATCTCCCTACATGGTTTTTGCATAATTTATGAAAACTAAAAGAAAGCAATTCAAATAATTTTGTATGGACTGGATGGGTGCTTGTGTAAATATTGTAGATTTTTTGGGTCTTAAAAATAAACTATTATCCAATGGCTTATGTGAAACTATATAACTTAACTCGACTTTCCCGATTTGAATTGAATTGATTTTTTTTTCCGGAAAAGGTAATTAAATTGCGACCGAAAAGCTAAGGAATAAAATTTTGAAATTTATCATGTGAAAAAAAGACTTGAATTTTTTTTGTCATTTACTTAAAAAATATATATTTCATTTCAAAAGTTGTGATAGCCTTTTCATTTTTTAAAAAAAGTTTAAAAAACACGCTACTAATAAATATCGATCGAAATTTTGACAATGATCTAAAACATTGAGTTGTGAATCGATTTTAATTTCCATTATACACCATCGTCACATTGCAACTTTTTATTCTAATTTTGTCCAACTTTCTTACGAATTTTTATTCTAATAGTAATTTGAAAATATTTATAAATAGTTAAAAGAATATATTGCAATTTTTGAAATAATAACGTATTTTTAAAATAACTCACGAAAGTTAAAAAAGTATTTTTTTTTTCAATTTATAAATAATTTAGAAAAAGAAGAACAAAGAAAAAAGTGACAAAAAAAACTTAGACACACTTTTACATGTCATCTAAAATTACATAGATTCACTTTTTTTTTTTAATGCTAATAATTCATGAACTTTTGTATTTAATTAATTTATCTTAAGAGAATTGGACATGTGGATGGAGTTTAAAGAGAATTAAAAGTAATTTAGTCAAATGAATTAGGTACCAATTGGTATATTTGTTTCTAACTTTAAATCAAATTTTGCATAGAATAATGTTGTTGGAATGGTGAACTTCCACTAATTTTTTTTCTACATAATTTTGAGTTTAATTAAATCTCTCCAACTTAAAAAAAAAATAGTAGGTGTTAATTATCATTGAATTGCTCATTTTAGGCGTACCATAATATATTTAACTTCATATATTTGTTATGGAAACATTTACACATGGATATATTAAATTTCTTTTTAATAGTTATAAAATATAAACGATAAAGATTAGAATGAACTTTTATATAAAGCTTAGAATTAAAGTTTAAAGATAAAAAAAATTTAGCAATTGAAATATAATAAATAAGAAATTTCAAGGAATACTAAATTTTAACCATTTGAGGCCAAGATTCATATCAAACTCAAGATCCAGTGGATCCATACAAAATAAATGTTCTACTTGAGATCTCCGAGAAATCTTATTGTTGGGATTGAATATTGTCTTCACAAATAATTTTGGTCTTACTCAATAATTGTTGGGTGGAATCTTAAAGATTATGTTTACAAATTAACCTTTTTAATTCAACAATTATGTGTGAAACCGAACCGTCAAATTTTGATGAAAATTGTTGCTTTTATCTATTGAATTTTTCTCTGATTGACAATTTATGATATCAATTGTAATAGCTAAGATTTAATTATATTAATATTTATATAATGCTGCATTATAATTAGATAATTTACATTATTGATAGGTTAACAGAAGTTTAGAGATTAGAAGGAAAAGAAATAATAATAATAATGTTAGCACATGAGTTCCAATAGAGTATGAAATTAGTTTTTAATTCAACAAAAGAGCATCTAATTTCATGGTTCTCAAATCCCACAATTTTTTTTAAAAGGTAATTTAACACATGCTTGTAGGTGAAATTAAAGACGTGTGGTCAAAAGTTCTATTTTATTTTATTTTTTGAAAAATCAAAACCTCTATTTTATTAACAACAATAATAGTGTTACTCGAAAAAAAAAATTAAATAAATAAATAATTAAATAAATAAACAAACATATATATATATATATAATAAAATAATGTGCATGTGAGATAAACATATGATCTAATGAATGCTTCTATCTATATTAATCAATAGACGAGGGGATCTTTCTGAAATCAAGAAAATCATTGATACAATCGATATGCTGGTTTTTAAGAACGACAAAATAATTTTTTTAGCCGTTGTCCAAGATCGAGAAACCCAGTTGCTCACTGTATTACTCGAGAAGTTATTTTGACTTTTTTTTTCTTTCACCATTAGAGGAACTCTTTGTTATTGGAAGAAAGAAGTATTTTAGGCCTTTTATTTTTTCTGTATGAATTTCTACTCTCACTTATGAATACATGTTTATTTAATTGATTTTTTTTTTTTGGGTTTAAAAACGAATGTTATTCTTAAAAAATTGTTTATATAAAATGAAAGGAAAAAAACAGCATTTTAAATAAATGTTCTTAATTATTACTAATAATGTATGCAAATAAGTTTTCTAAATGATAAAAAGTACAATATGCATATAGAAAGAGAGTCACACCGTTGTTACACATAATACTAATAAGAAATAAATAAATAATGCACGCGATTGAAAATTCAGTTTTTGAAATTATATTAAACATATATATAATTTTCTTACTGGTCATCCACTTTCATGGAGTCAAAATTGACTATTTTGACGGAGAAAATTATTTCCGAATTAGTCATAAATTTTTAAAAAATTATTATTATATAGCGTGCTATTGTCTTAGCTAAACATGTTATTATAAAATTGGGAATTTCTTTAAATCTTCCGTACATCATAAATTTTGAGGATAAAGTTCAAGAATATTGTGATTTTGAAAGTAATGATAAAAATGGATAGATAGAAAAGAATTTTAAAAAAATAGTGTTGTTGAAAGTATTGACAAAAATAAACTGGTTTTGAGTTAGAGGATAATCGTCGATTATATTTTAATCCAGTCAGTGTCGGTGGACTTGGTTAAAACCATACTTGTGGATAGGGTCCACAATTTGATATTTTCTTCTTTTGATTTTGATTATTTTTTTAAAAAATTTATAACTAACAAATTTCTTCGTTATTAAACTTAGCTATATATTTTGTTGTGTAGTTTGCAACCATATTAAAAATAAAATTTTGACTTGACTAAGTGGTACTTCCCTCACAAATAAAAATAGAACTCATGTATATGGTAGAGTCTACTTTAGAAAAAGAGAAATTAGTTCTTTAATTTCAAAATAGAAGTTTACATGAAGTTAAAAGACGACCCCCCTAGAGCTTACCCTACAGGGGATTGTCTTGTGTGCCTCTAAATTTCTTCACCTTGTTGCCGTTGTCGTCTATGATGAATTCGTCTTCGATCAGTGTTAGCAACATTGAGTTGTCTTGTTTGTTGAATAATACTTTCTACGTTTACTAAGGTTTAGTCACACATTGAACCCAACTCTGGTAAATTTTGTTGTACTAAATACTGCTGTACATCTTGGACAAAATTATTCTATACAATGAAAAAAGTTAATATTAAATAATGTTCATATCATATATTTGGGAAATGTAAGATAATAAATCTCTTACCATGCAATAATAGTAAACAACGTCAGGTGTGATTAATCGCCTTGTGATTGAATCGTATCAGGAAAAATAATCATCAGATACAGTTGGTCCATTTGTTATTTCTCCATATGCACAACGATCATGACGTGCAGGCTAGTATGATATGTATTCTACATGAATTCGACGCCATCTTGGTTGTGCTTACCTCTTAAATCAATCTGGTGTAGTATCGGGAGTTTATAGCACGACGAAGATACCATTTGTCATAGACCGAACTATCTTAAGACATGATCATGCTGTAGTGACAAAAAAACTTGCATGTATAGCGTCCAATTAATCTGCAAAAAAAAAAAAAAAAGATAATTAGACACCCAAAAAGTTTTTAATATGCATTTGTATATACATTTGTTACTTGATTGTGCATCAGTCTGTCAAATATTTGTCAGTATACTAGTAACATATTTGCTGACTGTTCAGAGTCAGCTAATACACCACTTCATCTAAAATTATAAAAAACACAATTAATTTATATTCTTACATAAAATGATAACCAAATAAATATATAAATGAAATAATACCTGGCACTAAGTGGACAATGACACAGAGCCTGTAACTGGACTTTTGGTGCTATAATTTTAAATCTATCATAAGTCCATACCTTTAGTAGTATCAGTGACCTCGCTATTTCCAACGTTTGTGCATTAGTAGCCTGACAAAGTTCTCTATAAATCCATGCAAGATAGGCACCACCCCACGATTACGTATTAGCATGCTCGAAATCAGATAGTAGTGGGAGAAACATAAGATGTACTAGAGTGTTCGACTTGTCAGCGAACAAAAATCCTCCAATAAGCTGCACAATGTATGCTCGTGCATATCTACGTACACTGATGTTGTCGACATTAGGAGACAATTCTAAAAATTGGGACACTAACCACAGGATAATCAATCTTGAGCATTTCAAATCATCTGGTAGAATGCCCAAGAGCTCATCACAAATAGTTTTCCAATCATATTGTAATGAACCGCATTTGGACGAATTTCTATAAATGATAATTCTAGCCAATAATTTGGGTGTTGTATTGGATGGAAGCGACCTTCAGAATAGTATTTGAAATTTGGTGTACAAACATGTGTTACGCCAATATGCCCGTAACCTCCAATTACAACCATCCTTCCACTATTTGAATCTAACATACCAAATATCTTGATTTGATTCTATTATGATAATCTCATAGTGTTTTATCATGCAGTATTTTTTTACAGCCAGTTGTAAATTTTCTTTAGTGTCAAATAACATTCCTTTTTGTATTAAACTAGAATTATCTACACATCTACTCCTTTCCTCCAATGTTGACCATCGTTCATAGGTTGAATCAGTAATTTTTCAATCTATTTGTGTGAACATCACTTATGGTACCAACTTAAGATCATGTTCTGCACTTCTATCATTTCCAAATAATTCATCAAGTTCTATGTCAATATTACTGTCTCCATCATTTCCAGGTTTAAGAAGGACTAAATCTTCAGGACGCATCGATATATTTACTTAAATTATTACAACTGTTATAGTTGACAAAAAAAACATGTTAATACTAACAGCCAAAAAGTTTGTTTCTTCTTTTAAGCAGTCCAAATAGATAAATACTTAAAACTGTCCAAACAATTTTTTATGGCCAGCCCAAACAGTCCAAATATTTTCTTAAATCAACCAAAATTCAAATAAAAAAAAATAGAATACACTTAAATCAGCCCCAATGTAACATTTCAATTGGATTGATGGACAAATGCACTTTTTAAAAAAAACCAAGTTATGATACAACCCAAAAAATCAACCCGAAAAATCCAATACACTTAAAAAAATCGACAGTCCAAGTTATAACAATCCAAGTTATGATATTCAACTAAAAAAAAAAAAAAATAATTAACCCAAATGTAGATCTATGGAGCATACACTTACATCAATCCAAATGAAAACAAAATAGTAGATCTATAGAGCATACACTTAAATATGAAGGAAACTCAATTCTTTTACTCAAAATCTCATATATTGGGGGAAAAAAAATAAACAAACTTTACCTACGGTCAGCGGCAGCAGAAAGAATGGTGGATGGTAGACGTGGCAGATGATGACAACAACTAGATCGACGGACAACGACGACAGTGGTATAGACAGCTGTGAGAGAGAGGTAGAAAGTGAAAAGTTTTGAATGGGAAGAAAGTGAATGTGAAGGTCGTGGTTCGTGTGTTTGGGGCCACTAAGTCGTGTATCTAGTGCATGACTTAGGGTAATCGTGGATGTCATCCATGATTACCTCGTCAATGATGCATGACTATGCATGTGGCAGTCTGCTTGTGCCAGGTCAGTGCCAGATGTGCTATATACATGTAATGCGAAGGAAGTCGTGGACCTGGTCCACAATTTAGGGCTAATCATATATTGGTTCCATGATTCAACTACTCTATTTTTTACATTACTTTTAGCCCAATCTTTTTTTTGTTAATAATTATTAAACTAACATTATTTAAAAAAAATCTAAATTAGAAAATAGAGAATTTGAAAATTAGAGATTCAATTAAAACAGAGTTATGTTTCATGTTTTCAGACATGTATTTAGTTGCATGTTCAAAAATTGGATTCTAATTTAAACAATTGTTTAAATTTTGTTTGATACTATATTTATAAATTATAAAACTCGTTATAGTTACTCACTAAATAGTATTTGACAACAAACTATTATTAGTTTATTTATGAACATGTTCTACATTAAAAAATTGTATATATTTTTTTTTGTAATATATATAATCTATAGTACATTTTACATATTCCATATTATAATTTAAAAAAATAATTAAGTTTATAACATGACATAGTGTATTTTTAAATATTTTATCTTTATTCAATATAATTTTACATTTTAAAATTTAAAAATTCAAAATCTGGGTACAATGAAAACATAAAAATGATGTCTTCAGAATTTGTACTTTTTGGATCATAAAATTCGAAAACAATTTTAAGAAACAAAATTCAGATCGCCGGCCAAACATATATTTGTTGAACTCAGTGAATCTGAAAGCATAGAATATAAATTGGACTGTTAACCAAATAGGCCATAAGTTACAAATCGTTAGTTGAATGAATTAGGTTCAAACTCACATATATTTATTTTTAACTTTTAAATATGTTTCGGCTCATACTTTACATAAAATAAAGTTTAGTCTTTTTTTAATACGTTTGTACGAGTGGAGTATAAGGATTTGAACTTTCAATTTAAAGGAGGAATGTATGTAGATATATATAAGTTACCATTGAGCTATATATGTTCACTTTTACAAATAAAGTCTACTCTTTATATAAATGTGAGTGTACTTGAATTGAAAACATGTCAAAGATATAGGGTTGTATTTGATTTAACTTTTCAAATGTTTAATTTTTGAAAAAAAAAGGTCAATTTGAAAAGAGTTGGAGTGTTTAACAACTACTCAAAATAGCTTTTGAAAAAAATGAATATGAAATAAGTTTTGAAAGAAACACCTGAAATGAACTTTTAGAAAATGATTTTTGAGTGTTTAATGGTTAAACCTATCACTAATATGTATAATACTTAAAATTACCAAAATATCGTCACTAGTCCTCAACCTAATCTTCAACCATGGTTCCTACTGGTTCCACTACCCTCCGCCAGCCAATCTACTATGTCGAAACTTTTGACAATCATCTCCAGTGGTCATCACCACCAACTTCGGTGGTTAGTTCCGACAATCAACCCCAATAACTGTCTTCAACAATCAACTCCAACAACAACCAATTTCCAACGACTAGCTCTAACGACCAATTATATCAATCCTAAGCTAAAAAAAAAACATAGTCTATAAAAGTGTTTTTAAATTAATAGTTCATAGTGTTTAAGTTTAATATATAGAAACACTTTAATATATAGCAAATCAAACAAATTTGTATGTAAAAAAAGTATAACAAAATACATGAATGTTTTATTTTTATCTGTTTCAAACAAAAGTGCTTAAATGAAAATAGCGTTTTGAATTTTTTTTTTCTATTTAATCCAAACAGGCCGATAATCTAATTATACACAAAAATTTGGTAACAAAAATGTTATCACATGCTTATATTAAATTTGAATTAAAAGTTAATGATAAGGGCTGAAGATAAAGCTTATATATGTTAAAGTAAGAACTTAACTAATAATTGACATGATCTTACTTTCTAGAGATCAAAAGTTTGATTCTTTAATCTCATAATTGTATTAAAAGAAAACAAACTTTCATCTAAGTTAAAAAATAATAAAAAAAATTTAGAGCCAAACCTAGAATAAATAAACTGAAATGAACATAATTCACTGGATGAAGAATGTACTATCTAAGGTTAAATTTTCTCTTGTCAAAAAATACAAGAATAAATCTGATGGACTAAAGTTTTAGTAATTTGAAGCTAAGTTATACATATTAAGACTCAGTTTTGGGCATTACAAAAGCCAATGTTCTATTGCATTATTATTATTTAAGATCAAGATCTTGTCCTTGAGTGAAGGTTTTTTTTTTTTTTTTTTTTTTTCCTGAAAAGCAGTTTGAAGATTGTCTTTACAAATCAATATTTACGCCAAGTTGACACCTTTGCAAAAGTTGTAGAGATTAGAAGGAAGAAAACAAAAACAATAATGTTAGCACACGAGTCATAATGTTAAAATAGTAGGAAATTAATTTTTAATTCAACAAAAGCTTCTAATTTCATGATTCTCAAATCCCATAAAGTCATTTTTTAGTGTATTTTAACACATGCTTATATGTAAAATTGGAAACATACTACCAAAATGCTATTTTATTAATAATTATCATATAATGGATCCGCTAGGATTCTCAATTGAAATGTTAGTTCAAATTTTGGACGATTCATTTTGTGAGCCAACTAAATCACTACTAGAAATTAGGGCTAGTTGCAGAATTTAAGTCCAAAATAATAGAATATGTAGTATAAAGATAAAATAATTGCATATATAGATAAAAAATGGTAAAAGACTAAAAAATCCATGCCTAACCACCATTTTTTTCGCTTCTTCTCGGTTTTCTCAAATTAAAAACTATCACTGATAGCAGTTATCAGTGATGACCACTGATAAAGTTCTATCAGCTACTATCGTTGATAGCTTCTATCAATTGCTATTGATGATAGTTGCTATCAGCGATAGCTTTCAATTTTAGAAAAATTAATACAATCTTGAAATATAACTTTTAATTTGCTATCAATTATTATTAGCTATCATTGATTCACTTTCATCAATTGGAATCAACGTTGAAATATTACTACTTAAGGCTATCAGTGGCTATCAATGATAGATTTATAAATAGTGATCAACTTTGAAAGAAGACCAACAACTTTGATTACCATAGTAGTTATCAACGTAATATCTTTTATCATGGCTATCACTGATAGCAGTTATCAGTCATTATCACTGATAGGCTTTTCATCAATTAGAATCAACCTTGAAATATTAACACTTAAGGCTATTAATGATAGATTTCTATAACTGGTTATCACCTTGAAAGAAACTCGATATATAGATATCACTTAAATTTTATCACCGATATCACTAACATCAACTCATATTGGTGGTTATCAGTGATAGCTTCTTTCACTGATAAATCACTAATAAGATGCTATATACGATCTCATTGATATCATGCTATCAGTGATAGTTCTCTATCACTGATAACGTGCTTTTAGTGGTAGCGATAACGTGTTATCGGATAACTTTTATCATCGATAACATGCTATTAGTATTAGCTCCTATCATTGGTAACATGCTATTAGTAGTAGCTTCTATCAATCATAACCACTGAACACCTTTTTGCCCCTTTCTTGTCCTTCCCAAATATTTATAAGTCACTTGTCTTTTCGATGATAGCTTTCTATCACTGATAAACATTCTATTAGTGATAACTTCTAGGCATTCCACTTACATTTTAGTTCGAGATTCAACTTTATTAATTAAATTCACTAAATTGGCTATCAATGATAGATTTCTACAAGTGGCTATTAACTACGAAAATATAATCAAAGATTAGCTATCAATGATAGAAAATATTAGTGGCTATCACTGATAGACTTTCATTTGCTATTTAATATTTATTATTTTTTTATAATAATCAAACTTGATGATTGATTTGTTGGTGTTAAGTCACTTATGAATTGAATCTTTCAAGTCATGCATATGGAACTCAACCTCATAATTCTTATGAAAAAAAGGGGAAGAAGAAAAAATTTAAATAAAGGAAAGAAAAATTTTAAAAATAAGAGAAAGAGAAGAAGCAAAAACTGAAGAAAAAGAAAGAAAATTAAATAGAAAAAAGAAGCAAAAACTGAAAAAATGAAAGAAAAACTAAAAAAGAAAAAGAAACATAAAGAGAAGAAGCAAAAAATTGGAGAAAGACAAGAAAATAAAATAATAAAAAAAAGATAAGGGAAGAAGCAAAAATCGGAGAAATGGAAGAAAATAAAAATTAAAAAAAGGAATAAATAAGAGCTAAAAAAAGAAAAAAAAAGGAATAATAAAAAACTGAAGAAAGAAAAGAAAATTAAAAAAATGAAAAAAAAAAGAAAGGAGAAAAGAAGGAAATGAAAGAAAATAAAAAAATAAAGGAAAGAAGCAAAAATCGGATAAAGGAAAGAATAAAATTAAAAAAAAGGAGAAGAATAAAAAACTAAGAAAGAAAATAGAATGAAAAAATGAAAATAGGGAGGGAAGAAGCAAAAATAAAAGAAGAGAAATAAAATAAAAAGACTAAAAAAAAGTTGTACAACAAAATAAGACAAGGGAGGGCGAAATTGGAAATTAAAAAAAATATCAAAGATTGACTAGTCAATTCATCCATATTTGGAAATATTTAAAAAATGTAATATATTTTTAGATTTTTTCTCTTATTCTATTATGCGTTACAAATATCCTAGAAGTTACGGAGTATTTTTCAGATGTGTACCATTTGTCCGTGGATGTAAACAACGTCCCACATTAGTTAGAAATATTAGATATATTTAAATAATAATATGTTTAATTAAAGTATGAGCTATATATATGGATTAATAATTTATCACATTAGATTATTTTATTGGATTAGACCATATTATGTGATCTAATTAATTAAAATCTTAGATTCGTATGGATTTAATGGGTAGAAGCCCATTCCTAGTTAATTAAAGTTTAATGAGAATCCTAATTGAACTAGTATATAAAGAAATCTTAGGCTATGGTCTCCAACATACCAAAACAATAAACACTGAGTCTTTCTTGAATCCCATCTAGAGAGAGATTCCACTAAAGCCATCCGGAGTTTCAAATGAGGAAGACTATAGTCATCTTAAAGCCATCGTCACCTTGAAGCTATCATCAATCACAATGGAATCCGATATGTTATTTATTCTTGATAATTTAGCATGAAAGATCTTAAGGTTAAATTTATTCAATATAGATTTAAATATTTATGCTATCAAGTGGTATCATAGCATGAATTTCATGTTAGATTGTCGGATTTTTTTTTTATCATTTATCGTTGTTTATGATTAAATTATTCGATAAAAAAAAAAATGAGGTTTGCATAATACATATATATGTATGTATATTGGTTTTTGGCATTATAGATTTACAATTTAATGATGAGATGATCATTGTTCGAACCCATTTTTTAGGCAAATTATTTATAAATCGAGTCTTGTAAGTTTGTTTTTATTTATGACAATTTTTCTATTAAAAAAGGCTCAAAATAGAAGTGAAAATGGGGATTCAGAAGGCAGAACCGAGAGGTTTCTTTACAGGTGCTACTTTGATCATATTTTGTCTGTCATTAAATGTTTCTGACTAATTGTCTGTCATTGTTTACGCGTCATGGATTCTTCTGGAATTGAATCTGCTTGTTTGTCTGTCATTGTTTATGTGACATGGATTCTTCTGGAAATGAATTTCTTTTTCCTAGGCGTAATTGTTGCGAAAGTTAGCTGAAGATTGGGATTTTTTGAAGCCCTAAATAGGATTAAATGAGTTTTATTCAATGAATCAAGTAAATAAATTTGATTTTTTTTTCTTTTGTGAATTTAAATTTAAATTCGATTGAGATGTAGTAAATTTAAATTTGATTGATTTTTTAGTGAAGTTAAATTTAAATTTGATTGATGATATTTGGCGATATTCATATGTTTATGTTGCTTTAATTATATTATGTGTATGCAATTATTAAGTGAATATTCTTCCTCCTTTATTTTTGTACAATAATATTATTATATTATTGTGTCTTATATTTTAGATTGAATTGGTAAAAAATAATATGTTACAAAAGTAGCCTCTATTATCTATATCGGTTTATTTATGAAATATAAGATGTGCATATTCATGAATTTATGTGGATAGTTATCGACTCAAAGGAAGATAATTATTTGGTCAAATTGTGGGTATGCATGTGGTAATGAGTATGTGACAATTATAAGGATTGCTCATGTGAAAAATAATCGGTCCAAAGGAAGGCTATTTTTTCCAGAGTTTATTGTCAGTACTTTGATTACTACATTGAGAGTACCATTTACAGTTGTTGTTTTTTGCCCAAAGGTTGGACATTAATGTTGTGTAAGGTATTTTGTTAAAGGGGCCCGCCATATATGTGAAATTATTTTGTTATATTTTAATTGTGAGCATATGTTTTGTTGTTTATTATTTTAGTTGGTCTTACTCAAATATCTGGAAATCTGAGTTCAATCCCTAAGTAAAATGGATCGAACTTCAAGATTTGGAAGGAAAGCTTAGAGATACTTCTCGGGTGTATGGATTTGGACCTTGCATTAAGGATCGATAAACCTACTTCTACTGAGGAACAACCAAATACAGCTAATATAGAGAAGTGGAAATGGTCAAATTGCATGTATTTGATGATCATTAGGCACTCCATTCTGGAGTCTTTTCGGGCCTATATCATGGAAAGTGAAAATTTCGATAAGTTCCTTGTTCAAATTGAGAAATATTTTGCTAAAAATGAAAAAGTGGAAGCAAGTAGTCTTTTGGCTTCGTCAACTTCTATGAGGGATAAGGGCAATGGAAACGTAAGGGAGTACATTATGGAAATGTCCAATCTCGCAGGTAAATTAAAGGCACTTGATATCAAGATAAATGAAAATTTACTCGTGCATATGGTACTTAACTCTCTTCCTGGATAATTCACTTAGTTTAAGATAAGTTATAATATTCAGAAGGATCAATGAAGTATTAATGAGCATATCTCATAATGTGTGTAAGAAGAAGATAGGATTAAGAGAGAAATGACAGAAAGTGCTCATTTGGCAACAGGATCTCGTGATAAGAAGAAAAGGAAATTTGTGGATGCTACAGAAGGGACATCTCAGCAGAATAAAAACAAGAGACAAACTACTGAAAATTCTTGTTTTTTCTGCAAAATGAAAGGTCACTTCAAGAAAGATTGTCCTAAGTACACCAAGTGACATGTAAAGAAGGGTAAACTTCTTACTTTGGTTTGTTCCGAAGTTAATTTAGCTTCTGTACCTATAAATACTTGGTGGGTAGATTCTGGTGCTACTATTCACATAATTATATAAATGCAGGATTGCCTGTGGAGTCGACCACCAAGTGATGCTAAAAGATTCATTTATGTGGGCGATGGCAAAACAGTTCCAGTTGAAGCTATTGGAATTTTAGATTACTTTTAAAAACTGGATGTTATTTGGATCTGAATGAGACTTTTGTTGTACCGTTATTTAGACGAAATTTAGTTTTTATTTCCAGTTTGGACAAATTTGGTTTTTCTTTTTCTTTTTGGAAATATGAAAGTTAGTCTTTTTCAAGATTCCAAACTTATTGGTACTGGTTCTTTAATTGATAATCTATATATGCTTGATTCTTTTGCTTCATTTAACAAGATCCTATTATGGAATTCATGTGGTACAAATTGTAAATTAAATGAGAATTATGCTATAGGTCACGTTTCTAAATAGGGAATTCAGAGACTTGTGTCAGATGGAATTCTTAAATCCCTTGATTTAAGTAACTTCAACGTTTGTGTGGAATGTATTATGGGAAAATAGACAAACATAAGAAAATTAGGTGCCAACAGATGCTCAAACATTTTAGAACTAATACATACAGACATTTGTGGTCCATTCCTTATGGCCTTTTGAAATGGACAACAATATTTTATTACGTTCTTAGACGACTATTCAAGATATGGGTACCTATATTTAATTCATGAAAAGTTTCAATCTTTGGATATTTTCAAGTCTTTCAAAGTTGAAGTTAAACCTCAACTTGGAAAGAAAATTAAGGCTGTCAAATTTGATCGTGGTCGTGAATACTATGATAGATATGATGGATTAGGTGAACAACGTCCTGAGCCCTTTTCCAAATACCTAGAGAAATGTGAATCGTCCCACAATACACTATGCGGGTAAACCCGACATGAATGGTGTAGCAGAAAGACGAAATAAAACACTTAAGGATATGGTAAGAAGTATGATTAGTCATTCTTATCTACTAGAATCTCTTTGGGGTGATGCACTAAAAACTACAACATATATCCTTAACAAGGTACTTAGTAAAGCAGTAGTTAAAACCCCTTATGAGTTGTGGACAGGAAAGAAGCCTAGTATCAGACATCTTCACATCTGGAGTTGTCTAGCTGAAGCTAGGTCTTATAGAACTAATGAAAGAAAATTAGACTCAAGAACTATTAGCTGTTATTTTGTTGGGTATTCTGAGTGCTCTCGGGGTTTCAAATTTTATGATCCCACTTCTAAATCATTGTTTGAGACGAAAAATACTAGATTTCTTAAGGATGTTGAGTTTGGGGGG
>NC_052353.1:41398852-41412813 GCF_009727055.1 Benincasa hispida
TTTGAGACAAGAAATACAATATTTCTTGAGGATGTTGAGTTTGGCGGGCGGGGGAGGAAGATAACATAAGAAAAGTTGTCTTTGAAGAGGAATTATTTTCTTTTCCTCATATGTTTATAAATGATGTTTATGCTCTAATTTCTGACTTCACTATTGAACCAATTATAGAACAAGATAACATTCAAGTCCCCATTATTGAAACTGAAGTTCAAACTCAAAAACATCTAGAAGTGCCACTACGGAGATCTACTAGAGAGAGAAAAGGTGCAATTCCAGATGATTATATTGTGCTTCTTCAAGAATATCAGGATGATGTAGGTGTAATGGAAGATGATTCAATCAATAACAAGCTTTACAAAGTTCTAACTCTCAAAAGTGGATAAATGCTATGGAAGAGGAAATAAAATCCATGAAAGACAATGACGTTTGGGAACTTGTCGAATTGCCATAAGGAGTGAAACCCATAGGTTGTAAATGGATATTTAAAACCAAAAGGGATTCACATCGCAATATTGAAAGATATAAGGCTCGTCTTGTTGCAAAAGGGTTTACTCAAAAGGAAGACATTGATTACAAATAGACTTTCTCTCTAGTTTCATCTTCGACTTTTAGGGTAATCATGACACTTGTAGCTTACTTTGATTTAGAGCCTACACCAGATGGATGTAAAAACTGCGTTTCTCAATGGGAACATCGATGAGATGATTTATATGGTACAACTAGAAAACTTTATGTCTAGTAATTCAAAGTCTATAGTATGCAAATTGAAGAAATCTCAAGCAAACCTCTTGTTAATGATATCACAAATTCCATGAATTGATAACCTCATTTGGTTTTGAGGTGAATATAGTGGAAGATTGTGTATATCACAAGATTAGTGGGGGTAAATCAATTTTTCTGGTGTTATATGTCAATGACATACTCATAACAAGTAATGATGTTGGTTTATTGCATGACACTAAGATATTTCTCAAAAAGAATTTTGAGATGAAAGATCTTAGTGATGCTTCTTTTGTATTAGGGATTGAAATACTGTGAGATCGTTCTTAGGGTATTTTGAGATTTTCATGAAAGAACCACATTAAAAAGATTTTGAGTACATTTGGCATGAAAGATTGTGCACTAAGAGATACTCTGATCGCTAAAGGTGATAAATTTCATTTAGGTCAATGCCCCAAAATCACACTCGAGACTAAGGAGATGCAGAAGGTTCCCTATGCATCGGCTATTGGAAATCTAATGTATGCTCAAGTATGTACATTAGACGTAAAGTTTCTGGTTGTTAAAGAAAAAGTTCATAATGGTCAAATTTTGACAGAACACATAGGAACAAACTCCATGATGGCAGATCTATTGACTAAAGATTTTCCACCTAAAAGTTTTTCATGAGCATGTTGCTCACATGGGTGTTAGTCACTTTTCTGATTCCATGATTTAGTAGAAGTTTGTTATTGAGGATGTTCTTTAACCTTATTTTGTTTATTTTCTATATAGAATAAAGTAAGTTCTATTATCTGAACTTGTTTATCATGCATGCATTTTTGCAAATGCGGTTTAGCATAAAGTTTTAAGAATGATCTCACTAAGAAATTTGGACCAGTTGGAAACATGCATGATCTAGATCACTTTGCGTGCAGTTTCCCTGCTATCCATCCATACTTGATCTATGTCATTGAATGTATTGAAATTGGTGATCAAGGAAGGTTTAGTTACAGGGGTAGTGACAAAAGCCGCCTTGATTCCATGCTAATATAGGAGATGGACCAGATTAAACTAAAGAAGAATTCTATTATTGAAATAACCTATTTATGCGCGCTTAAGGTTTATGTGATTTAATTATATCAAGTACACAGACTTAGCCCAAGTGGGAGATTATTAGATATATCTAACTAATAATATGTTTAGTTAAAGTATGAGCTATGTATATGGATTACTAATTTATCACATTGGGTTATTTTATTAGATTGGGCCATATTGTGTGATCTAATTAACTAAAGCCCCAGATTCCTAATGTAGTATGGACTTAATGGGTAGAAGCCTATTCCTAATTAATTAAGGTTTAATGGGAATTCTAATTGAACTAGTTTATAAAGAAACCTTAGGCTATAGTCCCCAACATACCAAAACAATATGCACTCAGTCTTTCTTGAATCCCATCTAGAGAGAGATCCTGTCTATGGTATTGTGGATGCCCTAGTTTATTGTATTTTTCCCATTATGTATCTCAACATTATATTGTACATATTTGTTCTCATTGGAGTTTTAGTCCAAGTAGGAGATTGTTGGGAATGTCCTAGAACTTGCAGTTCGTGTTAGACATTCTATTTAATCAATAACAATGACTTGTTGATTTTGCATCTTATTATGAAAATCCAATAAATGCATCCTTGGTTATAGTCTGAATGTTGTAACTTTATGTAGTGACATAAACAGGATCAAGTTGACAGTATATAGCCGAAATGGTCCTATAAATATATGGATGAAATTGGGTATCTCATCCTGGTAACACTATTGGATGCAACCTACTCTATAGTTGTTACAAGAAGTTGTAAGGTGCTACAAACAATGTGATCCACAAATCGTTCTTGTTGAGACATGAGAGTGAGGGCATCCTATGCAATGAGTTTGCATATAGACTAGACCACAAAAATAGTCACTTTTCTTTATAACGATCGTTTACTGTTAAAATTGACTATTTCATTTATTAAATAACCTAGGTTAACTCGATCTTAAACCTGAGCTAGCTATGAACTCCTGTTTGTTCGGGATTATTCTTTGATCTGCAAACAGTGAGAGTAGTCCAACAGTACTGCTCAATAAGCTTACCATTTTGGGGATAAGACCAGATGAATAGCTGGGGACATAGCCTTCCAAGATGGAATTCACTCCTACCCTATTTAGGGTTAGCAGATAGGTTGTTCTCTTAAGTACTGACTCCGGGTTTTGAACAATCGGGGCCTCGCCTTCTCATGATAGAGAAAGGATTTGATTCATAGAGATTATGAATAAGAATTGTTCATTAGAGGACCAGTAGGAACTTAAGAAACAAGATGTAGTCACAGGGGTAAAATGGTATTTTTGACCTAGTTGTGATTACGAACAACCCGTGAAGGATCGACTTACTGATTATGGTTATTAAGTGGACATAATATATCTACAGTGAGCGGAGTTCAACTATGGGCTATAGTGGAGTGTCCCATTAGTTAACGAATAGGGGTTAGATCGGACTAATGAGTTTAGCCGATTAATCTCGAATCGTTGGAGCCCATGATCTGTAGGTTCGCGAGGTCCCCCTGCTAGCTCATAAATGGATAAGCTTTAGGGTAGCTTGAGAGATTAATTTGAAACGTTCAAATTAAATGGAACAAGAGAATAAATATTTAAATATGATTTAAATATATAAAGATGATTATTGTGCAAAAATTAATTTAATATTTGATATTAAATTAATTATTATTTTTTTTTTAAAATTAATTTAAGAAAATCAAATTTTGAATTAAAATGATTTAATATCATTTTTTTTTTGTTTTAAAAAGAAAATGAAAAATTGTTTTGCATGTTTGTACATAATGAAAAAGAGTTTTGCATGTTTGTACATAATGGAGAAAGAGTTTTCTCCATTATCATCATCTTTATGCTCACACACAAACCATGATCTTCTCTACTTTGATTCTCCAAGCATGGGCTGCAAGCCATGTACTACATCTCTTTACATGTTCATCTATTATATATAAAGAAGATTGGAGTTGTTGGAGAGGAGGGATAATCAAAGAATTTCGAGAGAATTTTTTCTAAAGAAGAAGTTATCTTCTTCAGCTGTGCTGCTGTGAGTTTATCTAGTTTCTTCACATCTTCAAGTTGTTCTTGAGTCGCACAACTCTACCTAAAGCTCTAAGAGCATAGTAGGGAAGGCTTTGAGGTGGTTCATGTTGATAACAAGAGAAGAAATCAGCTGAACGGGCGTTTTCTCGGAGAGTTCATCAAAGGTATGTTCATAAAACCGATTTTTTGAGAAGAGCATGTTTTAGTTTTTGCCAAAATTAGTGAATTAGAAAGCTTATGGATCCTTGATACTTCCGCTGCATGTTGTTCTATTCTTTCAATTGGTATCAGAGCATCTTTTATGCTTTCAATTCGGTCTAATTTTGGCAAGGTGGGTGTCTTTTCATGAGATATATGAAACTGATCCACTGCTATGGTTTTCTCTATTTTGGCATTTTAATTCTCTTTAATTTCTCAATTAAATTTGTAATTGACTCTTGTTTGATGAGCATTTATGTGTTAGCAAGAGTCTGTAATTTATTTAGAGTCATTAGAGTTGAAATTAAGATATAATTGAAGAAACAAGAAAAGGAGGTCGAGCTGCTGTTCGAGTTTTTTTAACTTCTGCTTAAATCTGTTGTTGAGGTCTAGTTGTTAAACGATCGTTTAGCTCCAGACGTTACACGATGAGAAGAAAATCTGGACGATCGTTTAGTAATATGCGCTGGTCGTTGTGATGTTAAAGGCTATACGATCGTGTACCTATGGGAGCTAAGCGATGCGTTCATTTGCTATACGATAACATTACACGATCATTTAGTTTTTGTCGTGGGAACTAGACGGTTCATTGATTTTGCTAAACGATGGCGCTATACGATCGTTCAGCAACGATGCATGCTAAACGATACGATGAAATGCTACGTGATAGCACTGAGCGTTCGTTTGGTCGCGGAGTTAATCGATCGTGTAGATAAATTCTATGCGACACGATGATGTTCTATACGATGGAGCTATGCGATCGTTTAGCTGCGAGCGGATACTAAACGACGACTTGAATGCGCTGGGCGATGGTGTTACGCGATCGTTTAGTACTATGCGATGGAGTTAAGCGATTGCACTGCGATGGAACTAAACGATCGTCTAGTCTTATGCAATAGAGTTAAACGATCGTTCAAGTTTCAGGAAACACTATGCGGTCGTGTACTTCCTTACAACCCCAGGCGATGACACTAGACGATTACATCCAGGTGTTACACGATCGACCTTAGCAGCATATTGAGGTTGGACCGAGAGCAACCGGTTCGACCGGTTTACTCAAGGTTCAATCTGTTTCAGCCTCAAATGGTTGTGGTTGGTTCGGTTCAGGCTTTGTTGGTCTGGTTCAGACTTGTCCAGCCCAGTTCAAGTTGTTTTAGGTTCGATTTGAGTGATTCGAGCGGTTCAAAGACGGTTTTGAAGTTGTTTGTAATAGTTAGCTGTCTGTTTGCTTGTTTATGCCAAAACGAAAACCATAACAGATAGTATTTAATTGTTTATGCATGGGATATATGTGATAATTAAATAAATTTATGTATATGCAAACAGTATATCATGTAGATTTAAAATCCCACTATAGGAAGCATGTTACATGCATTGACAGTATGTTATAATTGTTATAATATATAGTATGCATGTTAGGGTTACGTTTAATATAATAGTTATATTAGATACCTTTGTTGAATGTTGTGGATGTTTAAGCATGTTTAAATTTTGTAAGTTGTTATAAAATTAGTTAGACGTTTAAAATCCATAACAAAGAACAGCTGCATGCTCACTTAGGTTAACAACTAATTTTAATCGTTAAAATAGATTGTTGCCTTATAAAATATGGTTACAAACTCATATCAGTTCATAAACCTGTCTAAGGCGGGGGTTACTTAAGTTGACGGTTTACGGAACACCTCTTACCTGGGGATTATGACCGAACAATTGAGAGTTGTTAACTAATTTTATGAGCTTGTGTGAATGATGCGAGGTAATAAAATGGTTTACCATCTAGACATTGTAGGTTAAATCCAATTATAGGAGTTATATTTGGATAAACCACTTAGACTTAGGTTGTATGAAATTAGCTGTCATGCCTAAGTAAATTACCCAAACATTTAGAACACTTTAGTGGGAGATTAACAATATATTTGATATATAGTTATTAGCTCTCACGTCCTCAAGAGTTCACACCATGAGATCCATGCTCAGCTTCTTGTCGATTTTACCTCGACTGCTTCATACGAAAAGTGTTTGCATGGGTCAATAACAAGGTGAATGAGGGAAGTGGTTCATAGTAAATGGGTGAAGGGAATGTGTCAACATTGTCCGACGGTCTCCTCCATATATTGCACCTGCTATCATTTTTTGCGGCACTAGCTAGTCGTTAACCGCGGCGATCCTACGGAGGGTTGTAACATAGGATTCAGAACAAAACAAGCTTCAGTAAAATGAATAGGGTCTTATAGTTTCGTCTTGGATATTGTCTTCTCTCTCGAAAGCATATTCATACCGTCCTATAAGATCTGAAAATGGCAGGTCACACTTACAAGAATTACTAAGTATTAGTAAAGATCTTGACCGAAAACGATAACCAAAAGAACTATTAGGATATGAGTTATTCTAGATAATAGTATTTGGTCAAGAACTATCTTGCTTCTGTGAAGGAATTCTTGATTGCCCCACAGTAGCATTTGTTCTAAATTACTTAAGTATCGTTGCAAATAAATAAATATTTATTGGGTACTTTATTAATTTTACTAAAATGGATTTAGATGCATATTTAATAAAATTTGTTAAATTTGTTTAAAATGTTTCAGCAATGTTGAACTCGATTATACAACTGCTTGCTTCTGACAAATTTAACGGAGAGGGTTACTTCAATTGGAAATCAAATATCAATACAATATTAGTAGTATATGACTTGAGGTTTGTGTTAACGGAGGAGTGTCCTCCAGTTCCTAGTTCAACGACGACCCAAAATGTTTGGGATGTTTATGATAGGTGGGTAATGGCGAACGGAAAAGCCTGGGCCTATATCTTAGCGAGTATATCTGATGTACTCAATAAGAAACATGAGGTTATGCCCACAACTTGTGAGATCATGGCATCATTATAGGAGATGTTCGGGTAACCGTCATCGTCTGTTAGACATGAAGCCATTAAATATGTATATGTGACACGTATGAAGGATGGTACCAATGTGAGAGAACATGTTCTCGACATGATGGTACATTTCAACATCGTAGAGGCTCATGGAGCTATGATAGACGAAACAAGTCAGGTGAACATGATACTGGAATCTCTTCCTGAGAGCTATCTGCCGTTCAGGACAAATGCTGTCATGAACAAAATCACTTATAACTTAACGATGTTGTTGAATGAATTGCAAACTTATCAATCGATGATGAAACTCAAGGAAAAGGAAATAAATGTTATTTCTAAATCGAAAAAGTTTTACAAAGGGTCTACGTCTAGTACAAAACCCCTTGATGATAAGAAAGCTGGTCCTTCTACTTCTTCTAAAGATAAAACTGTACAGATGAAAAAGAAAGGAAAAGGGAAAAAGAAAACCGCTGCGAAGAAAAACAAAAACAAAACTCCCAAGGGAAAATGTTTCCATTGTGGAGAGGTTGGGCATTGGAAGCGTAATTGCCCAAAATATTTGGCTGAAAAGAAAGCAGAAAAGAATAAACAAAGTAAATATGATTTACTAGTTGTTGAAACATGTATAGTGGAAAATTCTCTCGTTACCTGGATATTAGATTCAGGTTTCTGCTAATCATATTTGTACTTTTCTACAGGAAACTAGTTCTTGGAGAAGACTTTCTAAATATGAGATGACTTTGAAGGTGGGCATAGGTGAAGTCATTTCAGCCAAAGCAGTGGGAGATGTGAAGTTGTTTTTTGGAGATTCTTTTATCTTACTCAAGAATGTGTTCTTTGTACCTAAGATGAAAAGGAATTTGATCTCCATTTCTTGTCTTTTAGAAAATATGTACAGTGTATCTTTTGAATATAATGAAGTGTTTGTTTATTCAAGAGGTGTTCATATTTGTTCTGCTAGACTTGTAAATAACTTATACATATTACAACCAACAGAAGCAAAAGCTATTTTAAATATAGAGATGTTTAAAACGGCTGAAACTCATAATAAAAAGCGGAAAATTTCTCTTAACGCCTATCTTTGGCACCTCAGTCTTGGTCACATTAATCTCAGCAGGATTGAGAGATTGGTAAAAAACAGTCATCTAAATTAGTTAGAAGACAGTTCCCTACCTCTATGTGAATCATGTCTTGAGGGAAAAATGACAAAAAGATCTTTTTCTGACAAAGGTCTTTGTGCCAAAGAACCTCTTGAACTTATACATTCAGACCTTTGTGATCTGATGAATGTTAAAGCTCGAGGAGGATATCAGTACTTCGTCAGTTTTATTGACGATTACTCTCGATATGGCTATATTTACTTAATCAATCACAAGTCTGAACCTTTTGAAAAGTTCAAAGAATTTAAGGTTGAGACTGAAAATCAGTTAAGTAAAAGAATTAAAACACTTCGATCTGATCGAGGTGGTGAGTATATGGATATGCAATTCCAGAACTATCTAGTAGATCATGGAATTCAATCCCAACTCACAACACTTGGAATACCACAACAAAACGGTATTGCAGAAAAGAGAAATCGAACCTTGTTGGACATGGTTTGGTCTATGATGAGTTATGCTCAATTACCTCAATCCTTTTGAGGATATGCAGTATAGACTGCAGTTTATATTCTGAACGTTGTTCCATCCAAAAGTGTTTCAAAAATACCATATCAATTGTGGAAAGGACGCAAAGCAAGTTTACGTCATTTCTGCATCTGGGGTTGTCCAGCACACGTGTTGGTACAGAATCCTAAGAAATTGGAAACACGTTCAAAATTATGCCTATTTGTAGGATATCCCATGGAAACAAAAGGAGGATACTTTTATGATCCCCAAGAAGATAAAGTGTTTGTATCGACAAATGCAACTTTCTTGGAAGAAGATCATATTAAGAATCATCTACCTTGCAGTAAACTAATATTGCAAGAACTGTCTAAAGATACTAAAGATAAATCAACAAGAGTTGTTGATTAAGCTGGTCCATCAACAATGGTTGTTGTCCCGTCACGTCCATCCCAAGAGTTGGGGATGCCTCGTCGTAGTGGGAGGGCTCTTCAAAAACCTGAATGCTACATGTGTTTAACAAAAACTCAAAAATCATACAAGATGATGGTTTAGTGGATCCATTAACCTTTAAGAAGGCAATGGAAGATGTTGACAGGGAACAATGGATAAAAGACATGATGATGAAATGGAGTCCATATACTTCAACTCAGTCTGGGAACTTGTAGATCAACCACAAGGTGTTACATCTATAGGTTGTAAGTGGATCTACAAGAGAAAACGAGACAAAACTAGCAAGGTACAGACCTATAAAGCCAGACTTATGGCAAAGGGTTTTACCCAAAGAGAAGGAGTTGATTATGAAGAAACTTTTTCTCCTGTTGCCATGATTAAATCAATAAGAATACTTCTTGCCATTGCCACATATTATAACTATGAAATATGGCAAATGGATGTCAAGACAGCTTTTTTGAATGGCTATCTTGATGAAAGTATTTTTATGGCTCAACCAGAGGGGTTCGTCGAAACAGGACAGGAACAGAAAGTCTGTAAGCTTAATCGATCCATTTATGGATTGAAACAAGCGTCTAGATCCTAGAATATAAGATTTGACACTGCGATCAAATCTTATGGCTTTGAATAGAACGTTGACGAACCTTGTGTATACAAAAAAAATAGTCAACAAAACTGTAGCATTCTTAGTTCTGTATGTTGATGATATCTTGCTCATTGGGAATGAGACAAGCTTTCTTGCTGACATAAAGAGATAGTTAGCATCACAGTTCCAAATGAAAGATTTGGGTGATGCTCAGTATGTTCTAGGAATACAGATCTTTTGAGACTGAAAGAATAGAACATTAGCACTATCTCAGGCATCTTATATTGACAAGATGTTGTCAAGGTATAATATGCAAAATTCCAAGAAAGGTTTATTACCTTTCAGGCATGGAATTCATTTGTCGAAGGAACAATGTCCTAAGACACCTCAAGAGGTTGAGGAGATGAACAGAATTCCATTAGCACTGTAGTTGGGAGTTTGATGTACGCTATGTTGTGTACATGTCCCGACATATGTTTTGCAGTTGGAATCATTAGCAGGTTCCAATCTAATCCTAGACACGGTCATTGGACCATTGTAAAAAATATCCTCAAGTATCTTAGGAGAACAAGGGACTATATGCTTGTGTATGGACCTAAGGATTTGATCCTTACGGGATACACTGATTCTGATTTTCAGACTGACGTAGATTCCAGGAAATCTACTTCAGGATTAGTTTTCACTCTTAACGGAGGAGCTATAGTTTAGAGAAGCATAAAAAAAAGTTGTATCGCTGACTCCACCATGGAAGCCGAATACGTAGCTGCATGCGAAGCTACTAAGGAAACAGTATGGCTACGCAAATTCTTAGCTGATTTGGAAGTCGTTCTAAATATGCACCTTCCTATCACACTGTATTGTGACAAGAGTGGTTCTGTTGCTAACTCAAAGGAACCCAGGAGTCACAAGCGTGGAAAACACATTGAACAAAAGTACCATCTCATCCGGGAGATTGTACACAGAGGAGATGTGCTTGTCATAAAGATAGCCTCTGAAGATAACCTTGCTGATTCATTCACCAAGGCCCTCTCGACTAAAGTTTTCGAGGGCCACCTAGTCGGACTAGGACTCCGAGTAGTGTAATCTAGGGCAAGTGGGAGAATGTCTATGGTATTGTGGATGCCCTAGTTTATTGTATTTTTCCCATTACGTATCTTAACATTATATTGTATATATTTGTTCTCACTGGAGTTTTAGTCCAAGTGGGAGATTGTTGGGAATGTCCTAGAACTTGTAGTCATGTTAAACATTCTATTTAATCAATAACAATGACTTGTTGATTTTGCATCTTATTATGAAAATCCAATAAACGCATCTTTGGCTATAGTCTGAATACTGTAACTTTATGTAGCGATATAAACAGGATCAAGTTGATAGTATATAGCCTAAATGGCCTAATAAATATATGAATGAAATTGGGTATCTCATCCTGGTAACACTATTAGATGCGACCCACTCTGTAGTTGTTACAAGAAGTTGTAAGGTACTACAAACGATGTGATCCACAAATTGTTCATGTTGAGACATGAGAGTGGGGGCATCCTATGCAATGAGTTTGCATATAGACTAGACCACAAAAATAGTTACTTTTCTTTATAACAACCGTTTACTGTTAAAACTGACTATTTCATTTATTATATAACCTAAGTTAACTTAATCTTAATCCTGAGCTAGCTATGAACTTCTGTTTCTTCGGGATTATCCTTTGATCTCCAAATGGTGAGAGTAGTCCAACAACACTGCTCGATAAGCTTACCATTTTGGGGATAAGACTGGATGAATAGCTGGGGACATAGCCTTGCAAGATGGAATTCACTCCTACCCTATTTAGGGTTAGCAGATAGGTTGTTCTCTTAAGTACTGACTTCAAGTCTTGAACAATCGGGTCCCCCCTTCTCATGATAGAGAAAGGATTTGATTCATAGAGATTATGAATAAGAATTTTTCATTAGAGGATTAGTAGGAACTTAAGAAACAAGATGTAGTCACAGGAGTAAAACGGTATTTTTGACCTAGTTGTGATTACGAACCTGTGAAGGATCGACTTACTGATTATGGTTATTAAGTGGACTTAATATATCTATAGTGAGGGGAGATCAACTATGGGATATAGTGGAGTGTCCCATTAGTTAACGAATGGGGTTAGATCAGACTAATGAGTTTAGCCGATTAATCTCGAATCATTGGAGCCTATGATCTGTAGGTCTGCGAGGTCCCCCTACTAGCTCATAAATGGATAAGCTTTAAGGTAGCTGATAATGGGCAGAAATGCACGTTATGTCAGTGCTAAGTTATTAAACAATGTAGGTTTGTGTTGATAAAAATATATAAGATTGCGTCCAAAATCATTAAGTTCACAATATTGTGGTCGCATGCGTCAATCGCATTAAAACAATTAACTTATGTATTTTTTTTTGCAGAATATGCATTGACGCAAGGTGAAAAATGCGATCATAAGAAATCAACGTCCAAGGGCATCAAGAAATTGCGTTAACGCAAGGCTAAACGAGCGCATCAAAAGATTGCGTTAATGCAAGGCCGCATCAAAATATTGCATCACCGCAAGGCTATGCGGTGATTTCCGCTCGCAAATATTTGCTTAAGAAGATTGTCGCATAGAGCCAGCGCAACTTGATGGGTGCATTGAGGTTAAAAGCATAATAAATCACAATGGGACAGAAAGCTGATAACGGTCGATTCCGAATTAAGTTGACAAGCCCCTAACGACTACTATAGTAAATACACTCAACTTTTCGGTGACAAATATTCGGCGCATCAGGCAGAGAATTAATGCCATCCCATTAGTACAATCATAAGAGAGAAAAAGCCTTTCACCCAGAAGCTCTATAAATATTGAAGGCAACCTTCAGTGAAGAAGTTCGGCTGTTTGTCCAGTTCGACAGATAGATAATTTTCTCCATAGTTAGAAGTAGCCTTGTTCTTAGTTTTTTCTTTTATTTTAGAAGGTGGAAGCGAGAGAAGTGAGATTGTACCGAGAGATCATTCTGGTGAGCTTGAAAGAGTGTCGGACGCGTCGAAATCAGAGAGAGGGCCAACTCTTGTGGAAGCAGGAATATCTTTTGAACAGAATAGAGTTAATAGTGTAAAAGCCTTGGGAAGCAAGGGATTGCTACTAGACTCTCTATCCTTATCTTCCATTGTCATTTTGTACTTTGAACTTATCTATAGAAATGGAATCTACTTCTTTATATCTGTTCACTCTCTGTTTATTACGCATGAGTAGCTAAATCTGCCGAATGGGTTGAGAAGCACATAGCTAGCATACTGGGGATCTTCATTCTATGTAATTATCTTGTATTATGTATGCGTCATTCATCCATTAGAGATACTCAGGAAGGTAGTCTAAGGATAGAATCTAGGCTCGGGAGAGTCAGATTAGAACGCATAATCAAGAGATAGGAGCTTAGGAATAAGCACTGTTTGCTATTAACGCATCGCATGCATCCTCGAGATAGGTTATGATTGTATGCGGTCACCTTGTTTTTGTATGCATCTTGCATCATCGCATAGGCAAAAAGTAGAGACTTAGGAATAAGCTCTATGGAAATTTTGAATTCATCGCCTACGTCTTAAAATTAGGAGTTACCGAATTTGCATTGGAAAATGATTTGCTGTCACATGAGTATAGCATGATTGCATAGTTTAACAAATTCTCGGGAAAAGCTAGCTAAAGAGTTTCTCAACCCGTTCCTCCGCATACTCAGTGTATCTACCGCATAATCAATCTTTTTCTCAAATCCACTGCGTACTTTTTATACCGCAAACAACAAACCAACCAATGATTGATTTACTGGTTACCGCAAAGTCTTCTTAAAAATTATCACCGCATAGTATTTTCCTTAGTCCTTGAGTTCGACCCTAGACTTACTAGGAAACTCAGTAGGATTTATACTTGGATTCTGCTGAGAAAACTTGTTGCACAACACATTTCCATCATCACAATTCCTTTCATTTTATCACCGCATAAAATAATGCATTAAGTTTTTGGCACCGTTGCTGTGGAGTCCGACAATTCTATGTGCTAATGATAATTTTTCTGATTTCTTTACAGCTCTTAATCTCTGGTGAATTACGATCTAAAGATTGAGAGGACGTTTTGACGAAGACTGAGAGATAGCCGGCAACAACAACCACCAGATAAAGACAACATGGCAGAGTAGCTTGGAAACGGAGCACCAAATGAAAATAATGTCATGGCGAATCCAATCCTACTGGCAAACGATCGCAATAGGCCCATTTGGGACTATGCATCCTCCGGAAGGTGGGCCGTGCAGGTCCTCGCCCACGCCTTTTCCTCCGAACTGTCCAACAGATCATTCTGCAAGTATCACGCCGGTTTCATTTTCAAAAATCGAAAATTCCATCAAGAGTAGGCTTCATGATTCTGGGGAAGAAAATCGTAGAGG
>NC_052353.1:41413297-41540091 GCF_009727055.1 Benincasa hispida
CTGGAGAGAAAGCGATCAAAGATTAAGAATTGGAAACAATGACGCAAACAACGGGGCCATCGCATCCCTTCAGAACCAAATGACTACGATGATGAGTTTGATACAAGGCATCGCAATTAACAGCATGAGAGTGAACAAAGGACAGGTCAACGCAATTGCTCAAACGATCGTAAGTTGTGTCATCTGCAGAGACGCGCATCCAATGGAAGAATGCCCAGGAAATCCGCAGTCAGTATGCTTCATAAAGAATAATCCTTATTCCGACACGTACAACCTCGGATGGAGAAACCACCCCAATTTCGCATGGAAAAATCAACAACAAAGCTTTTAACCAGTGGCGCAAAAAGAAGGACCACCCAGATTTTTCTTGCGAACCAACGGTCCAACGCACAACCAAGCCAGTAGTTCGCAGACACCGCAATTTCGTCCTTAGAAAGCTTGTGAAGCAATACATTGAGAAAAACGAATTAGTGCTTCAGAATCAAGCAACGTCCATCCGAAAATCTCAAAATTCAGCTAGGACAGATTACTGGCGAACTTAAAAAAAGACCGCAAGGAGCTTTGTTGAGCTCAACTGAGCTCCCTCACAATGCTGGGGGTACGGGAAAGGAACAATGCTTAGCAGTCTCCTTGCTAAGCAAAAAAATGACTGCGGAAGTAGAGGAGGAACCCATCACGACCAACTTGAATGCGGTAACAACCGAGGACACGTTGACTTGTAATTCAGAAGAGCCCAAGCAGATGAAACCAGAAGTTGCGTCCATCCTCAAGCCTCTAGATCATGAGATAGAAAAAGTCCAGCTACCACCATTTCCGCAAAGATTGAAAGAGAAACAAAATGATGAAGAAAAGATCGCGATAGTGTTAGTCACGCAAAATGTTATGATCCCACCAAAAATGTGCGACCCAGGAATCTTCACGATACCATGCTCCATTGGAGGGGTGTACAGTAGCCAAGCACTATGCGATCTTGAGGCGAGTATAAATGTAATGTCACTATCAATCTTCAAACGATTGAATATGGGCAACCTCACGCCTATGATGGAGACTCTCCTACTTGTGGATAGGTCCCGAATACATCCTAAGGGAGAGTTGAAAGATGCCGAAATCTCAATTGATAAATTCATCTTGCCGGCAGACTTCATCTTTTTGGATTATAAAGCGGACGAAGATGTGCCCATCATATTGAGACAACCATTCCTCTCGACCGGTCGCACTCAAATTGATGTGCACAAAGGGGAGATTGCGATGAACATTAACAGGGAAAGGCTCAGGATTAAGGCAGTCAAGATTCCAGAAGTTCGAGAAAAGAAGAAAAAGCCACTGTGGACGTGAAAAGCACAGCTTGAAATAAGCAATCCCTGAGTTACTATGCGACTCAACCTCATCAGGGACACAATTCTTTTGAATATCCTTTTTGTTTCATATCAACACTTCATGACCTTTTAACACATGTCTTTTAATTACTTTCGTATCGTTGTCTTTATATCAAATAATAATAAAAAAAAAGCGATCGTATTGAACGATCGTGGTAAACGATTTTGTTAAACTCATTTTTATGATTATTTGACCCTCTTAATGTTTTTCTTGCAACGATCAAGGTACACGATTGCGGAGGCGCTACACGAAGATGCAATTACTTTATTCCATCACCGCAATCCAAAGAAAGGAGATCGCCGCAAAGCAGGATGCGTCAATAAATAATGTGGGCGACAACGCAAATTTGGGGGTTGTATCTTCATTTGACTTTATTCCAAATTCGTTATCGCATCACATTTTTAATTTTAAAATTTTATCATCGCATCCTCTTTGGGTTACCGCAATCATTTAATGCTGATCAATTTAGTAAGTCACCGGCATGATTTCTCTTTGCCAATTATGATTTCAATGATGAGATGAAATGCATGCTTCTATTTTTCATATACACTAGAGTCAACTTAATTTTAAGACAGTCACCTCATGAAATATTTCTAGAAGTTAATGGTCTGATAGCTTTTCTTTCTAATTGACCTTTACGAAACTTCTAAGAACATCGCATGACTTCTTTCAATCTATTGCAATGAGGACATTGCCGCATTTTAAATTTGGGAAGTGCGGTATTCATTTTCGACCTTGCTAGTTTTTAGCCTTTTAAAAAAAAAAATATATATCATAACGTTGCGATCGATCCTACTCCTAGTTGGATATACACATGACACAGCTGGGGCAAGCCAAAACGAAGGTAGGAATCGTGATCAACGCATAAATAAATGACTGCAACTCTGCTGCCAAATGGGCATGAGTTTAGTCTGAGAAAGAGTGCCTTGTCGTAGTTGGATGTCCGCATGACACACTTGGTGGCGGGCAAGCCAAAACCAAAAGCGAGGCACTTAGATCAGTGCAAGGTCAAAGAAAAAATAATAAGTAAAGAAATATAATAATCTAAAATACGCAAGGATAAAAAGATCATTTAACCACCCCAGTGAAAAAGTTTTTTTGAAATAATTCATGCGATGTCCTGGAATCTAGTAAAGTCTTTTTGAAGGTTAACTTACGTCCCTAAAATTTAGAAATATTTTAAGAAGAGACCGGATAAAAATTAAGAAAATTTTAGTGTATAGGATTTGAATAAGGCATCCTGAGAAATCTAGGAAAAGAGATTCGGTCGACTTTCTAAAGAAAACTCTTTAGGCTTATGCTTGAGGACAAGAATTGTTTAAATTTGAGGGGTGTGATAACGGCAGAAAAACACGTTATTACAGTTCTAAGTTATTAAACAATGCAGGTTTGCGTTGATAAAAATATTACAAGATTGCGTCCAAAAGCATTAAGTTCATAATATTGCGATCGCATGCGTCAATCGCATTAAAATAGTTAACATATTATTTTTGTGCAGAATAACATTGACTCAAGGCGAAAAATGCGATCACAAGAAATCAACGTCTAAGCGCATCAAGAAATTGCGTTAACGCAAGGCTAAAAGAGCGCATCAAAAGATTGCGTTAATGCAAGGCCGCATTCAAAATATTGCATCACCGCAAGGCTATGCGGTGATTTGCGCTCGCAAATATCTGCTTAGAAGATTGTCGCATAGAGCCGGCGCAACTTGATGGGTGCATTGAGGTGAAAAGCATAATAAATCACGATGGGACAGAAAGCTGATGACGGTCGATTCCGAATTAAGTTGACAAGCCACTAACGAGCTACTGTAGGCAAGTACACTCTCAACTTTTCGGTGACAAATATTCGGCGCATCAGACAGAGAATTAATGCCATCCCATAAGTGCAATCATAAGAGAGAAGAAGCATTTCATCCAGAAGCTCTATAAATATCGAAGGTAACCTTCAGTGAAGGAGTTCGGCTGTTCGTCCAGTTCGACAGATAGATAATTTTCTCCATAGTTAGAAGTAGCCTTGTTCTTAGTTTTTTCTTTTATTTTAGAAGGTGGAAGCGAGAGAAGTGAGATTGTATCGAGAGATCGTTCCGGTGAGTTGAAAGAGTGCCGGAAGCGTCGAAATCAGAGAGAGGGTCAACTCCTGCAGAAGTAGGAATATCTTTTGAACAGAATAGATTTAACAGTGTAAAAGCCTTGGGAAGCAAGGGATTGCTACCAGGCTCTCTATCCTTATCTTCCATTGTCATTTTGTACTTTGAACTTATCTATAGAAATGGAATCTACTTCTTTATATCTGTTCACTCTCTGTTTATTACGCATGAGTAGCTAAATCTGTCGAATGGGTTTAGAAGCACTTAGCTATCATAACTGGGGATCTTTAATCTATGTGATTATATTGTATTATGTATGCGTCATTCGTCTATTAGAGATACTCGGGAGGGTAGTCTAAGGATAGAATCTAGGCTCGGGAAGGTCAGATTAGAACGCATAATCAAGAGATAGGAACTTAGGAATAAACATTGTTTGCTATTAACGCATCACATGCTTCCTAGAGATAGGTTATGATTGTATGTGGTCACCTTGTCTTTGTATGCATCTTGCATCATCACATAAGCAAAAAGTAGAGACTTAGGAATAAGCTCTATGGACATTTCGCATTCATCACATGCATCCTAAAATTAGGAGTTACCGCATTTGCATTGGAACATGATTTGCTTTCACATGAGTATAACATGATGGCATAGTTGAACGCATTCTTGGGAAACGCTAGCTAAAGACTTTCTCAACCCGTTCCTTCGCATACTCAGTGTAACTTCCGCATAATCAATCTTTTTCTGAAATCCGGCGGATACTTTTTATACTGCAAACAACAAACCAACCGATCATTGATTTACTGGTTACCGCAAAGTCTTCTTAAAAATTATCACCACATAGTGTTTTCCTTAGTCCCTGAGTTCAACCCTGGACTTACCAGGAAACTCAGCAGGATTTATACTTGGATTCTGCTGAGAAAACTTGTTGCACAACGCATTTCCATCACCGCAATTCCTTTCATTTTATCACCGCATCAGTAGCTTGATAGATTAATTTGAAACGTTCAAATTAAATGGAACAAGAGAATAAATATTTAAATATGATTTAAATATATAAAGATGATTATTGTGCAAAAATTAATTTAATATTTGATATTAAATTAATTTATAAAATTAATTTAAGAAAACCAAAATTTGAATTAAAATGATTTAATATTATTTTTTTGTTTTAAAAAGAAAATGAGAAATCGTTTTGCATGTTTGTTCATAATGGAAAAAGAGTTTTCTCCATTATCATTATCTTTATGCTCACACACAAACCATGATTTTCTCTACTTTGATTCTCCAAGCATGAGCTGCAAGTCATGTACTCCATCTCTTTGCATGTTCATCTTAATATATAAAGAAGATTGGAGTTGTTGGAGAGGAGGGATAATCAAAGAATTTCGAGAGAATTTTTTCTGAAGAAGAAGCTGTCTTCTTCAGTTGTGTTGCTGTGAGTTTCTCTGGTTTCTTCACATCTTCAAGCTGTTCTTGAGTCTCACAACTCTACCTAAAGCTCCAAGAACATAGTAGGGAAGGCTTTGAGGTGGTTCACATTGATAACAAGAGAAGATAGCAGCTGAACAGGCGTTTTCTTGGAGAGTTCATCAAAGGTATGTTCATGAAAACCACTTTTTGAGAAGAGCATGCTTTGGTTTTTGCCAAAATTAGTGAATTAGAAAGCTTATGGATCCTTTATACTTCCGCTGCATGTTGTTCTACTCTTTCACATCCCACTAAGGGCATACGAAGTTTTGGTTGAGGAAGACTATAGTCATCTTAAAGCCATCGTCACCATGAAGCTATCGTCAATCACAATGGAATCTGGTATATTGTTTATTCTTAACAATTTGACATGAATGATCCTAGGGCTAAATCTATTCAATATAGATTTAAATATTTATGCTATCAAGAAAAAGATAGACCCATGATATATAAGTGAAATAAAAATTATTTTCATAGGTATTGATAACTTGTAGAAATACAAGTTATTGTCTCTCAAAAATTGGAACAATTAGGATTTTTAATGATAAAATCTCATCATTCTTAGAGAAAACACATAAAATTACTCAAACACTACTAAACTTTTACAAAAGAATGTTTATTGCTAAAAGCTGCGTGCATATTATCGCAGGATTTCAACGAAGATTCTAAGTGTCGCAGGCAAAGCTAATGCATGGACATGTGTCGGAGGGATTTCAACGCAGCAAAGGTTCATTGACTTAGACTTTTTGTGTAAAATCACCACTTACAAGCATGAACAACTGACTGGCGGCGTCTAAAAAGTGTCTGGGTGTCAGGCGGCTGAACAGAGTATGGAATTTAATGTTGCCTCATCATTAAGCTGATGAAGAGCAATGCCTATAAATAGATGAAATCCAACCAGAAGAAGGGTAATCAACTCATTGTGTATAACTCCAAAAACCAGAAAGACTTAGATCTTTACTGCTGCTGCAAGAAGAACATAAAGGGAAAAGTTTCATCTTCATCGTTGATCAAGGGGTGAAGGAGACCTAGCTTGAGAGAGAACTCTCCTCCATTTCTTCCACAAATTGGTTGTATACATTTAAATTAAGCCAAAGTAGATAAGAAATTGTACTCTATGGCTTGGTTCTTTTCTTTTCATCTCAATTCCATTTTCTTCATCCCATTCGATTAAGTATTGACATTGTAAAGATAATCTTGTTCTTTATGAAATCACATATTTGATCAACTACACTTTGCTACTGTTTACTTCTCGATGTATGTTCGACGCATCCATGACTTCATGCAAGTTCAATATCTAAACGCTTAAGCCAACATACTTACTTGGTTAAAGTTATTCTAGCTTGAATTATTTGAGAGAATAAGCAAGCAAGCATTAAGTCAGAACGCTTGGTATACCTAGAGATAGAGGTACTAGTGTTTTATTGCTTTCTGTGATTAATGCATGCATCCTAGAGATAGGAATTTATGTAGCATTTGCATTGAGAAGTGCTGAATAAAAGCTAAGTAGAAACCCAATGCATCTATACATACTTGGATTATGAGCAAGCAAAGTTCATTTCCATCCACACCACATTCTCGCACGTGTATATCTCACTTAGATCAACGCATACCACTTTCACTTAACACCAATTTTACATGAACCTCTGTATTCCACTTGACCTTTTGCATCTTCTTGTACTCATGCAGTAAACTTAGTGTAAATAAAACTCATCCAACACTTACTTAGGATCCTTCTATATTAGCTACAATGCAAACCCTACGTTAGTTCTGATCTAACTTGAACGCATTAGGAGGAGTGTAACACATCCCTGTATGCATCATCCAAAATCGTTACTTAGAAAGATAACGCATCATTCATACTCTCACTTGCACCCTATTTTCCATTTCCTCACACAATACACTCCTACTTCGCATCATGAGGAACATGAATAGGTATAAAGTGTTTTTTGGGTGATTTCAACCGACAATATAAGAATTTATATATTCAAAGTAAACAATATCATATCATTATAGGTAGAGGTTCGATTGTCCTTATCAATATTATCTTTTGAAAATTATGATAACACCAATAAGTTTGGATACATACATTCGGTTACGTAGGCCATTATGTATTTTGTTATATAATTTTATGAATTTCAATTTAGTTAGTTCATATAGCTTGAAGTCAACTTTAATTGGAGTGGTTTGAATTTAAGATTCAATTTAGTCTTTGTAGTTTTAAAAGTTTAAATTTGGTCTCCACAATTTATTCAAACATCACAAAGTCGAACTCTTCTGTAATCCCATATTGACAAACATTTGTTCATTGTAATTCTTTTTTTTTTTTTTTTCTAGATGAACCATGGCCTTTAAGGTGTGACAATAAATATCTTATCTACTAAATTATACTCGAATTAATATGTTTGATAGATGTAGACATCTCCTTTCATGATGTGAAGAGCTTTCCAAGCATAACAATAAGAGCAAATTTGAAAAAGTCATTATATAAATTTTGTGAATGCTAGAATCAATGATTTCATTCTTACCTTTCGGGGTATAAGTATAAAGAAAAAGAATCAGGGAATATAATCCCAACCTATGAGAGAGAGCCACGTATAACAACCCATGTGGCTAAGAATAACATAATGCAATAATCTTAACAAACTCAGCAACACCGTATATACACAAAGGGAAAAGGAAGAATGACACCATTTCACCCTATTGCTTTAACATCCCCCTCAAACGAGAGGGTGAGAGAACCACCTCGAGTTTGGCACGAAGTTCGCAGAAATGATGTTCAAATAAGGGCTTACTTAACCCATTTGCTAGCTGATCAGAAGAAGGAACATATCGAACATCAAGCTCCTTTCCCAAGACATTATTGCAGACAAATAAACATCCAGCTCTACATGTTTGCTCCTCAAATGGAACACAGGATTGATTGTAAGGAAAAGCGCCTGACATTGTCACACCAGATTAAGGGAGTTGGAGAATTCAGTAGTTAAGGTACCTTAAGAAGAGATTAAAGCCAGCTTGTGTCAGCAGCAGTGTGAGCAAGGGTGCGATATTCCGACTCAATGCTAGAACGAACAATTACATGTTGTTTCTTGAAGCTCCAAGATGTTAGTCCTTTGACCTTTAATCTCAAATTAATTAATTTTAATTAATTAATATTTTGAAGATAATAAACTTGCTTTTATTTATTAAAAATTTGAGTGTTTTGAAGAGTTCATTGCATAGATCTTGATATAATGATTACGACGCAATATGAATAACTCAAATGAAGAAGATATAACCGAAACAAGTTTAATGGAAAAAATACCCGAGGTACATAGCAATTTATTCATCAAAGTGGATCCAATTGTAAGGTAACATTTGGAGACTTAGACGAGTGCCATGGATTTTGGTTGGATTTAAAAAAAAAATTGAATTTTGTTTGAAATTTAGAAAGAAAATTATTTGAAAACAAGATGAGTTAAAAAAATATTATATTATATTATATGTGTGTGACTAACGGTCACAAAGAAACTCAAAAATTAAAAAAAAAATGAAAAGTAAAAGAAAAAAAAATCTACTGCATTTGACCGTTGGGAGATTTTTTTATTTATTTTATCGTTATCGTTATGATTATTTACTTTTAATCTCAACCTTTGAATTTCATTATATAAAGATCTAATGATCCAAATTAAACGTGGTTTTCACCATCTTCCCCTCTTTTTAAATTATTCATCTTCTCCACAATTCAACAATAATTTTACACCATTTTTCAATCCTCCATAACTCAAAACCACCATTTTTATTCTCTCTCTAAGCTTCAATTTTCTTATTTTCATCTTCTTGAGAGAGATATTTTATGTTGTAAAGATTGATTTGTTGTGTGCTACAATTTGTAAATCTCCTCTATTGAGAGAGTTGTTAAGTGTGCTCTTTATTTTTATAAACATTTTGTAAGGGTTGCTCTTGGTCTCGAAAAAAGAGTCATTGTAATAATTTGATCCTTAACCGTAGAAATGATCGAGTTTGTTCTTGCACCCGAAAAAAGAACGTTGTAGTGGTTCGACTCTAAACCGTAGAAAGCGTTAAAGACTTCTAGTGAAGTACCTAAGAGGAGTTTGGGAAGTGGATGTAGGCCGGTTGTGCCGAACCACAATAAAAATTCCTAATGTTAATTTCTCTACCTCTCTCCTATTTTAATTTTGCAATTAATTAGTTATTATATTTTATTGCTTGAAATTAATTATAGTTTGTGTTCATGAAATTAATTGCAATATTTGTTCCTTAAATTAATTGCTTAATGTTTATATAGGTTGGTTGAATTGATCTTTATATATCTCATATCAATCTTTTTATTAAAATCAAATTGGGTGAAGTGTTAGTTTTTGTTAGGTTATTTTGGGTTGAATTTATTTCATGAATTTATTGTTTAAATTACTCATTACCTAAAATTGTCTTCATTTGCTTAATAGGGTCCATATTAGTAAAAAAAATTCAGTAGTTTTAATAAACCTATTCACCCTCCTCTAGGGTTGCCATTCCGATCCTACACAAGGCACAAGAGAATGACCCAAAAAGATACAATAAGCAGCGATGGATTCATGATCATCCACATTGTAGGCTCAATCTGCGTCCTTGTAATCAACAAGAGGCATATAACTTGATTTGGAAATAAACAACCCATGACTCACAGTACCTTGGAGATACCGCAACACCCCTTTTGTAGCTTGCCAATGTGCAGTGGTTGGACATTGGAGAAACTAACTTAGCTTGTTAACAATGAAGGAAATATCCAGATGAGTGTGCGTGAGATATAGTAGGCCCCCATCGACACTACGATGTGGAGTCTGATTGGACAACACTTCTCTTTCATGAAGAGACAGGGACTTCCCTGTCACAGCAGAATTGGGGCTGGGCTAGAGATGAGAAAGGTCAAGTCGATCAAGAAGTTCCTAAATGTACTTTGACTAAGTTAGATATAAACCATAACGGGTATGTTGAACCTTAAGCCAATGAAATAGCTCAGATCGCCCATGTCTTTTAAAGACAAAGTGAAGTGTAAACAGGATATAAATGAGTCAATCCACTTTGAAAAACTCCCTATAGTCAAAATATCATCAGCATATATCAACACCAAGATAGTGAGAAAAGAGGAGTTAAGGAAGAACCATTACAAAAAATTACACCTTTCTCGATACTTAAAATGGTGGAAAAAGCGTCAGGAGATCCTCTCCCGACGACGTATCGATCGTCAGGAGTTTGGTCGGGAGAAATCGGTAGAGAGTAGAACTCTCGATGTCTAAAGCTGACTGTCGAGAGTAGTGCACAAACTCTATAATATACGACGTCTGGAGTTCTTATAACTACTGAGGATCGTTTACTAGCTGTCGAGAGTTCAATTCCAGTATTTGAATATTGACTTTTGAACTCTCAATGGCTAACCAGTCGTCGGGAGATAGTCATTCTTTTAAAATTATTTAATTTGTATTTTTTTTAATTTGATTTAAATAACCTGCAAAACGTCATTAACCAACTCAAACATATTCACATAAGAAATAAAACAAACAAACAAACAAAGTCATACTATTTTTTATTACCTAAAATAGAGAAAAGTTGCAAGATAGTTTATAAAAGAAATATGTTTTCACAAATACATAAGACAAACAACATGAAAACAACGTCAAGAAATATGTCTTCACAAATACACAAAAGAAAGAACATGAAAACAATGTCTAGAACACAACATCTCCAACAACATTCCAACCTCATCTCCTAATAGCATCCTACAACAAAACAAAAACATTCAAATGTCACAAACTTCCAGAAACAAACAAAAAACTCCAAGTTCAACTCCAAAACAAGTGTAACCAAATTCAACCCACCCCTCACAAGATTCAACCTTCATAAACATCCACGAACACACAAAAACTCCAACTTTCTTCCCCAAAACAATTATAACCAAACTCAACCCACCCCCCACAACATTCAAACTTCAAAAACATCCACAAACACACAAAAACTCCAAGTTCAACGGCAAAACGAGTATAATCAAACTCTATCCACCCCCACAATATTCCCGATGCCCATAAAACATCCAAAAACACACAAAAACCTCCAAGTTCAACTCTAAAACGATTATAACCAAACTCTACCCACCCCTACAACATTTAAACTTCATAAACATCAACGAACTCACAAACTTCAACTTCCCCCCAAAACAATTATAACCAAAATCAACCCATGCCCCACAACATTCTCGACATTTATAAACATCCAAAAATACACAAAAAAAACTCCAAATTCAACTCCAAAACAATTATAACCAAACTCTACCCACCCCCATAACATTCAAACTTCATAAACATCAATGAACACACAAAAGAATCCAACTTTCCCACCAAAACAATTATAACCAAACTCAACCCATCCCCTACAATATTCAAACTTCATAGACGTCCACAAACACACAATAACGACAAAAAACACATTAAAATCTAGTTATTTGGCTACCATAGCTGCAGGATAACCAACAATTCTTTATCATAAAGCTACTAGTAAGACATAACTACTTTGCTACCGTAACTGCAGGATAACAACATATTAGACAACTAAATAATGAAGTAATCATACCTAATTCAATGGCTCTCCTCTCTGTGATCGTATCATGTCTTCAATCATTTTTTTTTTACATTTCTTCCATTTTTCTTGCATGATCCTCTCTCATTTGTTTTTAAACATCTTCAAGTTCCCTAATCCTCAATTGAGACTGTTCAAAATTGGCTTTCAATTCCCTCACCTCCCTACTTTCCATTCCTTGAGTAGATGATGAACTCGATGAGTTGCTACCCCTTCTTGACTTAGGTTTAGAGCCCAAACCATGGCCTTTTACATGATCAGGCCATTTTACCCAAAATTGTCTCATATATTTCATTCTCTGTTAGTGGTTGGGAATCTTCTAGATTGGGGTTGGATTGTAATTCTAACATTTTATTATGCACATATTAATTAACTGTGTAAGTGCGAGCGACTGAACTTAGAAATGAAAAACAAAACGAAAATAAAAATTGGTTACATGTGCATCTTCAGCTGCCTGATTAACGAACTTGCCACCTTTAGAGTTTGTTTCTTTAAACAGGTCGACTCGTCCTATTTCTCGACCTTGCTTTTCCTGCAACCCTGTTTAAATTTGTAAGAACGACTTTGATTCGCCTACATGATCGAACGGTAATTTCTCTTTATTCTTCCTATTCGTCTCTGAAATTTCCTACTGTTGGATTGTATCAGCATGCAGCATAAGTAACAAGGATCAATAAACACTCTAATTCATTAATTTTGATAGAAACTAAAGCATGTTCTTACAAAAACAAATGGGTTTCAAGTCATACCTTTGTAGAACTCTTGAAATCTCGATTTCAAGCTATAGGTTTCTCCAAAACCTTGTTGTAAACCACCTCAAGATCTTCCTCACTATTTTTTTGGTGTTCTAGATTGAGTTGTGGGACTCAAAATAAGCTTGAATCAAGGGAATTTGGAGAAGTACTCACAGCAGCAACCTACTTGAAGAATACCTTTTTCACATGAATTTTTCAGCAACAATTCTATAGATTGCATGCCTCAAATTCATTCCAATCTTCTCAATATATTGCAGACAATCATGCAAAGAAGATGGCTGCATGAGATGCAGTTCATGCTTGGGGTAATTAAAGACTAAAGATGGTGGGTTATGGGTGAGCAGCTATGAAGATGTAATGGAAAATACCATTTTTCCATTTTGTTTATTTTTCAATTTTCAAATTCCAAATTTGATTTTTAGAAAAAAAATTTGATTTCGAAAATAAAAAATTATTAATTTTACAAATTTATTTCATAAATTAATTTTTCTAATAAAATTAATAAATAATTATTTAAATAATTTAAATAATTCTAATTAATTTAATATCAAATNTTAAATAATTTAAATAATTCTAATTAATTTAATATCAAATATTAAATTAATTTTACACAAATCCACCTTCATATATTTAAATCATATTTAAATATTAATTCTCCAATTCCGTTTAATTCCTAAAATTAAACGTGTAATTATATCTCATATAATTACTAATTCCTTTAATTCTAATTTGAACGTTTCAAATTAATTTATCACTGAAGGAACTCTAAACGAAGAGCATCCATGAGCGCGTTCGGATATTTTCGATTTCATGTGACCAAAATACAACACGTACATTCTAATAAATAGTTATGCAATTTAGCACTAATTAATGGCATGCTCTGATAAATAAAGTACAAAGGAATGAGTTTTCATATTAGTTGAAGACTCTCTTCAATCTTAAACTCAATCCAGGGGAAGAACCTCTACGAACTCTATCACGCAGCAAATCAGTCGGCTAGGCAGCACGATCGTTTACACGAACGAAAATAACACGAACAAGCACGAACAAGTAAGCAGCGGAGACGACACCACCAGTTGGAGCCCTTTGTATTCTTGGAGTGAGAATCCAAAGTGTGGTCTTTGGTGAATTTGGTAGAGGTCGGAGGAAAGGCTGATCATGTAGACGATAAGCAAGTGGGAGAGAATGTTATCGTATAGTGGAGTGCTTATCGTTTAGACAAAGCTACACGATCTGGTTTTACTAAGTGATCGTCTAGTAAGAGGTAAACAATCGTTTAGAAAATGCGGCACGCTAGGCGATCGTTTAGGAAAGCTAAGCGATCGTTTAGAGAAAGGCGTGCGATCGTTTAGAAGCTGGTGTACGATCGTTTAAATGATGAGACTCTATCATATAGGCTCTCAAGCTAGGCGACCGATACGTTTTCACACCGATTGCGAATGTTTGAACACTTTTTTCCAAATGAAACAAATTTTCATTTTATTCTTTGGTTACAATAACCGACTATGAATTCTCCCACTAATGCACGATCGAGGAGAGGTTTTCGGCCAATTATCATATAATTAATCAATTTAATTAATAAATGAATATAATCATATTATATTCTTACCCTATAGTTTGATATCATACACCTACTATAGTAATTTCTACTCCACTTGATATAAATCATATTTATATCTAATTTCCTCCAAAATAATGTATCTCATACATTTAGCCAATTATATCATATATAATTGAACTCCCTCTTGTTAATTTGAACATTTAAAACTGACCCAAACACTGATTCTCGACTTTATCCAAGCTACCTAGGGGACCTAATGGACCTGTGGCTTGAATCTCCAATGATACGTGCTGACTAAACTCTTTAGCCACAAGATCCACCATCCGTTAACTGCCAGACATTCCATTAAAGTTCAGCAGCTGAACTCTTCTTACTACAGATATATTTCTATGTCCATCGAATATAACCAATCATAAGTACGATGACCCTTCATAGATGCTCGTAAGTATAGCTGAGCCAATTTACCGTTTTGACCCTGTAGTTATATCTCACTCCTTAAGTACCACTGATTCCTCTAATGAACAATACAACATAGTCCAACTATGTGTGAACACCTCTCGGGCCAAGAGAAGGTGTGTGGTGCGACATCGTTCAAGCCCTAGAATCAGTCCTTAAGGGAACTATCTATCTACTTACCCCTGCCTCGGGGAAGGAGTGAATTTCATCTTGTGTAGTTGAGTTCCTAGCTCCCAAATCAGACGAATCCCCAAAATGGTAGGTTTAAATCGACGACCTGGCCACTCACACCCATACAAATCAAAGAACTACCCTTAATGGTAGGAGTTCCCAACTCACTCAGGATTGAGGTCAGGTTGCCTATGTTCATCCCAGTGAAGTGAAGTCTCTATCATGAACGGTGTTATATAACGAGATGTTAACACTTCGTGGTCAAGCTAATACAATCTCTTTGTATAGGACGCCCCCGCTCACATGTCCCTTACATGAATGATCAGGATCAGACCATCTGTGACAAGTTACAACACTTGTGACCATTCCATTAAAGCGGCCGCATCCATAACGTTACCAGGATAAGGTTTCCCTCCTATATCCATATACTACAGACCATTTTGGTTATCACTTAAGACATGATCCACTTATATGTCACCACATACATGCTTAAGTTACATACAGATAACTAGGGATTTTATATTTATTGGTTTATGGTAAAGCAAATAAAACATACAACTGAGCAAAATCAAGATGTGAAATAAATATCATATATTATACAACACAAGCTTTCGTACAAACTGTTTACAAACTACAGGACACAAGACTTTAGGGCATCAACCCCAACAATCACGCTACTCTATAGCTAATCCATTTACGAGCTAGTACAGGGACCTCGCGTACTTACAGATCATAGGCTTCAATGATTCGGTATTAATTTGCTAAACTCATTAGACCAAATTAATCCACATTTGTTAACTAATGGGTCACTCCATTAAAGCCCATAGTTGAACTCGCCTCACTATAGATATATTATGTCCACTCAATATAACCATGATTAGTAAGTTAACCCTTCACAGGTTGTTCGTAATAATGACTAGGTCAAATCTCTGTTTTACACCTGAGATTACCTCTTATTTCTTAAGTCCCACTAATTCTCTAATGAGCAATATATTTGTGATCCAATCAACAAATTGAGTCCCTCTTGGGCCAATGAGAGCGTGGGGCCCCATGTTTAAGATAAAAAGTCAGCACTTAAGGGAACAACCTCTCTACTATCCCTAACAGTGGGTGAAGTGAATTCCTTCTTGCACCCTATGTCCCCAGCTATCTATCTGGTCTTACCTCTGAAATGGGAGTTTATTAAGCCGGCGCTGTTGAGCCAATCCTCACGTATGCAAATCTAAGAATAATCCAGAACAAACAAGAGTTCATAGTTAACTCAGAATTAAGGTTAAGTTACCTAGGTCATCGCTTAGAAATAGTCAGTCTAAAATAGTAAACAGTGTTATAAAGTAAGAGTGACTAATTTCGTGGTCCAATCTTGTACAAACCCTTTTGCATAGAGACACCCCTACTCCTCATGTCATAACATGTACGAATTAGGATCACTTCGTTCGTAGCACTTTTCAACTCTTTGTAATAACTATAGAGTAGGCCGCATCCAATAGTGTTACCAGAATAAGGCACCCAACCTTATTCATATACTATAGATCATTTTGACTATTTACTCGAATCTGATCCACTTTTATGTCTCCACATAAAGTTCAAGTACTCATGTAATAGTCAAGGGACTTTTAGGTTTATTGGATTTCTAATAAGCAAACATCTATTCAATAACAACTTATTGAATTTTCAGAATAAGTTCTATTTTTTACAAACCACGAGTTTTAGGACATAAAACCCAACAAACACCCCATTGGACTAAAACTCCAGTGGTAACTTATATATCCAATATATAAGACCGAGTTTCTGAGTTTTATAGAGAAATATAATAAACTAGGGCATACCATACCCATGGTTTATCATTCGGTATCCCATACCTGATATTTCTCCCACTTGCCCTAGGTTATTAACTTGGTATGCCTAATCGTACTACGTGATTCTCAAACACTTTAGCCGAGAGAATCATTGTAAACATGTTAGTGTACAATAGGCTTTTTAATTAAACTATATGGGAATGCATTTTATTCTTAATAATGACTAAGAAGTCACACTTTCCTCCCACTATATTGAGGTACTCTTAACTCTTTGAGTAAGACGCGTCTGACCTGTCTTAACAACTCTTGTTAACAGTCAGATCTAGAAAATTTTAAACTTTCTATAATTTGATCTAGCTGTTATTAAATATCTGAATATTTGCAAATGGCTTTTAACAGTTTGATTCTTAACAAAAGTTGCTAGAACAAACATAATTTCTGAAAATGAATATTTCATTTACAATAAAAATATATACATTTTGTTCTTTACAAAATAACAAAAGCAAGTAAGGTTATCATCAAGCAGCAACATCTCCCACTGGTCAAGCTGAGCAAGCGGTCCTCAGGAACTAAATTGCCTGTTTAGCTTTCTCTACTCTCTTTTCGGCTAGGTACTGAGGGCAATTTCTCTTTCAGTGCCCTTCTTCGTTGCAGTGGAAACATTTCCCTTTGTTTCTTTTCTTTCCAGCGGGTTTCTTCTTCCCTTTCCCTTTGTTCTTCTTCACAGGAATACTCTTACTCTGTGAAGAGGAAGCAACATTAGGCTTGGAGGACGTTCCTCTCTTATCAGCAGTAGTAACCTTTACTTCTGATTCCAGACCTTTAGTTCTCAACATAGTCTGGTAAGCCTATAGCTCATTCAACAGAGTAGTCAAGTTATACGTGTAAGATAAACATGTTGAGTTTTATGTCCTAAAACTCGCAGTTTGTAAATATTAAAAATATTCTATTATTAATAAAGAAATTATTCAACAATTCTTCAATAAAAGTATTGAATCTATTAATTGCATTCATAAAGTCTAAATCCAATAAACTAAGATCCATGACTATTATATAAATACTTGAACTTTATTTAGAGACATAAAGATGGATCAAGTTCGAGTAAATAACCAAAACAGTCTATAGTATATGATTAAGGTTGGGAACCTTATTCTGGTAACACTATTGGATGCGTCCTATTTTGCAGTTGTTATAAGTTGTAGTAAAGGTACTACAAACGAAGTGATCCAGATTCATTCATGTATTGACATGAGGAGTGGGGGCATCCTATGCAATGAGTTTGCATAAGATCAGACCAAGAAATAAGTCACTCTTACTTTATAACGCTGTTTACTATTTAAGACTGTCTATTTCGCTTAAATGACCTAGGTAAGTCGATCTTAATCCTAAGCTATGAACTCCTGTCTATTCAGAATTATCCTTATATATGCATGGGTGAGGATTGGCTCAGCAGCGCTGATTCAATAAGCCTTCTATTTCAGGGGTAAGATCGGGTAGATAGCTGGGGATATACAGTGCAAGATAGAATTCACACCTACCCGATATAGGGATAGGAGAAAGGTTGTTCTCTTAAATACTTAATCCAGGTCTTGAACATGGGGCCCCACCCTCTCACTGGCCCGAGAGGGATTCAGTTTAATGATTAGATCATAAACCAATTGTTCATTAGAGGATCAGTAGGAATTTAAGGAACAAGACGTAATATCCGGGGTAAAACAACATATTGACTGGGCCGTTATTATGAACAACCTGTGAAGGGTCGATTACTGGTTATAGTTAAATCATGTGGACATAAATATATCTACAATGGGGAGAGTGCAACTATCGAGCTATAGTAGTATGACTTGATAGTTAACTAACACTGATTAATTTGGACTAAAGATTTTTAGCCAAATAATCTTATATCATTGGAGCTCATGATCTGTATGTCCATAAAGTCCCTCTACTAGCTCGTAAAACATGAACACCTTGAATTATTAAATTGAGTGAATTTAGAACGATATCAATTTGAATTGTTCAAATTGAATTGGGGTTTGAATTTGAATAAGTTCAAAATCAAATTAGGGTTTGTTCAATTATATTCAATATAATTAACATTTAATTTATTAAAATTAAACGAAATTGGTGAGTTTATAATATTTAAATATTAATTGCATTAATAGGATTAATGTTTAAAACTAATGGTGTGATTAATTTAATATTTGATAGTAAAATTAATTAATTAATTAAAAATCAAATTAATTTTCAATTTTAAATTCAATTTAAGAAATTGGATTTTTTATTTTTTAGATTTGGTTAATTGAAAATTAATTAAATCAAATATTAATTAATTAATATTAGAAATTAGGAATTTAATTTGAAATTGGAAATTTGAGAAAGTGGGTTTCTCCCACTTTTCTCAAGCATGAGGTGCTTCTCATGCACAATCACACAATTTTCACTTGAATTGGGAAGTAGCTATTGGCCATCAATCAGATTGAAGGTGGTTGCATGCTGAGATTTAATAAAAACTCTCAAATTTGAAGAAGAAGGTGTGAAACTTGAGCTGAAAAGAGTTTCTACTACTTCATCTTCTTCCTCACAAACTCTCTCAATTTCCTTCACCAAATTCACTCAAATTCGAGTTCCACCACTCAAATTCAAAGCTGAGAATAGTAGAGAAGATCTCTTGGCGGTTCACTGTTGATTGGGAGCTGAATTAATGTGAAAAGTAGCTTGGATAAGGGAGAATTCATCAAAGGTATGTTGAACTTGAAATCCTCTTCAGTTTTTCTATTCAAGCATGGTTTTAGAACTAAAATTAAATATAATTAGAGTGTTTATTGATTCTGTTTGCTTTCGTTGCATGCTTGTGTATTCCATCACAACGTCGACTCTGCATAAAGTAACTTCCTCAATGGTTTCATCCACTTGAACTCCACCGACAATTTCTAGTAAATATGGTTGTTCATTTTCAACATCATCCACTTTAGGTTCATCCCATATTCACTTATTTTGGACTACTTAAACAACTTTTTCAATTGCTACCATATTTTATGTCATCAAGGTAAAAGTCTTTTTGTGCTTGGATAGCAAAGATGAAAGGTTCATCAACATACTTAAGCGTGATGTATTGATCGATCTGTATCCTAAATCCACATGTGTCCTATTACTTTTGTTGTTATTTGTGTCAAATCATCTACACTTGAACATAAAGACACATCTTCTGTTCGTATACTGGAAATCTAATATTTCGTCTACGACACCCTAAAAATTGTTATCCACACTTCCGTTTCCACTGATCTCCCTAGCCACTAGGACTCCACTATTTAGTGTAGCTCAACGATTATTACGCTGTACAGTGTGAAATTGTACCCCATTAACAATGCATCCATTGTAAGAGTTCACCTCAGACAAAAATCCCATTGCAAGTGAAAAGAAATCATCAAAGAGTTCTTCTCTCTTGCACCTTTGTAGAACCTGATAATTAATTATACATAAAAAATGACTATAAAAAATAAATCACCTCTCAACTTCCAATACTATCTATGCTTGAGATCTGAACCAATCGAAAAATTTGTGTTGATGTCTTATATATAAGTCAGAGGGGCTTTGAGCTTCACAACGAATTAACCTCAAGTGTTGCCTAAAATTGATCATTAGAAAGTTGCATCAAAGAATTTATCTTAGAACTTAGAAATTTATAAAGTTTGAAACGTCTTGCGATAGTTTGTTATTTCTTTACAACTGTTGAGAATGTACCAATGTGCGATACACATTTCCTCCGCCGATAATGTCTGTAAAGTTGACGCCCTTAATGGTCATACCCTCTACCTAAATAATTTAAATTCACCAAATATCTCATGATCGAGAATGTGATCATCATTCCATTCATCTCTATTGAATCTCGTTTCAATCCCTTTTAGATATTGTGAACAAAAGTTCCATAATTCATTCATTGCATATACTTCCACTATAGACCCCTCCGAACGTGTTTTGTTCCGTACAAATTGTTTTAATGTTCATAAAATTCTTTCAATAGGATACATCCAACTGTAAAATACTGGATCCACCATTTTGGTTTCATATGGTAGATGAACAACAAGGTGTACCATTCCATCGAAGGAGGCAGGCGGGAATATTTTCTCCAACTTACAAAGTATGATTATGATGTGTGCTTGTAGTCTGTTCAAATCACTTACACGTATTTTTTTTTGCACATAAGTCGCGAAAGAATGCACACAATTCAATAATAGAAGTAGATACGTTATTCGATAGGTATGCTTGAATACCAATGGGGAGTAGTCTATGAAGCAACACTTGACAGTCGTGTGTTTTCAGCCCCGATATTTTTCCATCTTTGTCATACACACATCGTGATATATTAGACACGAATCCATCAGAAAATTTCACTGATTTCAAATACTTACAAAATGAAATCCGTTCACTATTAGTTAATGTTTACGATACATGTGGTTTTACAAATCTGTTATCGACCTGTATCAAGTGTAAGTCCTTTCTTATCTTCAAATCTTGTATGTCTAATTGAGCATTCATTGTATCCTTTGTCTTTCCTTCAATATTTAACAATGTGCCCACCAAATTGTCGTATATGTTTTTCTTTCAATATGCATTACATCCAATTTATATCGTAACAATAGTTTGGACCAATATGGAAGTTGAAAAAAAAATACTTTTCTTAGTTCAGTTTATTTATTTGTTGTCAGATCTCTTCTCCATTATTACAACTGGAGGAGGTCTACGTTCTACTTTTCTTTGGTGTTGTCTATTTCGGCATCAACTATGATTCTCTGGAAAATAACATCGATGTCCTATAAATTATATTTTTCCTCTTATCCCGCAGGACGAATTATCTTCTTTGCATATGGGACATGCATGATAACCTTTTGTACTTCACCTAGATAAGTCACCGTATGCAGGAAAGTCATTAATAGTCCACAATAAGGTCACATATAGTTGAAGAAACTCACCAGTAACAGAATCATAAGTTTGCACACCAATAGTCCATAAGTCTTTCAACTCTTCAACCAATGACTACAAGTAAACATCAATTTCTTTTCTAGGATATTTTGGACTAGGTACGAACAAAGACATGAAGAAGTTTGTTTCCTTCATACATTTCCAAGGGGGCAAATTATAAGGGATTATCACTACAAGCCACATACTATAAGAAGTACTCATATTTCCAAAAAAATTGGACCCATATGAAGCTAATCCCAAACGAACATTTTGGGGATCTAAAGCGAACTGTGGAAATTTATGATGAAAATGTTTCCACCCTTCTGCATCAGCTGGATGTTGTAACACATCCTCCATTTCAACTCACTTATCTTTATGCCATCTCATGTCGGAAGCGCCTTCTTTTGATGCAAACAATTACTTCAATCTTGGCATCAATGGAAAATGACACAATACCTTATGTGGTATTTTTGTATCCTTGCCATCATTAACTTTGTACCGAGACTCACCACAAATGGGGCATTGTTACAAATTTGTAAATTCTTTCCGATACAATACACAATCATATTTGCACACATGAATAGATTCATAACCTAGGCCTAAATCACACAATTTTCGCTTAGCTTCATAAAAGGAAGTAGGTATAGCGGTGCCAGCTGAAAATGCTGCTTTTAAAAATTTCAGCAGCATGTCAAACAATTTGTTACTCTAGCCGTTGTGATCTTTGATATGTATCAACTTCACGAAAAAGTTCAAGGACGAAAATTGCAATAAACCAGAGTATAGTTCATTACGTGCTTCGGTCATTAAATCCTCAAATAAGTTTGTGGTATCTCTTTCTTGGCCATTAGAGGACATTTCATTCTTAATCCCTTCTTCATTTGCATCTCCATTTTCAATTGAAACTTGTAGATAGTTTATAAGATTCAACATGTCATTTTTTTCAACAACATTACCCTCTATATTATCTACTTCAACATTGTGTATTCAATGAATTGTATGACTTTCGAAACCTCTAGATAAGTTAATTGGCTCTCCATGATATACCCATTGATGGGTGAAAAGAAGTCAATTTTACTCGACAACCAACTTCCCTTGGACGTGTTATGCAATGCATGTTCCTAAGATATGCGTTGATAGTCATGCGTGGATGGTCATGCGTTGGAATGAAAAATGCGTTAACGAATGTATGCGGTGACCATGCGTCCTGCCACAAGTTTTCTTGCGGCCAAGTATAACATGAACACAAGTTTCTCGGGTAATCCGAGGTCAAACATAGGGACTTGTAACTATATGTTTGCGATGATTGTACATGTGGCGGTTGAATAAAAGAATGGAAGGGATGTTGTTAAGTTAATCCTACTCCTACTTCTATCTATCAGACAACACAATGAGAATATGTATGAAAGGTAGAAATGTGACAAACCTTGACATAAAATAAATGTATGGGAAAATAGGTAAAATGCGGAGATGTTTTCATTGCAGAACTTAAGAGTGATCGCAAGGGCAACCCTAGTCAATGCAATCCATGCAATCATGCTACAACCATACACGACAAGTCATTTTCCAATAAAAATGCAGTGTTCCTAATTCTAGAACCCATGTGTTGAATGCAAAAGTGTCCATAGAGCTTATTCCTAAGTCTCTACTTTTGTCCTATGCGATGATGCAAAATGCATGAAAGCAAGGTGACCGTATTCAATCGTATCCTATCTCTAGGATGCATGCGATGCGTTAATAACAAATAGTGCTCATTCCTAAGAGCCTATCTCTTGTATTATGTGTTCTAACCTGGCTCTCCCAAGCCTAGATTCTGACTTGACCTTCTCAAGCCTATATCCTATCCTTAGACTACCCTCCCGAGTATCCCTAATGGATGAATGAAGCATACATAATACAAGACAATCGCATAAACTTTGCTGACCTACGGTTGATACTATCCCTAGTGAACAACGCATACCTTACTTAATGCGTTCAACCACTTACCCTCTTGGGCAGTTGATTGTTGCTGACTTCACTCATAGACAAGCAATGCGTAGCCTATAGACAGGCATTGCAGCAGCTCACACTAAGAAAATAAGGTTATTCACTTACTCGCGCAACGCATACCTCTCGGTAGTTTGCTTCATGCTTCATATCCCTAATCCACATGACTAAGTATGCAATTCCCAAGAAATCCCACTAAGTGTTGCAATGAAAGTAAAGATGCTAAGCAAGAAGATGGAGATGAAGTCGAAGGAAAAGAAAAATGCATTGAAAACACATTGTATTAATTTTTAAATTCCAAAATATTATACAATACAATATGAGAAAAGAAAGGAAAAGAAATGATCGACTGAAAGCAAAGATTTGCTTCCAGCGGATGTGCGTCAAGGATACCAATGGTGCCATGGGTGGGTGAAGGAGCTAACTCTCTCAAGATCTAGCTTTGGTCGAAGGCTCTGGTCATCACTCAGAATAGATGAAGGAGATGAAGAACTCTCAGCATCTTCTTACACAGTTTGTCTGGATCACAAGGATCCGCCATAGGCGAACCTCAGGCGAAAACCTTGGATAAAATGAATTTGAGCTCATCGACTTCTATTTATAGAGTTTAGATCGCTGACAGTATTAATTGGACTGCTCTGAGTCTGATGTTCGGTGCGTTAGTCCTTTCCGAACCTCTGCCACCAACGACATGGTAGGTGAAATGTCAGCATCAGCTTTGGATTTTCTTGAGGTAGATGTGTTGATGCATTCATTCCACCAACTTTGAGTTGATCCCATTAGAATGCATTGTCACGTAGTCGTAGTCATTCAATGGCCGCATTCACTTAACACCGCAACTCTACATGATGACCGCAATCGTTTGACGAGCACAATTCCTATGCGATGTATGCATACAGCTAATTACCGCAACATCCATGCGTTGATCGATGTGTTTACCTTGCGATGGAGTGTTTCTCTGCATGCGATCGTCTATGCGATGGTTTGATTTTCGCGTTTGCGTTCATTTCCTGCATTGGCTACAAAAAAAATAGAACATTGAACGCATAATTAACACAAAGTAATGGGTTAGCTGAGATTCGTCATGCTGATCGACGCAAACTCTTTTTCTCATGAATTCCTAGCATGATCGACGCATATTCTACCTAACAATCTTCATAATTCTAAGTAAAAGGACTAAGATGACATGCATTTCTGCATGTCATCACCCATTCACAGTATGAGGGAGATATTCTATATGTTAATAGATTTCGCTCCATAACATCTAATTTTTCCCAAATTGAATTCATATAATTCTTGCATGGACACAATATAAGGGAGAATTGCTAACTCTTGACGCTTCTCTTATGTCGTTGGGCAAGACCCTATCCCCTGATGATAGATCTCCTGATGGCGATTTTAGGCATTGGGAAAGCCTTTTTTTTCTTGTAGTAAATAAAGAGTCATCTTCTTTGAAATTGCTAAAAGCCCAATGAAGAAGAGTGGATTTGAGCTTGTCAAGCCATGCTCGTGGAGCCTGTTTAAAGTCATATAGGGCCTTTTTGAGTTTACACACATGTGTAGGGTAACACTCACCAATATAGTCACCTGGTAGCTTCATATATGCAGGCTCATCAAGAGTGCCATTAAGAAAAGCATTGTTGATATCTAATTCGCAAATAGGGCAATCTTTAGAGACAACAATAGTGAGAATGATATGGATGGTTGGAGCTTTGATCAACGAGTTGAAAGTCTGATGGAAGTCAACCCTTGGAACTTGATGAAACCCTTTGTCCACTAATTGGGCTTTACACCTCTAAAATGTTCAACATTGGTTTTAACCTTGAACATTCACTTACTAAAAGAGTTAACAATATGCATGCATAAATAATTAGGATCATAAGCACTCTAACTATATTAATTTTGAGGATTAAGCATGCATGTTCATAACATTAATATTATGGTTTTAGAATAACAACCTTTGTAGAACTCATAATTTCAGCAACTCCTTGGTTAATTCTGATCACGAACACTTCAAGAACCACTACTAGAGTCTTTCCAGCTATTCTCTGACTTTAGAATTGATTGTGGGATCCAACTTGTGAAGAAATTGAAGGAAATTTTGAGTTGAGTGAGAGTTTTGGTGCAAAAGATTTGAGAGATAAAAAAACCTTCAAAATCCCAAAATTGCATGAACTTTTTTCGGCAAATAATTCTTCTATTTAAAGTAGAATCCATGCAAAAACAATGCACCAAATTTTGACACCAAATTAGCTCTAATTTAGTTGGTTTTAAGTGTTTTCATAAGTGGAAGAAGTGGGAAAATCCCACTAACTTAAATTCACTTAAAAAATTGAATTTCATAAATTAAAAAAAAAGATTTTAATTAATTTAAATAAAATTCGTTTCTTTTGAAAACAATTTTAAATAAAATTAATTGTAATAATGAATTTTAGATAAAACTAATTTTAAATAATTAATTAAACAACTTAATCAATTTAAAATAATTTAATATCAAATATTAAATTATTAAAACATCAATCCCTATTCATGTATATAATATTTAAATCACATTTAAATATTTCCAACTCTCTAATTTGGTTTAATTCAACAATTAAATTATATGATTACATCAATTATATCGTATATAATTAACTATAATTCTCTATTTCGAATTTGAACGTTTCAAATTCTCATCACTCTTTTCTAAAGTTTAGTCCGATATGGGTTAACAGGGGGACCTAATGGACCTATAGATCATGAGTTCCAAGTGATCTGAGATTAATCGGCTAAACTCTTTAACCTAATTAACTAACATTCGTTAACTACTGAGACACTCCACTAAAGCGCAGTAGCTGTACTCTTCTCACTGTAAATATATTTCTGTCTACTTGATTTAACCATGATTAGTAAGTCGGTCCTTCACAGGTTGTTCGTTATTACAACTAAGTCAAAATTATTATATTATCCCTGTAATTACATCTTACTCTGTATGTCCCACTGATCCTTTAATGAACAATTGATTTGTGGTCCAACCATCAAACTGAGTCCCTCTCGGGGCCAATGAGAGGATGGGGCCCTTGTTCAATATCGGAGTCAACAACTTATCTATTAAGATTGAGTGAATTCCATCTTACAGGATTATGTCCTTAGCTATCTACCCGGTTTTACCCCTAAAATGAAAGGCTTATTGAGTCAGCGATATTGTGCCACTCTCACCCATGCAGATTAAAGAATAATTCAGAATAAACAAGAGTTCATAGTTAGCTCAAGATTGAGATTGTATTACCTAGGTCATCAAATTGAAATAGTCAGTCTTATCAGTAAACGATGCTATATACTTATTGCATAAGACATCTCCACTCGCATATCTCCACATCAATGATCCAGGATCACATCGTTTGTATCAAATACAAAGTGGGCCGCGTCCATAGTGACCCCAGGTCTAGCCTTATCCCTATACTATAGACTGTTTTGGCTATTACTCGAACTTGATTCACTTTTATGTCTCTACATATAGTTTAAGTATTCATGTTATAGCTAGAAGTTCTTAGTTTATTGGATTTAGGGTTGAAAAGGTGTAATTCACATATTCAATAACATTTTTACTGAATAACCTCAATAACAACTTTATTGTCAGATAGAATATGTTTAATGTTTATAAACCAAAATTTTTAGGACATACAACCTATCAAACTCCTACTTGGACTAAAATTCTAGTGGGGTATATACAATATTGAGTGTGAGAGAAAAACATAAACATAATAAACTAGGACATCACATACCTATGAATTCTCCCACTTACCCTAGATTTACATAACCCATAGTCCTAGACTCACTAGGTGACCTTCAAACACTTTAGACATGAAGGCCTTAGTAAACGAATCAGCAATGTTTTCTTCTGAGGCTATCTGTGTGACGATCATGTCTCCTTGATATACGATCTATCTTATGAGATGGAATTTTTGCTCAATGTGCTTTCCATGCTTTAGAATTAGAAACTATTCCACTATTATCACAATAGAGTGTGATAAACAGATGCATATTCGGAACCACTTCAAAATCTATTAAGAACTTTCTAAGACATATTGCTTTCTTTGACGCTTCGCATGCAGCCACGTACTCAGCTTCCATGGTGGAGTCAGCAATACAACTTTGTTTTATACTCCTCCAAACTATAGCTCCTCCATTTAGAGTGAACATTGATCCCGAAGTTGATTTACTTGAATCTATATTGGTTTGAAAATCAGAGTCAGTATATCTTGTAAGGATCGGATCCTTAGCGGTATACACGAGCATATAGTCCTTCGTTCTTCGAAGATACTTGGGGATATTTTTAACGACAATCCAATGATCATATCCAGGATTGGACTGAAACCTATTGATGATTCCTACTGCATAGCATATTTCAGGTCATGTACACAACATGGCATACATCAAACTACCAACTGCTGATGCATAGGGAATACGTTTCATATCCTCAACTTCTTGAGGTGTCTTAGGACATTGCTCATTTGATAGATGAATTCCATGCCTGAAAGGTAACAATCTTGTTTATATATGATGCTCGAGATAGGGCTAATGTTTTGTTCTTGCGATTTTGAACAATTGGAATAATTTGAATAAACTAAGGTTCTCCCAAATCTTTCATTTGGAATTGTGTTGCTAACCACTGCTTAACGTCAATCAAGTATCCTACATCATTCCCAATGAGTAGGATGTCATCAATATATAATACTAGGAAAGCTACAGTTCTATCGATAATCTTCTTGTAGACACAATGTACATCAATATTCTGTTCAAAGGCATAAGATTTGATCGCAGTGTCAAATCTTATATTCCAAGATCTAGATGCTTGTTACAACCCATAAATGGATCGTTTTAGCTTGCAAATCTTTTGCTCTTGACCCTATTCAATGAACCCCTCTAGTTGAGCCATATAGATACTCTCTTCAAAATTTCCATTCAGAAAGACTATCTTGACATCTATTTGCCAAATTTCATAATTGTAAAAGGTGGTTATGAGCAAGAGTATTCTAATCGAATTTATCATGGCAATAGAAGAGAAGGTTTCTGAAGGAACTCTTAAACAAGAGAATCCATGAGCGGAAGCGGACCTTTCCAATTTCATTGTGATAGAATTACCACACATACATTCGAACAAACATATATGCTTTGTAAACACTAATTAATGTCATGCTTTAACAAATAAAATACAAAATACTGAGAGAAACGTACCAATTGAAGCCTTTTTTCAATCAAACTCAGTCCAGTGGAATCGAACTCCTCACACTCCTTATCGTCCAGCAAACAGTCACCTATCAGCACCACGGTCGTCTACACGATCAGCAGCACATGAACACAAAGCAACTTGAGACGACACCACCACTCGAAGCCCTCGATATTCTCGGAGTGAGAATCCAAAGAGTGGACTTTGAAGGAATTGGTAGAAGGAACGAGGAAAATACGATCGTGTAGTACGAACAAGCAAGTTGGAGATAGTAGAAGACTATCGTATAGTCGGGTGCTTGTCGTTTAGAAAAAAGTACACGATCGTGTAGATTTAGCTAAGCGATCGTCTATTAAATGGTAAACGGTCATTTAGGTCTGCTCGGCGTGCTAAGCAATCGTATAGAAAATGTAAGTGATCGTTTAGATATCGCGAGTGATCATTTAGTGCACGGGTGTGTAATCGCTTAGGAAGACGGGCATTATCTTATAGGCTATCAACACTATGTGATCGTATGCTTTCACACCATGAGCGATTTTTCTTGTGTCACATACAAAATGAAAACAATTTTCATTTTATTCTTCAGTTAAAAGAACTGAATTCGAACTTCCCACTTTCACATGATTCCGGAGAAATACTCGACCAATTATCTCATAACTGCCTAATTAATTAAATAATGAATATAATCATATTATATTCTTAACCTATAGTTTGATATTATATATCTACTATAATGTTTTCTCCTCTACTTGATATAAATAATATCTATATCCAATTTCCTCCAAAAATAATGTTTCTCATACATTTAGTCAATTATATCATATATAATCGAACTCCCTCTTGTCAATTTGAACGTTTTAAACTGACCTAAAAACTGATTCTCAACTTTATCCAAGCTACCAAGGGGACCTTATGGACCTATGGATCGAAGCTTCAATGGTACGTGAATAACTGACTAAACTCTTTAGCCATGAGATCCACTATCTGTTAATTGCCAGGCATTCTACTAAAGACCAACAACTGAACTCTTCTTAACACAGATATATTTCTATGTCCATCGGATATAACCAATCATGAGTACGAGTACGATAACCCTTCTTAGATGCTCGTAAGTACAGTTAGGCCAATATATCGTTTTGCCCCTGTAGTTACATCTCACTTCTCAAGTACCACTGATCCCTCTAATGAACAATACAACATAGTCCAACTATCTGTGAACACCTCTAGGGTCAAGAGAAGGTGTGTGGCGCCACATCGTTCAAGCCCTGGAATTAGCCCTTAAGGGATTTATCTATCTACTTACCCCTGCTTCAGGGAAGAAGTGAATTCCATCTTGTATAACTGAGTTTCCAGCTCCCAAATCAGACAAATCCCCAAAGTGGTAGGTTTGAGTAGGTGACCTGGCCACTCACACCCATGCAAATCAAAGAACTACCCTCAATGGCAGAGTTCCCAACTCACTCAGGATTTAGGTCATGTTACCTATGGTCATCCTAGTGAAGTGAAGTCTCTACATGAATGATGTTATATAATGAGATGTTAACACTTCGTGGTCAGGTCTTATACCAACTCTTTGTATAGGATACCCCCGCTTGCATGTCCCCTACACGAATAGTCAAGATCAGACCATCTGTGACAAGTCACAATTCTTATGACCATTCCACAAAGGGGGTCGTATCCGTAGTGTTACCAAGATAAGGTTTCCCTCCTATATCCATATACTACAAACCATTTTGGTTATCCATTAAGACATGATCCACTTGTATGTCACCACATACATGCTTAAGTCACATAAAGATAACAAGGGATTTTAATTTTATTGGTTTGTGGTAAAGCAAATAAAACATTCAACTGAGCAAAATCAAGAAGCGAAATAAAATATCATATATTATACATCACAAACTACAGGACAGAAGACTTTAGGGCATCAACCCCAACAATTTTTTCATTGTCCACCCCCTCTCTTTGGATATAACCTTTTGTCACCAGTCGAGCCTTAAAGGTTTGTACCTTATTGGCTTGGTATCGTTTTCTCTGTAGATCCATTTACAACCAATAAGTTTTACCCCATCTTGCTGATCTACAAGTATGAGACCGAATTGAAGTACATAGACTCTATTTCGAGGTCCATGGCTTTGATCCACTGATCTCGGTCTACATCATTCATTGTCCGTTTATAGGTCAATAGATCCTCTAGGCCATCATCAGATGTGATGATATGAGTTTCTTTTGAATAACCCTTCCACTGTGTCGAGACATTCTCTACTATGAAGAAGGATGTGATTGACTAGAAGTACTTGCTCCATCAACAATTCTTGTTGAAGGGCCAGCCTCATCAACAATTCTTATTAGTTTATTTGTTGCTTCTTTCAAAATTCCATTTAATACTAGCTTACTGTGAGGTTTATGTGGTCTTCTTTTAAGTAGTATTTGTTGATACAAACACTTTATCATCTTGAGGATCATAAAACAGACCACCTTTCATTTCCTTGGGATATCCGACGAATAGGCACAATTTTGAACTACATTTAAACTTCTTCGAGTTTTGCACCAACACGTGTGTCGGGCATCCCCAAATTATGAAGTAACATAAATTACCTTTACACCCACTCCATAATTCATAAGGTGTTTCAGAAACACTTTTCGAAGGAACCATGTTCAAAATGTAACCACAGTCTATACTGCATATCCCCAAAACGAATTAGGCAACTAAGCATAGCACATCATTGAATGAACCATGTCTAACAAGGTTCTATTTCTCCTCTCTGATACATCATTTTATTGAGGTGTACTGGGTGCTATGAGTTGGGACTGGATTCTATGTTCTATCAAATAGTCTTTAAAATTCAAGTTCATATACTCACCACCTTGATCTGATTGAAGTGTTTTAATTGTTTTACCTAATAGGTTCTCAACCTCAACCTTATATTCCCTAAACTTTTCAAGAGTTTCAGACTTATGATGCATTAGGTAAACATAGTCATACCTTGAACAATCATCAATGAAACTGATGAAATACTCACACCCTCCTCGTGCTTTGACATTCATCTGACCACAGAGGTCTGAATGCAAGAGTTCTAAGGTTTCTTTAGCTCTAAGACCTTTTCCTGTAAAAGCTCTTTTGGTCATTTTACCGTCAAGACAGGATTCACATGGAGGTAAAGAATTGTCTTCTAATTGACTTAGGAGTCCACTCTTGACGAATCTCTTAATTCTATTGAGATTAATGTGTCCAAGTCTCAAGTGCCGAAGATAGGCATTAGGAGAAACTTTTGGCCTTTTATTTTGAGTTTAAGTTATTTTAAAATTTTCAATATTCAAATTAGCTTTTGCCTCAGTTGGTTTTAACACATATAAGTTGTTTTCAAGTTTTGTAGAATATATTTGAACACTTCTTGAGCTAATGAACGCTTCATTAATATCAAAAGATATTTTATACAATTTTTCAAACAAACAAGATATAGATATTAAATTCCTTATCATATCAGGAACATAAAATACATTTTCAAGTAAAGTCTCCCACTACTTTAGCTGAAATTGTCACAATGTCATCGCAACTCCGAGCGGCCGACGTCCTTATAAGTGTGATTGGTCTAGAGTCGCCACCAATCATTATAAGTGTGATTGGTCACCTATTTTTAAAAGGAAAAAATGTGGTCTACTTATCGAAGTTAGGTTCGAGGGTTGTGGAGCGTAGAGAAGGTATTAGCACCCTATAACACCTGTTTGAAAACATCTTGTTGAATGATAAAATTTTTGACCAATCATAAGTCCCCACGTCGTTTGCTAAATTAATGACGAATTTTTAAATCATTAACTTTGGGTCCAATTAGAAGTTGATACATGTTCCTAATTGAATTGAAGACCAGTTTCGATGACGTCACGCGGTTGAATCAGATGAGATTAAGTTGGCTCAATTTGATATTATTATTTGGGTTCAAAGTCCAAACTACAAAAAAAAAAAAAAAAAAAAAAAAAAAAAAAAGAGTTAAATTGGACCCAAATTTCAGATCAAGCCCAAAACCAACTAATTGGACCCAAGGGCCAGGCCCATAGACCAACCAAGCCCACGAAGCCACCTGAGAACTCTATAAATAGAGAAGTTCTCTTCATTTGTAGAGGCATCATTTTTCTACATTCAGAGGACCCAAAGAGAATTCATCAAACAATCAAAAGACTCCCAAGTCTCTTGAGGCTGCACTCTTATAAGACAGAAGACCCTTGAAGACACAAAGACTCTTCCATGACTTCTACTCCAAACTTTACTTCAAGACGTTCGGTGCTTTTTTTCTCCAAGTCAAGCACATTCACCCAACTGAAGAGAGAATCAGAAGGATCAAGTATTAGAGATCGAACCACATTGCATTAAATCAACTTCAACATCAACACGGACTCGAGTTCAACTCCACGAAACATATTTCTTTGGAAATCTCGTGTGAACAAAATTGGCACGCCCGATGGGACTTCTCTACCTCTCATCTCTTTCTCAGCATTCAAACAAGCCAAATGTCGCCTAAGAAGGCGGCATCCAAATCTCCTAAGAGGATGGCATCCAAAGCTTCCTCCACAAACGACTCGTACAAGGGACCGGTCACCCGCGACCGCTCAAGAGAAATCACATAGGAGCAAGAGCAGAGCTCCCTCATCGCCCATAACATCTTGAGGCAAATGATGGAATCTCCACAAAGTGGGGTTGTCATCAAGGAAAACACCTTGTTCAACAACTCTACTTTCGCATCCAGCAAGCTAAAAAGAGATTCACCGCCAAATGTGATTTCTGTCATGATGGCAGATGTGACGGCTGAAGCGGCCATGGCTGAAATGGAAAGGAAGATTAACTTTCTGATGAAAGGCGTCGAGGTTCGAGATCATGAGATCGCTTCCCTGAAAAAACAAATGCAGTCTCGAGAGGCTGCTGAATCAAGCCAAGCACCCATGATCAAAGCAATCGACAAGGGGAAGACCGTGCTACAAAAAAACCAATTGCAACAGTCAGCCTCGGTGGCCTTTTTGTCAGTCTAACAACTGCAAGACATGATCATGACCTCCATAAGAGCTCAATATGGAGGGTCGGCCCAAACTTCCTTCATGTATTCCAAGCCATACACCCAGAGGATCTACAATCTGAGAATGCCTACAGGGTATCAGCCCCCAAAGTTCCAACAATTCAACGGAAAGGGAAACCCAAAGCAACACATCGCCCACTTCGTAGAAACATGCAAAAATGCGAGAACAAGAGGAGACCTACTAGTCAAACAGTTCGTCAGAACCCTCAAAGGGAACGCTTTTGACTGGTACACAGACTTAGAGCCTGAGGTGATTGACAATTGGGAGCAACTTGAAAGAGAATTCTTGAATCGCTTCTACAGCACTAGCGCACCGTTAGCATGATGGAGCTAACGAACGCCAAATAATGGAAAGGAGAGCTAGTCGTCGACTATATCAACCGATGGAGAGCTCTGAGTCTGGATTGCAAAAATCGACTCACCGAATTGTCTGCTGTGTAAATGTGCACGCAGGCTATGCACTGGGAACTTCTCTATATCCTATAGGGGATAAAGCCCCGTACCTTTGAAGAATTGACGACCCGTGCTCACGACATGGAGCTAAGTATCACCAACAAATGAACGAGGGACTTTCTGAACCACGAACCGAGGAAAGACAAGAAGGAGGTGAAGGGCATTGAGAAAATTGTGAAGGGCACCACGAAGGAATCAATGGTCATTAATACAACCCAATTGAAGTTCTCTTCAAAAGGGAAAGAAAAGAAGATAGAGAAGAAAGACGAAGAAAACGAAAGACATGTCCCAACCCTGAAGGAACGATAGGAAAAAATCTACCCATTCCCCGACTCTGACGTAGCGGATATGCTTGAGCAACTATTGGAGAATCACCTTATCCAAGTACCAGAATGTAGATGACCGGAATAGGCCAGCAAGGTGGATGATCCTAACTACTGCAAGTATCACAGGGTCATTAGCCACCTAGTCGAAAAATGTTTCGTACTGAAGGAATTGATCCTCAAATTGGCCCGTTAAAGGAAAATAGAGCTGGATCTAGACGTGATGATCCAAACGAATCATGCCGTAGTGACGGTAACTCCAAGCGTGGCACCGTCAACCATATTTTATGAAGAAAGGGAGAGTTCAGTCCTGTTTGGGACCTTCGAACCTGTGGTAGTGCGGTTTCTGCAGGAAGTCCAAACTACAGACCCTCAAAACGGAAGAGAGCGCACTAACGATGACAATAACGGAGGTTGGATCCTTATGGTGCGCTGTAAGAAGGAAAGATTGAACTTTACCCAGAAAGAGCAACGCTCTCATAGAAGCTACAAGGGAAAGAGCAAGGCACAAAAAAGGAAAGGTAGAAAAAAGGCTCAAAGGCCCAAGGTTGTCGACGGAAGAGATGAGGATATTCCTCGTCCTAGATGACAGATGACCTTAGCAGATTTCCTCCTGAAGAACTTCTGCAATTGGGGTTCAGAGGAGATACCAGAGATCGTCGTATGTCATGCTGTCAGTATCAGGGAAGAGGAAGATACCATTCCAGGCCCATTAAAATCGATAGGAGAACCAAAGTATTCGTCACTATTCAACATAGACGACCTGCTTTCACTCCCGCCAGAAGCTAAGACGACCCTTATTGGTGCATCGACCCACACAGCACGTGTTTATGCCTCATGTTGCACGTCTATAGGCTTCTCAGACGAAGATCTGCTACTGGGATCCAAATTGCATAATAGACCTTTGCACGTCTCTGGATACATTCGAGAATAGAGAGTTAGGCATATTCATGGAAGAGCTATCAAACAGCAAATTAGTAATTCAGGTTTTCAATTAAGGCAGCCAAAGGGCGATAGGCATGATACACTTAGAGCTCCTCATTGGCAATCTGAAGGCCGACACGCTGTTTCATGTGATAGACTCATAGATCACCTACAAACTGCTATTGGGACGCCCTTGGATTTATGGGAATGGTGTGATTACATCGATACTACATCAGTGTTTCAAGTTTTACCAAGACGGGATTAAGAAGGTCGAAGCAGATTCTAATCCGTTTTCTGAAGTCAAGTCTCACTTCGCAGATGCAAAGTTTTACCTAAAGAGCGAGAATTCCGGTGAGACGATGCCGGCAGAGAATTGCTGACAAAGAAAGTGAGTAGATCCCGGTCGAAGTCGCCAGTAGACACGGAGAAAAGGGTAGGTAGCAAGGTACGAGCCTCCAGCCCAAAAGAGAATAGAATGTATCTCGGCGTTGGAGAAACACCCGTGGTGAGGGGCGAGAAAGCCTCAAAACCTCCGATTCTTCGCTATGTCCCTTTGTTGAGACGAAACAAGGGTGAGTCACCTTTTACGGAATGCTCAAAAGGTTTGCAGGTCAGCGACATAGAAATTCTAAAGGAGAGTTTTGTCACACCCCTCACGCTGATAACGAAGCAGGAAGTCTATAAGTCGGAGGCGGAAGTGACAGGGTCAAAGCTGCCCGAGAGGCGAACGAAAGACAGATTCGATCACAAAGCTTACGAGCTGTAGGCGAAGGTAAGCTACGACTTCACAACTCACACTAAGTTCAAAAGTTTGAAAATTTACGCACAACCCCGACTCTCGCCAACCCAAAAGAAGGTTTTGCAAGAGAGACATGCTATACCCATGTCGAGGGTGGGTCTCGGATATGAGTCGTTAGAGCCACTCTGCATAATCAGAAAAGCGAAGGGGAAAGTGGCCAACAACAATCATATCACTGCGGAAGAAGTTGATGAAACAAGAGAGAAGAAGGGCAAAGATAAAAGTGCCTCAGCCTTCGACAGTATTAGACCACCTGCCACACGCGCCTTGGTCTTTGAAAGATTAAGCATGACAGAAGCAGAAAGAGAAAGCCCGCATATTATTCCAAGAGATACTCGACGCTCAGTCTTTCGAAAGTTAACTCCGCCAAATGAAGAAAATGAGGAAATCATCTGTCAATCTCCGGTGGTGGTGCGACCGTCAGCCTTCGAAAGACTAGGCACAGTTCCAAAGAAGAGTGAAGGAAAACCCCGCATTCCCATTTTTTATGGCTTGAAGGACGAGAGGGCTAAATATCCCCTTGATCAATATGTCCCTAGTAAGACAAAGAGGAAGGGAAGAGCCTGCGCTGACGCCCTCGAAACAACTACAGGAAAGAGGGGGCCGATACCTCGAGCGTCCATCTGGCGGCGAATACACCTTAAAAATGTCGAAGCGTTATCAGACCAGAAGCCATCAAAAGAGGCAAGAAGTGATGGAGAAATCCGTAGTACCATCCCTTCACGCATGAAGAGAAAGACCTTCGTTACTCTAAACACAAGTGAGGGCACGCTCAAATTAAAGAGGCGCGACGTCGTTTTCACATATTCTAAGAATGGAAATCTAGAGCATGAGGAAGGCGAAACTTCGTGCCACAACATCACCATCACCGAAGAATCCGAAGAAGGTATGACCGAAGAGGAATTGGAGGACGCTCCGCAAGGGCTAGAGGACGGTTGTCAATCCAAGGTGGACGAGCTAAAAGAGGTGAATCTGGGCACTGTAGAAGAGCTGCGTCCGACTTACATCAGTACGTCTCTCTCGGAAGAGGAGGAGGACGAATACATGAGTTTACTCATCGAATACAGGGATGTTTTCACCTGGTCATACAAAGAGATGCCAGGACTAGATCCAAAAGTAGCAGTCCACCATCTTGCAATCAAACAAGGGTGTCGACCCGTTAAGCAGGCTCAACGACGCTTTCAGCCAGAACTTATCCCCCAAATTGAGGTTGAGATCAATAAACTGATTGAGCTAGGTTCATTCATGAAGTTAAATATCCAACATGGATAGCCAACATCGTCCAGGTTAGAAAAAAGAATGGACAGCTTCGTGTTTGCGTAGACTTTCGCGACCTAAAAAACGTCTGTCCTAAAGACGATTTTCCATTGCCCATCACAGAAATCATGGTCGATGCGACAATGGGACATGAGGCCATATCCTTTATGGACGGATCTTCCAGATATAACCAGATACGGATGGCCCTCGCAGACAAGAAAATGACTGCATTTCGAACCCCAAAAGGGATATATTATTACAAGGTAATGCCCTTCGGGTTGAAGAACGTCGACGCTACTTATCAACGTGCCATGTAGAAAGTGTTTGATGATATGTTGCACAAACATGTGGAGTGATATGTGGATGACCTTGTGGTCAAGACCAAGCGACAAAAGAACCATTTGAAAGATCTAAGGACCGTGTTCGATCGCCTGTGAAAGTACCAGTTAAAGATGAACCCCTCAAATGCGTGTTTGGCGTAACTTCAGGAAAGTTTCTGGGTTTCGTTGTGAGACATCGAGGGATAGAGATAGACCAATCTAAGATTGATGCCATCTAGAAGATGCCAAGACCAAAAAATCTACATGAGCTGAGAAGTTTGCAAGGACATATGGCCTACATCCAGAGGTTTATTTCTAACTTGGCAGGGCGGTGTCAACCCTTTCAAAGATTGATTAGAAAGGGAGAGAAATTCGAATGGGACGAGACCTGTCAGAATGCTTTCAATAACATAAAGAGGTACCTGATCAACCCTTCTGTCTTAGGAGCCTCAGTAGTAGACAAGTCGTTGATACTATACATTGCAACGCAAGAGAGATCACTGGGGGCACTATTGGCACAAGAAAGACAAAAGGGAAAAGAACGTACTCTCTATTACTTAAGTAGAACCCTAAATGGAGCCGAGATCAATTATTCCCCTATAGAGAAGACGTGCCTCGCACTGTTCTTCACCGTAGATAAGTTGAGGCACTACATGTAGGCCTTCATAGTTCACTTAATTGCGAAAGGCGACCCCATCAAATACGTCCTGCTAGGCTGGTCATCTCAGGACGTTTAGCCAAATGCGCAATCATGCTTCAACAGTACGACATTGTCTATGTACCACAAAGGACAGTTAAAGGGCAGACATTGACCGACTTCCTGGCAGATCACCCGGTTCCATCAGATTGGGAGTTAAGTGAAGACTTGCCCGATGACGAAGTTCTCTTCACAGAGACCTCCGGACTGTGGGTCTTGTTCTTTGATGGAGCGGCACGAAAAAGCGGTGGGGGGCAGGTATCATCCTCATTTCGCCAGAAAAGCTCATGCTGCCTTATAGCTTCGCACTTGCCGAGTCATGTTCAAATAACATCACCGAATACCAAGCTTTAATAATTAGCCTCCAAATGGCCTTAGAGATTGGAGTAGATTGTATAGAAATCTTCAGCGACTCAAAGTTGATAATCAATTAACTCTTATGCTAGTACGAGGTAAAGCATGACGACTTGAAACCCTACTTCACTTACGCTCGCCAGATAAATTGAGAAGTACGAAAGCGTGGCATTGGAACATGTCCAAAGGACGAAAAACAAGAAAGCGGACGAAAAACAATAACCTCAATCTTGTTTATCGCCCCCCGCATCTCTACGGCCTCAAGCTTATGCCGAGTCAAAAGGCCTTCGCTCTCAGAAATCAGTAGCGATATTTCAGACCGTTTGGCCCTGATGGCCTCCAACCTGGCTAGTAGTGTCTCTTTTTCTAGTAAGGCCTGGGAGTCGCGTTCAAGTAGTGCCTTTCATTTAGCAAAAGCACTACTCACATCATACAGTATCTTCTCCAGATCAGACTTAGCCTCCTTTAAACGTTGCTCCTTACTTGTTTGAGTTAGTTTGGAGGAATAGGATAATTGAAACTGATTGTACTTCTACAGGTTTCGAAAGTACTCATCAACAAGTTTTCTGAAAGAAGGGAGGTTGGCACCAAAAATGTCGAAAATGGCTCAGAATATCTCATGTGTTTCTTTCTCCAGACTAAGAACCTTCTCGAAAGGAGTACGCATGATCTTCTTGTGCATAGTCTCCCACATGGCTGAGGCTGTATGTCGTCGAACGTCGGAAACTATGGTGGCAGCACAGAACTCGGAAATCTCGGGGACGACCGGAGGTAGTGCTCTATCTACTTATCTCGGGGACTCATTACCACTTGGACTTGCCAAGACCTTCGACGCTTCTTTGGGTTGGAGAACCCTTCCTACCACAGGCAACAAGGGGGAATTAGTTTCCTTGGCTACGTAATCTGAAGCCTCGATATTCCTGACGACCACCGCCTCCTTGGATATGAGGATGTCACCGGGGATAGCATGCACTGGACAGGACCTTGGCACGGGATCCACCAACAATACTTTGGAGATACCAACGCCCTTAATGGCTAAGTCAATGGCAAAAGAGCCCACTAAAGATTCTTGAGGTGGACTGCAGAAGGAGAGACTAAATGTAAACCGTATAGTTTAAAAAACAAAATAAGAAGACGAGACGAGCAGACTTATATAAGGACAACATACCAGTAGATTGAGAGCGTCAGAAGCCACCAGATCATTCTGAACTCTCTCAAGACAATCGGCATCCAAGGCCCTGTGTTTTTTGGAGGGTCGCTTCCAACAACGATCACTGTGTACATATTATGACTGTCCTCCTCAACCGGTTTGGAAGCGTCTTTTTGTACGATCGCCGCCACCTCCTCAGTCAGGCGAAGTTGCTTCCACCCATGGTTGATACCTCTACCTTTGGGTAATCTCAGCGGCACTAGGGGAGGAGTAGCACTAGTCACTAACAAATGACGATTCCCTTCGAAGTAGTTCCCCTGCTTTGCTAACCACCAATCCTTCGACCGTGGGGTAACATGAGTGTGTGGATCCAACGTACGGGCCGGCAAGAATACCTGAGATAAGGGCTTGCATCTTATGCATAATCTTCAATAATGTAAAACGTTCTTCGACGTAGGAGCGGAGGTCCTGATGGAAGCCGAACTGTCGGCCGAAACGAAAGGAACTATACGACTCTATAGTTCAGACGTTCCCACACTGGGAGGATATGTAACCTGATCACATGTTGGAGAAATAACTGGACTTCAGAAAAGATAGGTCTCTATCGTCAATTAGACGTTCATGCCTGCTCTTGTTCAGAATGCTTGCGTGCCACTAAATACTGGCGCCGCTATGGATCAATTCCCATGCCTCATACTCGTCGAAGTAAATCGAGCCACCTTCGCCAAAAAAGCAGACCATCTTGGGACCTCGAACAACGACAGGAACGGGGTAATGCGTGTTGAAGTAATGGGCCAACCAACTATGGACAAAATGCATGGAAAAGTGAAAGTCCATGTGCCCGATCGGGTTCGAAGCCTCTGCTATCAGCCCTAGTCCATGATAGATGTTGGCCAAGACCAGAACGGCGAGACTATAAACAGTCCCATGAGCCATCAAACTAGCTATTCTGAAGACCCTGGGGTGAAGGTAACCGCCTTTCTGAGGAAATACAAAAAGGCATAACCAGCAGGACAGAAAGACGGCCAGATAAGTTTTGTCTTTCAACTCGTCTTTGACCTCTAACTCCGTGAATAGCATGATCTCCCTGCTTGACCAATCTAGAATGCAATCTGCGAACCGTTAGGATTTTGCATGGACCGAGACCGAGAGGCTTTCTTTTGCTTCCATGTAACGGGCTTGTCATATTTGTGAGCCCCTAGGAACCAAAAAGAATCCAGGAGCTGATAGACACTAAGGAATAATGCTTCGAGGGAGTCGTGTGATTTTCTTTCTGCGAGCACACTATCAAAAAATACGTATTAAAGAGGTGTTCACACATCTTCGGCAAGTACCTCTCTTTGTCGCGGTGACCGGTTAGCTCTTTGAGGGAAGGAACCACCTCTTCGTAAAAGCTTCCTCTGACCGGAAGTCAATCGAGAAACCAGAGGTCCCACAAAGAAATCGATGCTTCGCCCGCCATAGTATGGAGAGTGTTGGTTGAAGGGCACCAGGCTTCACAGAAAGCTCGAACTATGTCACCACTGCGATCATACGTGTACAAAGAGGCCGACACTGCGCCAAGCAAACTGACGTCACAAAGGAATCGCTTGTTTCGACCTACTGAAACCTCAAGCCACTCCCAGTAAAAGTCAACGAAGCCGAATTCTCCAGGGACTTTCGTCACGACGGTCTAGCGGACCTGACCCTCAATTATGCGACGTCAAAGAGTCAGCACTCGATCGAGATTTGGGGTCTTCTCATGAATAGAAGATCGCAGGATCCATGCACGTTCCCCTCGGGTCAAGGGCACTTCCATCGACAATTTGGAAATGATCATGTTATCATCTTAACTTGGCCAATGATCAGCGAAAGGACCGGCTAATGATTTTGCTACAGAAAGGCTAAGTCCTTCCTTCATGGGCTGACTCCAGTCTTATCACAAGATGCCTCTTACCAGATGAAACGTGCTCGGTGAAGTGAACCATTGTTCTGCAAAAAAAAAAAAAAAAGAGAAATATAATTATATATATATATAACACACACACAACACACACATCACTGAGATCCTTCTGAGATCGAACAGGAGAGTTGTAAACCTTTGCGGAGCCCTTCCCATGATGACCTGGATGCACAAGCGGCGCATAAGGCAGATTTTTCCAAGATCCGCCTTAGGGTGACCGAATGGGAGAGTATATGCCTTTGTGGGGCCCCTCCCATGATGACCAGGATGCAGGAATGGTGCTACGAGGCAACCTTTCGAAGATCCTCCCTAGGGTGATCGAATGGGAGAGTTGTAAGCCTTTGTGGGACCCCTCCCATGACGACCAGGATGCAGGAATGGTGCTACGAGGCAAACCTTTCGAGGATCCTCCCTAGGGTGATCGAATGGGAGAGTTGTAAGTCTTTGCGGGGCCCCTCCCATGACGATCAAGATGCACGAATACGAGGAAGAACATGTACACCAAGGAGTCGATCACATGGACGTGAGAGGAAAAAAAAAACCCACCCTGATTACTGATGGCCGGCGAGATTTAAAAAAATATGGTTATACTCTCTTAAGTTATGCCTCAACTCCTACAAAGAGCAAGAGGGGACATGTTAGTAAAATAATAATAATAATAATAATAATAATAATAATAATAATAATAATAATAATAATAAAGAAAGGAAAAAAATTAAGAAAAAAAAAAGAAAAAAAATATATATGTGAAAACAAAAAAAGAGGGAAGCCCTAATTTCCCATCTTTTTTTTTCTTTTCTTTTCTTCTCCTCACTTACAGCCTCCTACCACAATCCAAGGCTGATTTGCAAAGGACGTAAAAGACGTAAGAACGAAAGAAAATCACAATTCAAACCGCAAAGGACGTAAGAACAAAAGAAATCACACTTCAAGATGAAGAAAATCATGTGTCCTACCAGTATATATATAGTTAAGTTCGAACGGGATCTTCTACTAATCAGTTGAAATATGATAAAATCACGGGTTATCTGAACTGAATACTGTTTGTTTGGTTGTGGAATTCTGATTTTTGCCAAAATTGGTTAAAATTAAAAAAAAAAAAACACACTCGATTGGATGCTGCTTGAATTGGGGGCAACGGTGGAGTTTTGAATCTCCAGATTAAACGGCGAAGAATTTTGAGCTTAAGTTTTGAGAGAATCTGTGCATAAACAGACGGTTGCTTGAAAAAAAAAACAAAAAAACAGGAAATCTCACTAGAAATTGGGCTGGTATTGCTGGTATCGTTGGTGGATGAGTATCGCTGGTATCACTAGTAGATGAGTATTGCTGGTATTGCTGGTATCACTGGTAGATGGTATCGTTGGTGTTGCTGGTATCGCTGGTGGATGAGTATCACTGGTATTGCTGGTAGGTGGTATCGGTGGCATCGCTGGCATCGCTAGTAAGCTGGTATCGTTGGTATCGCTAGTAAGGTGGTATCACTGGCATCGCTAATAAGCTGGTATCACTGGTATTACTAGCATCGCTAGTAAGCCGGTATCACTGGTATTGTTGGCATCGCGAGTAGGGCTGTCTTACGATGCTTTGGCTCTCCAAAATTGCTTCCATTTAAGTTCAAATTCATATTCCATTCAAATTGGAATTAAATTCAAATGTTATCCCAAATTTCAGTCTAAAGTTGGAGGAGATTCCAATCCAAATTTTATTCTAAGTTCAAGCTAGCCAAATCGGGTAGTGAAATAGATGTCAAACTCGTCCAAAATTAAAATTTGGCCATATCCCAAATTTGATCAAAATCCAATGTTTAACTTTGATATTGAATTATGAATAAAATGTCAAGTTAAAATTTGGCTATATTCCAAAGTTTATCCAAAGATCGAGTTAAAATTATGTACTGAATTCATAGTTTGACTAACACATTAGTTGAGATCAAATTCAGAACAAATATATTTGAATTTCGATCACAACTTCACATTTTTTTTTCGAGATTCTCCCACCCGTAAGCGTGCATAAATCTCGAAAGGGGACATTTGTTGAAGGATAAAATTTTGGACCAATCACAAGTCACCACGTCGTTTGCTAAATTAATGACGAATTTCTAAATCATTAACTTTGGGTCCAATTAGAAGTTGACACATGTTCCGAATTGAATTGAAGACCAGTTTCGATGACTTCATGCGGTTGAATCAGATGAGATTAAGTTGGCCCAATTTGATATTATTATTTGAGTTCAAAGTCCAAACTACAAAAAAAAAAAAAAAAAAAAAAGAGTTAAATTGGACCCAAATCTCAGGCCCATGGACCAACCAAGCCCACGAAGCTCGTCTGAGAACTCTATAAATAGAGAAGTTCTCTTCATTTGTAGAGGCAACATTTTTCTACATTCAGAGGACCCAGAGAGAATTCATCAATAATCAGAAGACTCCTGAAGCTGCACTCCTATAAGACAGAAGACCCTTGAAGACACAAAGACTCTTCTAAGACTTCTACTTCACAGAATGTTCGATGCTTTTCTTCTCCAAGTCAAGCACATTCACCCAACTGAGAGAGAATCAAAGGATCAAGTATTAGAGATCGAACCACATCGCATCAAATCAACTTCAACATCAACATAGACTCAAGTTCAACTCTACGAAACACATTTCTCCGAAAATCTCATGTGAACACATCTCATTTTTTTTTATCCAATTTATCTTATAAAAAAATTGTCCTTATTTGTAAAGGAGATGTTTATTTTATTAAAAAAAAATTTATTCAAATACTGTTAATGAAAGTAAATAAAATACAAATAATGAATAGTTTTCAGGTAGAGGTATTCCCTTACAGTCAACTTAAGTACCTCAGCTTAGACATAACTTATTGCATATAGTTAATTTTATTCAAAATTCATTGTCAAACTTTATATTATTTTTGAAATACAGTTTAGAATATGAACATTTCATTAACACCTAAATGTCAAATATGTCTCACTAAATCTCATTTTAGCTTAAAATAATAAAGTAGAGTTAACACTTTTTGAGTGGACAAACGTTCACTATTTTATTATCATGTCGATGTTGGAATTTTTCAATTGGATAAACATTTACCTCAAGAATTTGAGATATTTGACGATACCAACTCCATCATAGGATTACCATGATAGTTAAAGAAATATCTCATGTGGATCAAAACACATTTTAGAGATAAAAATATGAATCGATCATATGAATGATGTAAGCCCTTCAAAGGAAGATTGAAATTTATTTTGTAAACAAAAATGAAAATCCAATTAGAGTTTCATTTAGAAAAATCAAATTTGAATAAAATTGAAATACATTTGAAAACTTTTTATTAAAACCAATTTAAAAGTCATTTATGAATGATTCAAATTAAAGGTCTAATTGAGGTTGTTTTATAAATTCCAAATTGAAATGATTCAAAATCATTTAAATCGAATTGAATTATATTTAGGAAATTTGAATTAAAACAAATTTAAAATATTTGAAAATTAAACTTGAATGGAATTGAAATTCAATTGACAAATGTGAATTAAAACCAAGTTAAAATTCTTTTATGAAAAAATCAAATTAAAGTTGAAATCGAGATGTTTTAGAAACTCAGAATTGAAATGATTCAAAATTCATTTTAGTCAATTTGAAGGGCTAGACACCAAACTGATATCGGAGTTAGAACTCCAAATTTAAGATTAAATTAAAATTCAGAAAAATTATCGAAATTAATTAGAAACTTCAAATTAAATACAAATAAGTTTTATTTGGGAATTCTAAATTAGAATTTATTTTGTAAAACTAATTGAAACTAAATTGGAACTTCAATTATGATTAAAATCGATTGATTGTTTTTAATGAAATCAATTCGAAAACCTTTAGAAAAATTGAAATAAAATTTTATGAAATAAATAAAAGAAATTAACTAAAATGATAAAGAAATTAAAAATGGGACCCACCACAATCTTTTCTTCTCTCCTCTTTCTTCCTCGATGATTTTTCTTCCTTTTTCATCTTCCACCCTTTCCTCTTTCTTTCCTTACCCTCTTCTTTTTCATTCTTCTCTTTGTAAGTGGGGTTGCAGCTTTGGGTTCACTGGAATCTAGCTTGCATGTCGTTCGTCGGAAGTCTGTGCGTCGATGGAGATCTCGCCGAAGTTTACACTATGATGAATATCATTGGAATGTTGGACATTTACGATGATTTTCTTCTACTTTTTTCTCTAAAATGTCTCCACCTAAACTCTCTTCTCATCTCATCTCCAATTTCTTTCTCCAATCTCTACAATCCTCTCCTTTCTCTATTTTTAATGTGTATAATAATTCTTTAATCCCTTCTCTTCACTTAAATCTTTTTTCCATGTGTCCTCTCCCATCCAAAATGTATTATGTTTCCTTTTTATAAGTCATAATAAGACTTAAATTAGCTTAGAGAGATTAATAAAATGAAAGAGAAATGTGGGCGTGAATGAGAGGAATGAGGAAGAAGGAAGAATAAGAAAAGAAAATAAATAATAATAATATTTTTATTTAATATTTTCTTTTTACTTTTATTTTTATTTCTATATGTATAAAAAATATTTATCCTTTTAGATTTTTTAAAACTCCACTAACAAAAAAATAATAATAAATAAAGCATATTTTTTTAAAAAAAAATTGAGCCATACCAAATACAATGTCTACAATTTACCCCCATTTATGTATTCTTGAAGGATTGAAAGGATAAAAAAAGAAGAGATAAAGTATTGGAAAGATGAAAGTTTTATTTGAAAAAATAATGGAATTCCAGTGGAAGACCATTAATGTTATAGGATTCGATTTAACCAATAGTAGAATAAATGAACCTGACTCGATCAGGCTTTGGCCTTAGCTAAATAGCAAGTTGGTTTGATTTAACCAACATTAAAGAAAATAGACATGACCTAACTAGGCTTTAACCTCAACTAAACAACATGGGTTGATTTGACAAAAAATGAACGAATCTGGCTCAACCAAGCTTCGACCACAGCTACCACAGCTAATTAACTAACCGATTCGATTTAACCAACAATAGAATAAATGGACCTGACTTGATGGGCTTCAACCTCAACTAAATAGCAAGTTGATTCGATTTAACCAAGATTAAAGAAAATAGACATGGCCTAAGAAGGCTTCGACCTCAACTAAAAAGAAAGGTTTAATTTGACAAACAATAAAATAAATATACCTGACCCGACTAGGCTTTAACCTCAGCTAATTAACAAGCCGGTTTGATTTAACCAAAAGCAAAAATAAATGGACCTGGCTTCGTCAGGCTTCAACCTCAACTAAAAAGCAAGGTTCGATTTAACAAAAAACAAATGGACTTGACATCGTCAGGCCTCGACCTCAACTGAAATACAACGTTTAATTTGACAAACAATAAATAAACGAACTTGATTTGACCAGGCTTTGACCTCAGCTAATTAGCAAGCTGATTTGATTTAATTAAAAACAAAAACAAATGGATCTGACTTCGTCAGGCTTCGACCTCAACTGAAAAGCAAGGTTTGATTTAACCAAAAATAAATAGACCTAACGAATGGTCGATTCCGAATTTAGTTGACAAGCCGTTAACAACATACTGTAGCAATACACTCAAATTTTCGGCGACCATTATTCGGTCCATCAGACAGAAGAATTAATGACCGCCCATCATTGTAATCATTTGAGAGAAAATTTCTTCACCTTGGAGCTCTATAAATACCGAGGGTCACCTTTGTCAAGAGGGTTCCGGTTCAGAATTTTAGAGTTCAAATTATACATAGTTCTCCTTATCCGTAGTGATAGATCATAGATAGTCGTAGTCTGTAATTCTTATACTTAGAAGGCGGAGGTGAGCGAAGAGAGAAGATGCCGAAAGATCATTCCTGGTTAGCTCAAGAGACTGCCAGGAAGTGCTGAGAACGGAGAGAGGGTCGATACATGCAAAGCAAGAACATTCTTTTGGGCAGAATAGAGTATAACACAATGTAAAAGCCTCGGGGAGCAAGACATTACTACCGACCGGGCGTTCTATCCCTACTTTCATTGTCGTTTTATATTTTGATTTTATTTATAAAATGGAATTTTCATCTCTACATCTGTTCAATCTGTTCAAATTGCGCATGAGCAACTAAATTTTTGAATGGGTTGAAAAGTACTTAGCTAGCATGACATAAGATCTTCATTTTATGCGATCATCTTGTCTTATGTATGCGTCCATCACTCTTTAGAGATACTTGAGAGAGTAGTCTAAAGAAGGAATCTAGACTTGAGAGAGTCAGGTTAGAATCTAGGCTTGAGAAAGTCAGATTAGAACTGCATAAGCAAGAGATAGAGACTTAGAGATAAGTTTTGTTTGCTATCATGCATCGCATGCACCCTAGAAATAGGATATGACAATATGCAGTCGTTTTGTGTATGTGTGTATTAGTCATCATCGCATAGCCAAGAATAGAGGCTTAGACATAAGTCCTATAGACATTTTCGTATACATTGCATGCGTCCTAAAATTAGGAACCATGGTATTTACATTGACAGATGACATGTTGTTGTATGTGTGTAGCATGATCACATAACTTGAATGCAATCCTAGGAAGTGTTAGCTAAATCCCTTCTCAACCCGTTCCCCGCATACTCATTATAACTTTCACTGTCATTAACTCTTTACTCAATTATGTAGCATAAGATTTATACTTTACACAACATACCAACCAAATATTTGTTTTTGTCACCACAAAGAAACAAAAAATTTACCATCGCATATTGTCTCAGTAGTCCTTGCGTTCGACCCTAGACTTACCAGGAAACCTAGTAAGATTTATATTTGGATTTTACTAGGAAAACTTGCATGTGCAACGCATAGTTCACCACCGCAATTTCACATCATTTCATCACATTCACAACACATCAACTTTTTGGCGCTGTTGCCAGGGACTACGACAGTATATATTGCGCTAACGATAATTTTTTATTTAGTTTACAGCTTTCAACCTCTATGCACTGCCTCTCCTTTGGAAAGGGAAGAAGCGGGCATCGAATGAGCGAAGGACAAGTTCCTGAGCCCAACTACGACCCAAAGATTGAAAGAACTTTCCGAAGAAGAAGAAGAAACAACCGCCGACAACAGCAAGAGAGAAATCCCAATATGGTGGAGCAACCGGAAGATATAGCACCAAATGCAAATAATATCATGGTGAACCCCATCCTCCTGGCAAACAACCGTAATAGGCCCATCTGGGACTATGCGTCGCCCAACCTCTATGATTCCTCACCAGGAATCATGAGGCCAGCCCTGGAGGGATCGAGATTCGAGATGAAATCGGTTATGTTGCAGATGATTCAGACTGCCGGCCAGTTTGGCAGTAGGCTTGGCGAGGATCCGAATGCCTCCGGAGTTTTATTGAAATTTGCAATACTTTTGTGTTCCCAAACATCTCAACTGAGGAGGTTCGACTAACATTATTCCCATTTTCACTGTGTGACCAAGTAAGGAAATAGGCTTATTCTCTCGAACCAGGGGAGATCACGTCTTGGGATCAAGTAGTGGAAAAGTTCATGAAGAAGTACTTCCCCCCGACAGGGAACACAAAAAGGAGGAAGTTTATCATAAATTTTGAACAGGATATTGAAGAATCGCTCAGTGATTCCAGGGTGAGGTTTACAAGACTGGTGCGAGATTGTTCGCACAATGGCTTACTCGATTGTCCCAAATGGAAATTTTTTATCACGGTTTAAAATCTGCATCGTAGATGGCTGCCAATGCGGCAGCAGTTGTAGGTCTACTGGACAAAACGTATGACGAGGCTAAAAATATACTTGATCGCATTTCGAAGAATCATGAAGACTGAAGGGAAAGAGATCAAAGACTGAGAATATAAGATATGACGCAAGTAATGGGGCCATCGCATCCCTACAAAACCAAATGAATGCGATGATGAATCAAATACAAGACATCGCAATCAGCGGCTCAGGAACGCATAGGGGGCATGTCATCGCAATCGATCAAACGAGCGCAAGTTGTGCCACTTGCTGAGAAGCCCATTCGATGGAAGAGTGTCCGAGGAATCCACAATCTATTTACTTCGTAAAGAATAATCCTTTCTCCAATACTTACAACCCTGGGTGGAGAAACCACCCCAATTTTACGAGAAAAAATCAACAACAAAATTTTCAACCCATGGCACAAAAAGAAGGGCCACAAGGATTTTTTCCGCGAACAAACGGTCAATCACAAAATCAAGCTAGCAGTTCACAGACGTCGCAATCTTCATCTCTAGAGAGCTTACTAAGCAAGTAATATCTGTGAAGAATGAAACAGTACTCCATAATTAGGCGACGTCAATACGCAATCTCGAAATTCAGATAGCACAGATTGTGGGCGAGCTCAAAAGTAGACCGCAAGGGGCGTTGCCAAGTTCAACTGAGCTCCTGCACAACTCAGAGAATATGGGAAAGGAACAATGTCAAGTTGTGACTTTGCAAAGCAAAAAAATAGTAGCGGAAGAGAAGGAGCCAAGTCGGACCATTCCAGTTGCGATGGAACCCCATACCCCGTTGACACAAGAAGAACTAGAAGAACAGGAGACGATGGAACCAGAAGTTGCGACCACTTTTAAGCCTATGGAACAGGGAACCATGAAAATACAACTACCACCATTTCCTCAGAGACTCAAGAAGAAGAAAAATGATGAAGTGTAGTATCATCACTTCATGGACATGTTGAAACAGTTACATATCAACATCCCTTTCACTGAAGCGATTGAACAAATGCTAAAATATGCGAAGTTTCTGAAGGACATGGTGACGAAGAAAAAGAGCACAGGTAAGTTCGCAATGGTGGCATTAACGCAAAGGGCAAAAACCATTATTCCACTGAAAATACGCGACCTCGGAAGTTTCATAATATCCTGCTCAATTGGAGGGTTATATATAGGTCAAACGCTTTGCGATCACGGAGCCAGTATCAACTTAATGCCCTTTTCGATTTTTAAACAGTTGAATGTGAGGCAGTTAGCGCCCACAACGATGACTCTCCAGTTAGCTGACAAGTCCCTAGTTCATCCAGAAGGGAAGGTGAAGGATGTCCTGGTCTCGATTGACAAATTTAACTTACCGGAAGACTTCATCATCCTCGATTATGAAGCAGACAAGGATGTACCCATCATTTTGGGACGACCATTTTTATCCACTAGTCGCGCTCAGATTGATGTGTACAAGGGAGAGATCACACATAGTGTGAACAGGAAGAAGCTCAGGTTTGACATTATTAAAGCCATGAAGTACCTAGAAGAAGAAGACCTAACAGATTCCGACAATGAACTCAGCTGCTATAAAGAAGAAAAGTTTGAAGACGAAGATGAAGGAGAGGATGCTACTACATCCATAGTAACCTACAATACGATCGTGGAAACAACAACCAAAGAAGAAAAACTGACGCTGAATAAAGAGAGAAAAGCACAACAACCATCCTTGGAACAACCATCCACTATGGAATTGAAAACCTTACCAAACCACCTAAAGTATGCTTATCTGGGGTAGAATGAAACTCTACCAGTTATAATTTCCTCTGCACTTCAAGAAGAACAAGAGCATGCACTGTTGAACATCCTAAAAAAGTACATGAAAGAAATAGGATGGACGCTAGCAGAGATTAGAGGAATCAGCCCCGCATATTGCATGCACAGGATACGTCTTGAGGAAAATAAAAAAGGGTTGATTGTACATCAACGTAGACTAATCCCTGCGATGAAGGAGGTCGTGAAAAAGGAGATAATCAAATGGTTGGATGCAGGCATTATTTATCCAATCGCCAACAGCATGTGGGTCAGCCCCGTGCAATGTGTGCCAAAGAAAGGAGGGATGACGGTAGTCCCAAATGCAAATAATGAATTAATACCAATGAGGACCATCACTGGCTGGTGGATCTGCATGGACTACCGCAAACTGAATGCGGCGACAAAGAAGGATCATTTTCCCTTGCCTTTTATTGACCAGATGCTAGACCGACTAGTAGAAAATGATTACTTCTGCTCCTAAAGACCATGAGAAAACCACATTCACCTGCCCCTACAGAACATTTGCTTTTTGCCACATGTCGTTCGGACTATGCAATGCACCGAGCACATTCCAGAGGTGTGTGATGGCCATCTTTTCTGAGTATCTTAAAGGTTTAGTGAAAATTTTTATGGACGACTTCTCAGTGTATGGGCAAACATACAAAGTCTGTCTGAATAAATTGGAGAAGATACTGAAGAGATGTGAAGAGACAAACCTTGTGCTGAACTGGGAGAAATTCCACTTCATGGTGAATGAAGGTATTGTGCTCGGGCACAAAGTCTCCAAGGATGGTCTGGAGGAGGATAAGGCGAAGATTGAGGCCATTGAAAAGCTCCCACCTCTAGCGAATGTGAAGGCTGTCAGGAGCTTCCTGGGGCATGCAGGATTTTATCAACGTTTTTTTAAGGACTTTTCAAAGATTGCTCGACCATTGAGTGTGTTACTGGAGGTCAAGAGAACCTTTGACTTTGATGAACAATGTCTCAACGCATTCAAAATAATGAAGAACGCATTGATAACCGCACCTGTATTGATCGCACCGGATTGGAAAAAGCCATTTGAGTTGATGTGTGACGTAAGCGGTTATGCGATGGGGGCAGTGCTAGCGCAAAAGAAGAAAACAATGTTACACCCCATCGCATATGCAAGTAAAACCTTGAACCCTGCCCAAACAAATTACACTACCACCGAAAAAGAACTTCTTGCGATGATCTTTGGGCTGGAGAAATTCAGAGCTTACTTGCTGGGATCCAAAGTGATCATTCACACTGACCTATCGGTAATCAAATATTTGATGACAAATAAAGATACAAAGCCGAGGTTGATTCGATGGGTTCTCCTTCTTCAAGAATTCAATATGGAAATCATTGATCGTAAAGGGACAGAGAATCAGGTTGCGGATCATCTATTAAGATTAGAAAATTCGGAAGTTGACCGCAACTAGTTGGAAGTGAACGCAACCTTCCGAGATGAGCAGCTGTTAAAAATTGAAGAGTTACCATAGTATGTAGATGTGGTCAACTATATGGTTTGTGAACAATTTCCTGAGAACTACACAGCCCACCAAAAGAGACGGCTCAGACACGAATGTAAATTATATTATTGGGACGAGCCTAATCTTTACAAGAGAGGGTCATACCAGATTTTGCGCCTATGTGTACCAGAAGCTGCTCACCAGCGCATACTATCCCAATATCATGATTCACCGTATGATGGACATTTTGGAGGTCAACGCACTACAGCAAAGGTATTACAAAGTGGATATTTTTTGCCAACTTTATTCAAAGACGCAAGAGACTACTCAATGAAATGCGACCAGTGCTAACGCACGGAAAACATTTCATGGAAGAATGCGATGCCCATGAATATCATTTTAGAATTGAAGCTATTCGACGTCTGGGGCATAGACTTCATGGGGCCATTTCCACCATCAAATGGTCATAAATACATTCTATTGGCCGTCGATTATGTTTCCAAATGGGTAGAAGCGGTATCGTGCATCGCAAGCGATGCCGCAGTAGTCTCCAAGTTCTTGAGAAAAAATATCTTCACTGTTTTGGTACTCCACGTGTCATAATAAGTGATGAAGGCTCCCACTTTGTTAATAACATCATCAACAAATTGCTGCTCAAGTATAACATCTACCATAAGGTCGCCACCGCATACCATCCATAGACAAACGACCAAGTTGAAGGTTCCAATAGGGAAATCAAGCTGATCTTAGAGAAGGGGTGAAGCCTTCATGCAAAGATTGGGCAATGAAGCTGGACGATGCCTTGTGGTCATATAGGACTGCCTATAACACACAGGCATGTCCCCGTATGCGCTGGTGTTTGGGAAGGCATGCCACTTACCGCTTGAGTTGGAGCATAAAGCAATGTGGGCAGTGAAAAAGCTCAATTTTGATTTAAAGACCTCAGGGGAGGTAAGGAAACTTCAGTTGGTTGAGCTTGACGAATGGAGAACTCAAGCATATGAGAATGCCAAAATCTACAAGGAGTGTGCAAAACGTTGGCATGACAAACAACTATGCGAGAAGAATCTCCAAGTCGGACAAAAGGTCTTGTTGTACAATTCTTGGCTACGACTTTTTCCAAGAAAGTTAAAATCACGATGGTCTGGTCCATTTATAATTAAAGAGGTATTCCCGCATGGAGCGGCTGAGTTATCCAATAAGGACGGGACCAACGCATTCAAAGTCAATGGGAAAAGAGTCAAAATATATCATGGAGAAGACTTGCATCGCGAAAAAACCTCCGTGAACCTGAGGAATTTCGATCAAAGAAGAAGTGGGCATTCTCTACGCAATCATATGATTTAAACTCATCAGGGACACAACCCTTGTGAAATATCCTTTGAAATATTTAGTTCATGAACTCACACTACCTTTTTATATCCTTTATCATTTTTATATCCTTGTTACACCAGCATTTATTATTATTTTTTTTTTGTTGCTAAAAAAAAAGAGGGAAAGATTTTGTTAACTCTGTCTTTTATATTTTTGACCCTCTCAATGTTTTTAGCAATGATTGTGGTAAATGATTGCGGTGGAGCTACACGATAACTGAAAAATGCAACTAGTAGTTCAGCCATCACAATCAAAGAAATCGGCTCACCGCAAAGAAGGATGCGATCACAAATGATGCGGGCAACAAAGAAAATTTGGGGGTTGTATCTTTCTTTGACTTTGTTTATTCCAAATTTTTCATCCTCGCATCTCATTTTTAAATTTGATAATTTTATCATCACATCCTCTTTAGTTGGCGCAATCATTAAATGTCGATTACTTTAGTTAGTCACCGCATTATTTTTCCGTACCAATTACGATTTCAATGATGAAACACATGCCTCTATTTCTCGTCACATGTATTAGAATCAACTTTAAGACAGTCAATTCATAAAATATTTCTCAAAGTTAGTGGTCCACCAACTTTCTTTCAAACTAACTTTTATGATCAGAGCCTACTTGTAGTTGGATGTTCGCATGATACCCGTGGGGACAAGCCAAAACGAAGGTAGGAATCATGATCAACGCATAAATAAAGTGATCGCAACTCCTCTGTCAAATGGGCATGAGTTTAGACTGAAAAAGAGCACCTTGCTTATAGTTTGATGCTCGCATGACACCCGTGGGGGCAAGCTAAAACAAAGGCTAGGCACTTGGATCAGCGCAAGGTCATAAAAAGAATATCTAAACTATGCAAGGATAAAAATCATTTGGAAACACCCCAGTTGAAAAAAGTTTTGAAATAAATCATGCGATGCCCTGGAAATAGGTAAAGTCTTTTTGAAGGTTAAACTTGCGGTCCCTAAATTTTAGAAATATTTTAAGAAAAGACCAGGATAGAAATTAAAAAGATTTTGGTTCATAAAATTTGAATAAGGCACCTCGAGAAATCTAGGTAAGGAAAAGGCGGCTGACTTTCTAAAGAAAATCGTTAGTTTATGCTTGAGGACAAACATTGTTTTAAATTTGGGGGTGTGATAATGGGCAGAAATGCACGTTATTACAACGCAAGGATATAAAACAATGTGGGTATGCGACGGTAAGAACATGCAAAATCGTGAACAAAAGCATTAAGTTAAGAATATTACGATCGCATGCGCCCATCGCATTAAAACAGCTAATTTACTTATTTTGTGCAGGAAAATGCGTTGGTGCAAAGCAATTTGCGATCTAAGGAATTCGACGCCCGAGCGCATTAGAAGATTGCGACCGCAAAGCTATGCAATCATATGCGCTTGTGAAGATCTACTTAAGAAGGTGGCCGCATAAAGACGGCGCATCAAGGTGAAAGCATAATAAATCATGGGGGACGGAAAGCGACAAACTTATTTGACAAGCCGTTAACGACACATTGTAGCAAGTACATTCAACTTTTCGGTGACCATTAATCGGCGCATCAGACAAAAGAATTAATGACCGCCCATCATTGCAATCATTTGAGAGAAAAGTTCTTCACCTTGAAGCTCTATAAATACTGAGGGCCACCTTCGTCAACGGGGTTCAAGTTTGAAGCTTTGGAGTTCGAAATATATATAGTTCACCATATACTTAGAGATAGATCATAGATAGTCGTAGTCTGTAATTCTTATACTTAGAAGGTGGAGGCAAGCGAAGAGAAGAAGACGTCGAAAGACCATTCCTGGTTAGCTCAAGAGACTGCCGGGAAGCACTGAGAACGGAGAGAGGGTCGATACTTGCGAAAGCAAGGAAATTCTTTTGGGCAGAGTAGAGTATAACACAGTGTAAAAGCCTCGGGGAGCAAGAAATTTCTACCGAGCATCCTATCCCTACTTTCCTTTGTCGTTTTGTATTCTGATTTTATTTATAAAATGGAATTTGCATCTCTATATCTGTACAATCTCTTCACATTGTGCATGAGTAACTAAATTTACGAATGGGTTGAGAAGCACTTAGCTAGCATGACCTAAGACCTTCATTTTATGTGATTATCTTGTCTTATGTATGCGTCCACCACCCTTTAGAGATACTTGAGAGAGTAGTCTAAAGAAAGAACCTAGACTTGAGAGAGTCAGGTTAGAATCTAGGCTTAAGAAAGTCAGATTAGAACCGCATAGACAAGAGATAGAGACTTAGAGATAAGTTCTATTTGCTAACATGCATCGCATGCACCCTAGAAATAGGATATGATAGTATGTGGTCGTCTTATGTATGTATGTATTATTCATCATCGCATAGACAAGAATAAAGGCTTAGACATAAGTCCTATAGACATTATCGTATACATCACATGCGTCCTAGGAATAGAAACTATGGCATTTGCATTGAGAGATGACATGCTGTTGTATGTGTGTAGCATGATCGCATAACTTGAATGCAATCTTAGTAAGTGTTAGCTAAATCCCTTCTCAACCCGTTTCCCACATACTCATTGTAACTTTCACTATCATTAACTCTTTACTCAACTTCGTCGCATAGGATTTATACTTTAACAATACCAACCAACTTATTGTTTTTGTCACCACAAGGGAATCAAAACTTACCGTCGCATTTTGTCTCAGTAGTCCCTGTGTTTGACCCTGGACTTACTAGGAAACCTAGTAGGATTTATACTTGGATTTTACTAGGAAAACTTGCATGTGCAACGCATACACCACCATCGCAATATACACCATTATTTCATCATTTTCACAACGCATCAGGTAGCCGATGGTGAAGTTGAGGATCCGTTGTCTTACAAGAAGGCAATGGAGGATGTTGACAAAGATGAATGGGTCAAAGCCATGGATCTCAATATGGAGTCTATGTACTTCAACTCAGTTTGAGATCTTGTAGATCCACCTGATGGGGTTAAACCTATAGGTTGTAAATGGATCTACAAGAGGAAACGGGGTGTTGATGGGAAGGTGCAAACCTTCAAGGTTGGACTTGTGGCAAAGGATTATACTCAGGTGGAAGAAGACTATGAGGAGACTTTCTCACCTGTTGCCATGCCTATATCCGCATCATCCTATCCATTACCTCATATTATGACTATGAGATATGGCAAATGGATGTCAAGACTACCTTTTTGAATGGTAATCTTAAGGAGACCATTTATATAGTGCAACCCGAGGGATTCATAGCCTAAGGTCAGGAGCAAAAGATTTGCAAACTGAATCGGTCCATTTATGGACTAAAACAGGCATCTCGATCTTGGAACATAAGGTTTGATACTGCGATCAAATTTTATGGCTTTGACCAAAACGTTGATAAGCCTTGTGTCTAGAAGAAGATCATCAAAAGTTTAGAAGTTTTCCTAGTGTTGAATGTAGACTATAACCTACTCATTGGGAATGATGTAGGTTTACTGACTTCGGTTAAGAACTCGTTATCGACCCAATTCTAAATGAAAGATTTGGGAGAGACTTAGTTTGTTCTTGGGATTCATATCTTTCGGGATCGAAAGAACAAAGTGCTAGCATTATCTCAAGCATGTACATTGAAAATATTTTGATCAAGTACTCGATGAAAAACTCCAAAAAGGGCCTTTTGTCTTTTCAGCATGGAGTTATATTGTCTAAGGAACAGTGTCCTAAGACATCTCAAGAGGTTGAGGAAATAAGACGGGTCCCCTATGCATCTGCCGTTGGCAGTTTGATGTACGTGATGTTATGTACTAAACCTAACATTTGCTATGTTGTGGGGATAGTCAATAGATATCAGTCTAATCCAGGATAAGGTCACTAGACAGCCGTTAAGAAAATCTTCAAGTATCTTCGGAGAACGAGGGACTACGTGCTTGTGTATGGTTCTAAGGATTTGATCCTTACAAGATACATGGACTCTAATTTTTAGACTGATAAGGATTCTTGGAAATCTACTTTAGGATCAGTGTTCACTCTTAACGGAGGGATTGTAGTGTGGCAAAGTGCAAAGTAGAGGTGCATCATTGACTCCACTATGGAGGCCGAGTATGTAGTGGCTTGTGAAGCTGCTAAGGAGGCCGTTTTGCTCAGGAAGTTCTTGACTGATCTGGAAGTTGTTCCAGACATATCTAGGCCAATCACCTTTTATTGTGATAATAGTGGTGTTGTGCCGAATTCTCATGAGCCTTGGAGTCACAAGCGCGACAAGCATATAGAGCGGAAATTCCATCTTATCAGAGAGATTATGCATCGAGGAGGCGTGATTGTCATGAAGATAGCTTCGGAACACAACGTTGCTGATCCATTTATGAAAGCTCACATGACTACAGTGTTTGAGGGTCACCTGCAGAGTATGGGTCTATGGGACCGACCGCAACTGGACTAGGGCAAGTGGGAGATGTTTTACTGGCCATCTGTGCCCTAGTTTATTGTTTTGTACTTGTAATATGATTACCTTGTAAACCACACTAGCTTTAGGACAAGTGGGAGATTGTTGGGATTGATGCCCTAAATCTTAGGGTCCTGTAGTTTTTAAAAATTTGTATGAACAAACAGTTTTATGAGTTATAATATTAGATATTTTATTCACTTCAGTCTATAAAAATATGAGATATTTTAGTTGTATTATCCACAAACCAATAAACTAAGATCTCTGGTTATCGTTGTAACATAAGTATGTATGTGGAGACATACAAGTAGATTGTGTTTTAAGTGATAACCTAAATGGTCTATAGTATATGAATAAAGGAGGGAAACATTATCCTGGTGATACTACGAGTATGGCCCGCTTTATAGGTGTTACAAATATTGTAAAGTGCTACAAATGATCCTGACCATTCATATGTTAGACATGCAAGCGGGAATGCTCTATACAAAGGAGTTTTTATAATACTGGACCACGAAATGTTTAGTCTCGTTATATAACGCCGTTCATGACAAAGACTTTCATTTCAATAGGTTGACCATAGGTAACATGATTTTAATCCTGAGTGAGTTGTGAACTCCTGCCTATGAGGGCGGTCCTTTGATTTGCATGGGTGCAAGTGACCAAATCGCCGATTCAAACCTACCACTTTGGGGATTCGTCTGATTGAAGAGCTGGGAACTCAGCTACACAAGACGGAATTCACTCATTCCCCAAAGTGGGGGTAAGTAGATAAATTGCTCCTTTAGTGACTAATTCTGGGGCTTGAACAATGTGGCACCACACCTTCTCTTGGCCCGAGAAAGGTTTACTCATAGTGGGACTATGATGTATTGTTCATTAGAGGAATCAGTGGTACTTAAGGAGTTAGATGTAACTATGGGGGCAAAGTGGTAAATTGGCCCAGCTGTACTTACGAACGACTTTTGAAGGGTCATAGTACTATTGATTGGTTATATCTAATGGACACAGATCATGTCACCTATGGTCATCTTGGTAAAATGTAAGTCTTTATTATTAACGACGTTATATAATGAGACTAATCATTTCAAGGTCCAGTCTTATACAAACTCTTTGTATAGGATACCCCCGCTCACATGTTTCTACATGAATGCTTAGGATCAGGTCATTTATAGCACTTTACAACACTTGTAATATCTACAAAGCAAGTCGTATCTGTAGTGTTACCAGGATAAAGTATCCGGTCTTATCCATCTACTACAGACTGTTTAGGAAATTTTTTAAACATGATCCACCCGATGTCTCTACATACATGTTTAAATTACATAAAATAACCTAAGATCTAGGTATATTAGATTGGGTGTATGCTCATAAAATAACAATTATTTTATTCATAACAATTTGTTTATACACAGTTTACAAACTACGAGAATATAAGAAAGATTTAGGACACTAATCCCAATATACGAGAATAACAACATGCAGTCGGAACATAGAAATCTCATGGTGCAACCTAATGGATGAGACTATAGGATATATTGACACACTTCCTTCTCCCACTTATTATAAAAAAAAACTTCCCCTATTCACCTTGCTATTAACCCACGCCAACACTTTCTGAATAGAGCAATCGCCTAAAAATGACACAAAGCCGAACATGAATCTCATGATGTGAACTTTTAAGAATGCGAGTTTAGGATCTTAAGCATATCTTACATGTTTATGTTAATGTTGTTAATGAGTAGCTGGATCGAGCATGAGAATATGTGGCCGGATGATTAGGGGGTCAGCAGACCTAATTCTTGAGCTTGGAGCAAAATCTCACAGGATGGTCAGGGGGCCATGAAGTCTAGTTCTTGAGCCTGTAGAAGGAGCCTCATATAGGATGGTCAGAGGGCCGACGGGCCTAGCTTTTGAGTCCATAAGAGGAGAAACTATGTGCACATAGGAGATAGAGCAGATATTTTGAGTTTTAGTTTAACTATCTACCGTGTGTGTGGGTTCCGAGAATAGACTCCTCCCTTAATCGAATTTGAATGTTTCAAATTCTCATCACACTGTCCTAAGGTTTAGTCCAATTTAAGTTAGCAAGGGGACCTAATGGACCTACAGATCATGAGCTCCAACGATCCAAGATTGTCTGACTAAATTTTTTAAACTTAATTAACCAACATTCATTAATTATCGAGACACTCCACTAAAGCCTAGTAGTTATACTCTCCTCACTATAGATATATTTCTATCTATTTGATTTAACCATGATTAGTAAGTCGATCTTTCACAGGTTGTTCGTAATTATAGTTGGGTCAAAATTACTGTTTTACCCCTGAATCACATCTTGCTTCTTAAGTCCCACTGATCCTCTAATGAACAAGTGGTTTGTGGTCTAACCACCAAACCGAGTCCCTCTCAAGCCAATGAGAGGGTGAGACTTCTTGTTCAAAACCTAGAGTCAGCACTTAAGAGAACAACCTATCCACTATCCCTAGAGTCGGATAGGAGTGAATTCTATTTTGTCGGATTATGTCCCTAGCTATCTACCCGGTCTTACCTTTAAAATGGGAGGCTTATTAAGTTGGCACTGTTGAACCACTCTCACCCATGCAAATTAAAGGATATCCCAAATAAACAAGAGTTCATAGTTAGTTTAGGACTAAGATTGTGTTACCTAGGTCATCGAATTAAAATAGCCAATCTTAACAGTAACCGGCATTATAAAGTAAAAGTGACCATTTCACAGTCCAATCTTATGAAAACTCATTGCATAGGACGCCTCCACTCGCATGTCTTCACATGAACGATTCAAAGTGGGTTGCATCTATAGTATCCCCAAGTTAAGGTACCTAGCTTTATCCCTATACTATAGACCTTTTTGGCTATTACTCAAACTCGATCCACTTTTATTTCTCGACATAAAGTTCAAGTATTCATGCTCAAGGGTTCTTAATTTATTGGATTTAGGGTAAAAATGTACAATAATTCACATATTCTATAACATCTTTACTGAATAACCTCAATAATAACTTTATTGTGAAATAGAATATGTTTAATGTTTACACAACACGAGTTTTAGAACATACAACCCAACAAGAAGATAGTTCTTCTCATCCAACTTCATATAGAGAACATGAATAGTACTGAAAGGGTGGCCAAAAGAAGAGCATACAACATTTATACTTGGAATAACTACCGCAGCTGATGAAGACGGTACAGTCCCAAATCTGTCTGTCTGAGGTGAGTTCAAAATTTCATCACCCATGGCGTTTGCGCGAATAGCTCTGATACCAAGAACGAATTTGGAAAATTTAGTATATAGATTTTGTGAATGTTGGAATCAATGATTTCACTCTTCCCCGGGGGTATAAATATATAGAAAAAGAATAAGGGAATATAATCCCAATCTATGAGAGAGAGCCATGTATAACAACCTACGTGGCTAAGAATAACAGAATACAATAATCTTAACAAATCTAGCGACACCGTATGTACACAAAGGGAAAGGGGAGAATCACACCGTTTCACCCTAACACCAAGCTTCTCAAGGAGTCATTTTACTCAACCTTCATGTTATGCATAGTTTTAGGCTTAGATCAGAGCTTGGTTCGAGTTTATTTAATGCTTAAACTCCTTACTTAACAATATATATGTTGGCTCAATCTAATCCTAAATCAAGAGTAATATGATTGTATAATAATAAGTTAAGTTAAATTATTAGTTTATTCCTTAATTTTTTTGGTTTATGTTTATTTAGTTCCGAACCAACGAAAGTAGTTACTATGTTCTCAAACTTCCAATTTTATGTTTAATAAGTCTATTAATTTTAAAAAGTATTCATAAATTTTTAAACTTTTAATTTTGTATCCAATAAATCATTAAATTTTCAATTACGTGTCTATAGTTGAGTCTTCGATCATTTTGATACTTTTTTTTTATTAATTTTAAATTTGTGGATCTACTAGATACAAACGAAAACATTAGGATCTCATTAGACATGAAAATATAAATTTTCATCAAATAGATCAATTACTTTTAAAATATATTTTGAATACGTAGTAATCTATTAGATATGAATGGAAGGTTTTAAACCTAGACCAAAGGCCCGGTATGAAAACGATTTTGTTTTAGTTTCCAACTTCTTAAATTTATATTTGTTTACTCCTGATTTTTTTTCATTATGATTTTTACATTTCTTAAAAAAATGCTTGAACTCTCAACTAAATTTTAACCAAAAAAAAAACAAGATTTTAAAAACTACTTTTATTAGTTTTCGAAACTTGAATTTGTTTTAAAAAAACATGAGTAATAATTAAAATAATTAAACTAGATTACAAAAGAAACCCTTTAAGTTTTTGAAAATTATGTTTTTTTCACATAATTTATTATCTATGAGTTTCTTTTTTTTTTTTTTTATTTATTTAAGCATTTCGAATTCTTAACAAATTTTGAAAAAGAAAAACTACTTTTTTTTTCTTTTAGTTTTTAAAAGTTGGTTTTGATTTTGAAAATACTCATAAAAAGTTGACAACAAAACATAGAAACAAATAGATGGGAATGGTGTTTATAGACTTAATTTCAAAAAACCAAAAATTCACATTCGAAAGGTCACGAAACTGAATTTTACTTTTTGGTTTTTGATTTCTTAAATTCAAACTTATAAACCTTACTTTCACCCATTAATTACTATGTTTTGTAATCTACTTTTAAGAATGTATTCAAAAACCAAACTAAGGTTAAAAAACTAAAACATTAGATCTCGTTGGTAACCATTTCGTTTTGTGTTTTTGAAAGTTAAGCTTATTTTCTCTTAATTTTTTTATTTACATATCACTTATGTACAGGAGTCGAATTTTTAGTCAAATTCCAAAAACAAAAACAAGTTTTTGAAAACTATTATTTTAGTTTTCAATATTTGGCTTAAACGAAGGTCATGTTTGGTAACTATTTTGTTTTTCATTTTTTGTTTTTTAAAACTAAGCTTATTTCCTTCCTATTTCTTACAATGATTCGTATCATTCTTAAGTACAATGGTTAAATTCTTAGCCAAATTTAAAAAACAAAAACAAGTTTTTAAAACCTATTTTTTTTAGTTTTCAAATTTTAACTTGGTTTTCTAAACCATTGATAAAAAGTAGATAACAAAAAAAGAGGTAGAAGTAGTGGTTATAGACTTAATTTTCAAAAACCAAAAACAAAAAATCAAATGATTATCTAACCGGGCTGAAATGATTATAAAACAAGAACTTAATTTTTAAAAGTTTGTTTTGGTTTTTAGAATTTGATTAAAATTTAGAGTATTTAGTTGAGAAATATGAAAACTACGATAAATAAGTTATAAAAAACATAATTTTCAAAAATCAAATACTAGGGTCTCGTTTGGTAACTATTAGGTTTCTGGTTTTTTGTTTTTGAAAATCAAGTTTATAGACACTACTTCTACCCCTACATTTTTTCCTTTGTTATATACTTTTTACCAATGATTTAAAAAATCAAGCCAAAATTTGAAAATTAAAAAATTAACTTTTAAAAATTTGTTTTTGGTTTTGAAATTTGACTAAAAATGCAAATCATTATAAAAAAATTGAGAGAAAATAGATTTATTTTTCTAAAAATCGAAAATAAAAAACGAAATAACTGCTGAATGCAACCTAAATAATTATTATTCGAATCCAAATAGTTATCAACAGATCCTAAAGTTATAATCACGAACATCGATTTATAACTATATATTATCAACACATCATTAGTTCTTATTTCGTAAGAAAGTGTCACACACCCACTCAAAAAAGTAGACTTGAAGCAACGACATGTCGGATTAAGCTAAAGGCTAAGGATAGTATTGAGCAATGAGTTCAAGATGGGCCCACAGCTCCAAAGGCTTAGACATCATCACCATATGATCTGATCCTTCAATCTCCACCACACGATCAGGTGGGTTCTTCTCGATCATCCACCGTTGAAAATCTCTATTACCAACCAAATCCTTTTCCGACATGACGAATACTCGTTTAACTGAACCATAATTTTTCTCCGACAGCTTCAATTCATCGGTGATGTCTTTTTCACCGAACAATGACACTGGCCTCATTAACAATGTCGCCAATGTTAAATCCTGTGTATTATTGCTGTAATTAATTATTTTAACCAAGCCCTTCTAAATTTAAACTTAAACCAAATTGATTAATTACAAGTTTAGTTACTAAAGTTCCGATTATGTTTATAGACCCTTAAATTTCTATAGAAAAAATATCAATTTAAACCTCAAATTTGATATATTTGATCAATTTTAATTTTAATATCTTAATTTTATCAATTTAAACCATAATGGTATCAATTTACACATTTGTTTAAGTGTTCATTTCAACTCCTATAAAAAGGGCTTCTCATACACGTCCAAAACTACATATATGCTCTATGATATGTCTTTATCTGTTTTTTTTTATAAGAAATAAAATTGATAAAGATAATTATAATGACTAACACAAAGTGTTTTTTTAGAGCAGGTTGGCCTATGGATTGATTCGTTTGGAAGATATTTGAATCAACCCATTAGACTAGCTAGTCAAATGGACTAATCAACGGGTCTACCTAATTATGTATGTACCAAAATTTGAGAAAAATATATTTTTAGTCTATGAGGTTTGAGGTTTATGGGTTAAACAGAGAATAAAGTTCACAACTACTATTTCTCAACTCCTTGGATAAAAATACTCTAAATTAATAAAGGGTACTCGTTCTCATAAAGTGATGAATTAATTTTAAATCAATTTTCCAATTAATCCAATAATATTGACAAGTTTTCGAATATAATTAACATCCATTACAAAATTTTGGTTATTCCCGACGATAAAAAAAAGAGTCGACGATTTTAACCTCTCCCAACGGTGGAAATAAGAGGTCAGGATAAATATTTGTCCCGACAGTTTAGGAAAAACCGTCAAGATTTTAAACACTCTCGACGGTCTCCTAAGGAACCTTCAGGTTTATTGCACTTTTGCCCGACTTTTTAATTTATCCCGCGCAACAACCGTTGNTCTCGACGGTCTCCTAAGGAACCTTCAGGTTTATTGCACTTTTGCCCGACTTTTTAATTTATCCCGCGCAACAACCGTTGGAATTTCTTATTTAAGTCCGACGGTGGTCAACCAACCGTCGAGCAAGATGTGCAGTATACAAAACCCATCTATTGGAATTTTTTTATGTCATCTGATAATGGTCTAATAAACATTCTACTAACTTAAAGTTAAGTGATGATCATTTTAAAATATTTTACAAACTAAAGTATTGGCTTTAAAATTTTATCGACCAAAAGATATGGGCTTGAAACTTATTGACAAAAAAAAACATTTTTATCCTAAAAATTTTTGTACAGTACAATTTATCTATGTTTTATATAGGTAAAAAGTAAACTTTTAATATATTTTTATTTAATACATATTTTTTAGTTAATAATTAATTTTAAAATGTTAAAAATTATTTTTTTAAAAAAAAGTTGTTTTCAAATAAAGAAAAATGAACCAAAATATTTACAAATAATAGTAAAATATTATAATCTATCTGTGATAGACTGCCATATGTAGTGATAGACTACTATTTATATCTGATGTAGTCTATCGCAATCTATCATAATCGACTGTGATATTTTGCTATTAATTATAAATATTTTTAGTAGTTTTGTCATCTAAAATAATTTTCCAAAAAATATATACCTTAAATGAAATTTTATAAAACCAATGTTCTTGTGAGTAAAATCAATAAAAACCACCTAAAATCTTAAATGAAGATTAAATAAAAATATAAATTAATTCTTTTGAGTAAAATCAATAAAAACCACCTAAAATCTTGAATCAAGATTAAATAAAAATATAAATTCAATACATATTTTAATAACTTTAATTAAAAAAAAATCTAAAAAGCTAAGGGTTGACTCAATGAGCTAAAAATTTAGAATTTAATAAATGAATATGTAAACACAACTCAAACTCGATTCAAACTTTGATATTATAAGTTAGCCTAGAGTCATGTGCTTGATCATTAAAGATATAGGTTATTGAATATTTAACATTTTTTTAAAAAAATATTTTATTATTTATTTATTTATTCCTTTTAAGGACTCAATTCTACGTTCCTATAATATAGAAAGTGAAATGTCAGTTTTACATTCTACTTTTCCTTTTATAATTAGTAAAGAACGTACAAGCTTCTCCCTGATTTCTTCCTTTGATCTTCTACCGGTTTTCTCTTCTTCCGATTGAGATTGTGAGTTAATTTCATGAGAGCACAATAGAGTTTCATAAGAGAATCGTTGTATCTTCGGAATGGAGTGACACATAACTCAGTACGGTGGATACATATTCTCTATGGACAATGTTTATTGACGTGTCTCGATCTCATAAATTACAGGAAGTTCCAATTTCTTATTTTATGATTACCTTAATTATTTTATATTTATTTCAGAAATTTTTATTCCCCTAAATGTTTTTAACAATCATAGAGAAGATGCGTCTAGAAATTTTCTGAATGTTTGCATTGAATGATGTTGAAGAAATCATGATCTCCCAAGGTCGAAGTACTGTTTTTGCGGAGCTTGAAAAAAAATCTTCTTCTTCTGTTAATTAAAATTTGACATAATTTATTTATGTTTGTGATGGTGGAAGCAAATGATAAAAGGGAAAGAAATTGGATGGGTTGACGTGAAGAGACAGCAATACAGAAGTTCACGGGGCGAGTGGGGTCGGGGATGTCATTCTCCATTCCCGTTCCCGCTCCCCATTTCATTCCTCATCCTCGTGAAATTCTTCACAGGTATTGGGACGGGATTCTTCGCGAGAATTTTTTCTCGTTACCTTTTTTTTTAAAAAAATCAATTAATTTAAATTACTAATGTGAACAAATTTTAATTAAATAATTAACTTTATCACTAAATTATTTATTATGATTAGTTTTATATGACAATTTGAAATTAAAAATAAATTACTCAAATTTTGGCCTAAAAAAACTAATTAATTTTTTTTAATAGAAATAAATAAATATAAATCAAATTATTCATATACAGAATCTAAATTTAAATATTCAATTTAAACATATATATTATCTTTTCCAATAAATAATCAAATTTGAAATTTAAATGTAATATTTATATAATGATAATAATAACATAACATTAGATAACTATACTAAATAAATATGTAAAAGCTAATCGGTGGCAGGGGGGACGGGGGACGGGATATTCCCCATCTCCGTTTAGCTCACGGAGAATTTTTTTTCCCTCACTCCCTCCACAATTCCCCGCCTAATCGGGGCATTCTCGCGGGCCCCGTCCCCATAGAGAAATTGGACATCTCTAGACAACAGAAGCAAGATTAGTGTTCATCCATCCCTTCGTCTCTTTCCCTTCCACATTCGTCCATTTTTAATTCCAATTCCTCTAATTTCATTTAGTAACCATTGTGTTTTTTGTTTTTGTTTTTGAAAAGTAAGACTATGAATATTACTTCCATCTCCAAATTTCTTTCATTGTCATCTACTTTTCATTCATGATTTAAAAAACCAAGTTAAATTTGAGAACTAAAAAAAAAGTAGTTTTCAAAAAGTTTTTTTTTTTATTTGGCTAAAAATTCAACTATTGCACTTAAGAAAGATGCAAATTATGCTAAGAAATGTGGATAATACAGGCTTAATTTAAAAAAAAAAAAAAAAAATCAAAAACCAAAAACCAAAATCCAAAAATCAAATAGTAACCTAATTTCTATATGATGGTACATGGGGAGATGGGCTGTTTTAATTGTCGATTTAAATGGTGGAATGGATATATTGGTGAATATGATTATCCCCAAATTTTGTTAGTTAATTCAACTTGTAGGCCAAGTTATTGAGCCTCTGCAATTTTTTAGTATACAACTCAAATTTGTTAAGTTTTGGTTATTTCATTTTTAAATGAATTTTATATAGGTTACTTTTCAATATATTTTGAGCTTAAATATATCAAAGATACAAAAGTATATCTTACATGGATTTATAAAGTTATTCTCATGGCTATATTTGAGTATGATATTCAAGTCACATATATAAAGTAATCCTACTAAATATAGTGATTTCTCATTTATTTATATTATAGGAAGTTATAATTTCTTATTCTATTATTATCTTAATTATTGTAGATTTATTTCAGAAATTTCTATTCTCTTTAATGTTTCTAAAAGAGATGGCTCGATATGGACTCCAAAAAAGCTTTAAGCTGACCTAACTTTGATTTGGATCGAGCTTGAACCTATACATTTAAGTATGAATCGACCCAATGATGAAGGTAACTTTTATGGACATATTTGAGACACTCATCTTTCAAACTTCAAAGCTCGGGAGTAAAAGTGTATTTTTGGGGGAAAAAAACCATTTTTAAATACTTACCTCAGGTGGGCTGAGCTGATAAACTTTGGAAGCCAAAAAGCGCGGCCCAAAGACGAAGGCAGTGGGAGGCCGATTGGGGCCATCGCCATACGAGTAAACGCTATCCATCATTGATTAATTCCTCTCGAACACCTTCCCATAAATCATCGATATGTTCAAAGCCGGGCCGGGCATCGTAGCAGTGACGAACACGGCCGCGGAAATCCTCGCCGGAAACTCCTCCATGGCTTTCGCGACGGCCAATCCGCCAAGGCTATGCCCGACGAGGATCACCTTTTGGTGCTGAGGGAGAGCCGACATGAAATCAACCAGAGGCTGGAAGTATTGAGAAATGGATCGGACGGTGTCCGGTTGCCGGAGGTCGATTCCGGAGGCGGCCAAGTCGAGGGCGGTGACGCGGTGGCCGGAGGATTTAAGGAGAGGGAGGAGTTTGAACCAGGACCAGGCGCCATGGCAGGATCCGTGGATGAAGACAAAGTGTTTGTGAAAATGCGGCTGAGAAGAATTGGAGAATGGGAAGAAGAGGGACAGGGGAATGAGTAGTAACAGGTATTTGTTATTGATCTTGTTCTTGTTCATCTCCATTTGATTGATTAGAGGAAGATTATTGACCTGAAATTAGTGCGATTGGAAACTTTGGGCTTACATCCCCACAAGGGAAAGCTACTAATCAAATAAACAAATTGAAGTCTTTGTCTCAAGATATTGAGCTAATTTAAAAGTCTGAGTTATTATTACGTTTAGATTCAAGTTTGATATTTGTTGATCCTGGGTCTATTTTTCGAGAGATTGTTGTAGGGAAAAATTAATTTTGGATTTAGTTTTGGTTTCGAATTATAGGCCCTTTAGTCCTTTTTTTTAATTTGTTTTCAATTTCGTTATCCATTTTAAAATGTTATAATTTTATCTTTTAAATTTAAATTTGGTATCAATTTAGTTCTTCAATTTCAAGATTTACCTTTTTGATTTTTTATTTAATACTCACTTTTCTTCATTAGTGTTAACATCTATTAATTAATTTTAAAAAAATTAAATAAATTATAGTTAATGCACTATTAAAATTGAAAGAAAATTTTGCTTTATAATTATTTCAAATTAATTAATAGACATTAACGTTAATGGAAGCGTAAGTGAATACTTAATAAAAAAAAATGAGATTAAAAGTGTGAATCTTTACTTCTAATGACTAAATTGAAGTCTGAAACAAAACTCAAAACTAAAAACTAAGATCTCATTTGGTAACCATTTCGGTCCCGTTTGGTAACTTTTTTTTTTTTTTGAAAATTAAGCTTGATGGACACTATTTCTATCACCAAATTTCTTCTTTTGTTATCGATTCACCAATGGTTCAAAAAATCAAGCCAAATTTTCGGAATTAAAAAAGTAGTTTTCAAAAAGTTATTTTGTTTTTAGAATTTGATTAAGAATTCAACCATTGTACTTAAAAGAAAGATGCAAATTATTGTAAGAAATGACATTTTAAAAACTAAAACAAAAAACCATTTGATGAAATATGCTTAATTTTCAAAATTAAAACAAAAAACCAAATGATTATCAAACGGGTCATTCGTTTTTTGTTTGTTTTTTTGTTTTTTTTTTTTGAAATTAAGCGTATAATATTATTTTCACCTTCAAATTTATTCTTTTCTTTTCTACTATAAAAATTCAACCCAAATTTTTAAAAATACAAAAAAAATAACTTTTAAAAATTTGTTTTATTTTTAGATTTTGGCTAAGAATTCAACTATTATACTTCACAAAAATGCAAATCATTGATAACATGGGAGAAAATAGATTTAATTTTAAAAAACTAAAAATAAAAAAAGTGAAATGATTATCAAATAGAACTTAAATATGTAATTTTTTTGAAACTAGGGATCAAATGAACTAAATTCAGAATGTAGGGATTAAAAAGATTTTTTTTCCCAATTATATGAATCTATAGAAAATGGAATACAAATTTATGGATATTTATTGAATATTTTTGCTATATTTATTGAATAAGATAGGGATATTTTAAACACAAGATAGAGAATTCAAAGGGGACCTACTAGACATTTTCATACAAATTCAGAACTAACTTTGTAATTAAAAAGAAAAAAAGAAAAAGTAGAAATAGGGTGTGTTCGAGTATGACGCCCTTAAAATCATTGGTTATATAAAAATCAAAACTAATGTCACTATTCTATATTGTTTATCATGGATGTTTCATTTGATAATCATTTTGATCCCATATGATAATTATTTAAGTTTTTTTTTATATATATAAAAAAATGTTGCTTTTACCTATTGGTTTTTTGTTTTATCATATACTTTTTATGAGTGATTCCAAGATGAAAGACAAAATTATTTTTTGATTTTGACTACGAATTCAAATATTTACCTAATTTTTTTTTATTTTGATTTAAAAGTGTGAGAAGACAAACACATTTTTCATAAATCAAATAATTATCAAACGAAATTTTTATTTTTCTAGAGCTTTCTTTAGGTTTTTTTTTTTCCTCTCACTATTCTTGCGTCTACATTCATAACAAAAATTTCAAATTTTGGTTTAGATTTCCAGAACATTTTTTTTAAAAAAAAAGTAGCTAACAAATTAAAGAAACACATAGGTAGAATTAGTGTTTTAAAGATTTTCTTTCAAAACTAGAAAACAAAAAAACAAAAATAATTATCAAACGAGACTTAAACTATTTCCCACACTTATTCTTTACAAATATTCCTCAACACATCCTTAAGGAGGCACAAACCCAACTATCTACCAGGAAAGTTAATTAGGAAAGTTAATTATTTCATGATACAAGAATACACAATACACCAATAAGGGTGGATCACATTAATTAAATAGGATTGTCCTCAAATTTCACAATTATTTACCTTCTCCAAACCTATAGTACATTAAATATACAAATGCCCTTAACATTTATTACTTCTAGTGACATTATTCAACCAGTCACATATATTATCGACGAGTTTTTCAATCAAATCTTAAACAAAACAACCCTTGAATAGAGTAACATGGCCAACAACTCATTTAGCTAGGGCTAGTTGGTGATGTTGAAGTGAGAGATCTGAATGTTCTCCACATTAAGTTTTTTGAAGTTGCTGAGCTTTCTGTTGGCGAGGAACTTCCCATAAGAGTAAGATTTGTATTTGGGAGGGTTTTTGTGATCAATGAGCTCTTCCAAAGGCTCAACACAATGGTGGAATGAGATGGGTTGAAGAAGAAAGCAATGGAATATCTTTCCTTTTTGCTGTTTACCATAACCCTGTGCTCCACACTCTCATACTTGTCATTGCTCCAACACAGAATCTTCTTGTTAATATGCCTTCGATGGTAATATGTCCGAAAATTTATCGAGAAAGCCCAAATATATAGAATGTCGGTATTAATCTGTCCAAGATTAATATTGAGATTTTATATATCTTCCATATCTTATCTTTTTTTTTTTTTTTTTTTGCAAAATTTAATGAATTGGAAATTATAAATTCTAAAGATTTGAAAAATTACATATATTTGGCAAAGATATGGGAGAAAATTTTAAAATATATAAAATTTGGTATAAGATTTATGAAGATTGCATAATATATTTGGAAAAATTGGTAGAACTTTAGTATAATCTGACGAGTTGTACCGAGAAAGCCCAAAACAATCGATAAGTTAGAAAAATATTATTTTTTAACTAAATCTCGCTGGGCGATCTCCCCCGAGATGGACCGAGAGAAATTAGTTGAAAGAATTTCCAAAAAACATACTAGTTTTAAAAAGTGAAAACTTGAGAGAGCTATTTCTGACAATTTCCCCAAGTTCAGCTACATTTGTAGGTGTTATAAAGAGTTTAGCTCAACTTACATATGTATATATCAAGAACCAAGAGATCTGTGGTTTAAATCCCCAACTCTCAATTTGTATTAAAAAAAACTACATTTGTAGGTGGGAAATTCAAATTTGCGACATTTTTAACAATAATGTGGTACCATAATTAACTAGTTGAACAATAATCAAAATGTGCCATTTTAAAGAAAAACTTGTTTGATGAGTTACATTTAATTTATTTATTTTTAACAAAAACTTGAAACAAGTGTTTATTATAAGCCATTTACTTAGTTCAGTCTCTACTTTTAGATTTGTGACAAATATCGATAATTAGGGGAAAAAAACTATATTAGTACAAGGAGTGACGAATTCAGCTAAGCATAAAAGAAGGTTGAGTCTCTCCTATTGGGATTATTTATCTCCCTATTACCTTGTGCCCGAGACGATGTGTGATAGCTCTCCAAAGGAGCTATCTATTCTCTCCTAATTCATGTTGGTTCTTAGATATTTAATGATTTATTTAGTGTTTTTGACATATAAATGAGCAGAGAGACCGTCGGAACGTTTTGCGTGTATTTCGGGCAAAAAGAAGCAAGTAGCTGCAAAAGAGTTAAAATTATAGTTTGCCCCTAGAGGGAGCACCGCTATGTTGGCTAGATGCTAAGTGCGGCGCTAGAAGGCACTAGCATGCCTTGGCGGGTAGCGCAACTACGCTACGAACTTTGACGAGAAAAAAAACAGAAGCGCGCGTGGATAATCAATCACAGGGGGCAGTGGCGTTGTGCGCGGCACTCAACGGCAAAAGACTAGAGTGCAGTTGCCCTCTACCGAAGCCCGCTGCGCTGCCCCAAATTTTCTATAAATACACTCTCCTATTTAGGGTTTTATATATGCTGAGAGATGGAGAAAAGAGAGGTCGTCAGCCCAGCTTACTTTTTATGCTACGTCAAGGTGGAAGCTTCAAAAAAAATTAAAGAAAAGGGCTAAGAATATCCCAGCAAAAGTCGTGTGGTATTTTTCCCCAATTCCAAGATTTGAAAGAATGTTTCGAAGTAAAGAAACAACAAGTTTATTGACGTGGCATGCTAAAAAAAAAGAAACAGATGGTTTATTAAAACATCCCAAAGATGCCCTATCGTGGAAAAAAAAATAGACAATTTGTGGCAAGAGTTTGGGTCAAAACCTAGAAATCTTCGTCTTGCTCTTTCAACAGATGGGGTAAATCCATATGGAGATCTTAGTAGTAGATATAGTTGTTGGCCAATGATGTTAGTGATGTACAATCTACCTCCATGGTTGTGCATGAAGCGAAAACTTTTATGTTGACTACACTAATATCTGGTCCTAAACAATCAGAAAATGACATAGATGTTTATTTAGCTCTGTTAGTAGATGATTTTAAAAAAACTTTGGAAAGATGGGGTAGAATGTTACAATGCATATGAAAAACAACGTTTCATGCTTAAAGCTATTTTATTATGGACCATTAATGATTTTCCTGCGTATGGTAACTTGTGTGGTTGTACGGTTAAAGGATATCATGCATGTTTAATTTGTGGAGAGAAAACTTCATCTACTTATTTACCAAAAGGGAAGAAGATGACATATCTCGGGCATCACAAGTTTCTACCACGCCATCATCCATATAGGAAACAAAAGAAAGCTTTTAATGGCGCACAAGAATTAGAATTTGCTCCAAAACCATTGAGTGGGGAAGAAATTCTTGCAGAAACAAGTAAGTATCAATATTCATTTGGTAAGAAAACTATCAAGGAAAAAAACAGTGGAGATAGCTCTTCAACTTATTGGAAGAAAAAATTTATTCTTTTTGAGTTAGAATACTGGAAGTATCTTGACGTGCGACATTGTTTAGACGTGATGCACATTGAAAAGAATGTATATGCAAATCTTATTGGCACATTGCTTGATATTCTCGGTAAAATGAAGGATGGAATAAAAATTCGATTAGATTTAGTGAAACTAAACATTAGATCAGAGTTAGCCCTTCAAGTTGGAGAGAAAAAATTCTTTTTATCTTCCGCATGTTATACATTAACACGAGCTGAGAAATTGAGTGTTTGTAAGGTACTATTAGAAATTAAAGTACCTGAAGGTTATTCATCGAACATTCAAAGTTTAGTGTCGCTCACAGATTTGAAACTTTATGGACTTAAGTCGCATGACCATCACGTTCTTATGCAACAATTATTATCTGTAGTTATTCGTGATATTTTACTCAAACATATAAGACTTGCAATTACTCGCCTATGCTTCTTCTTTAATGCTATATGTTGCAAGGCGATCGATTCATCTCATTTAAAGGGTGCAAGAGGATATCATTGTCATTCTATGCCTCTTAGAAAAGTATTTTCCATCATCATTCTTCACAATAATGGTACACCTTGTAGTGCATCTTGTAAGAGAAGTTGAGTTTTGTAGACATGTTTATTTGAGGTGAATGTATCCTTTTAAACGATACATGAATGTGTTGAAACTTATGTACGAAATAGAAATCGATCAAAAGGATGTGTTGGAGAAAATTATATTATCGAAGAGACTATAGAATTTTGTTCTGAATTTGTATCTGGTGCTAATTCTATTGGGCTAAACTCATCAATAAAGAAAGTGAACTCAAACATTGATAGAGCATTGTCAGCTGTTTCTTTTATCAGATCGAGTAAGGATGAGTTGGATCAAGCTCATCTTTATGTCATTTAAAATGTAAATGATGTGCTTTCTTACGTCAAGTATGTAGATCTCCATCTTATTCTCGTTTTAGGTTATTTGATTATTCAATAATCTACTAACTTTGTAACAACTCGACCCCCTAGGACTCAAGTTAGGTTGTTACTAAACACATGCATGCATGGAACTTAAAACGACTTCCTTTTATAGTGAAATAAATGCTAAATAAATATGTTGAACTCAAAATACCTTCATTAAATTTAGATATTAAAAACAGACGATAGGGTACCCATAAATCATAAATGATAATAAATAGGTCTAAAAACAAATCTTAATAGTAAGTTTCAAACATCAAATTGAAAGTTGAAAAACATGAAAATAAATCTAAATATCATGAGTGAAAGCATAAAACTGGTCCCCAGTGGCTCGTTCATGGATTCCTCTTATCATTCGCCAGTGCATCCTTGCCCTTACCTGAAACATAAACATGAGAAATGGTGAGTATAAAATACTCAGTAAGTAACCCCACTACTGGGGTCGGGCTAGCCATCTATGTCTTCTAGATGCCTACCTCTGATGGAACATAAAAATTGCTCTAGTCCTCATGGGACACATACATACATGTAAAACTGGTTTCTATCCTATTGTAGTTAAGTATGCCCACTACCTTTGGTGAATCCCGAAGAAAACACAATATCTGGTGGATCCCAAAGGAAACACAATATCTGGTGGATCCCGAAGGAAACACAATCCGGTGGATCCCGAAGGAAACACAATCTGGTGGATCTCGAAGGAAACACAATTTGGTGAATCCCGAAGGAAACACAATACCTAGTGGGTATCTAACTAATCAGTAAAGACACTATCACAGTCTCAACATCACAATTATTACAATATAGTTTTATAACATACATATACACCTCAACATCATGGCTATACAACATGCATAAATGCCTCTATATCCTCATATCAAATACACCCTCGGTGAATCAAGTATCACCTCTTACTAGCATGCAAGTCTCTACGTGCACAAATAAATCTTTCAGATTCTCATACAAGAACATATATCAGTCATACTATACTATCCATCTATCATGTTATCGTTTTGTCACAATATTCATCTATCATGCTGCCATATATCTAGTGTCTGACCCGTGGGCAGTTCCAGTAGTAAAATTACTTACTTTGATATTAGGTTGAACCAAAAAGTAATTGAATCTATGTGAAATTCTTGAATCCTTAATCGAGCCAAATATTTGAGCAACTAACCCCTTCTAATCTCCACAATATTTGAATTAAAACCTAGTACATAAACCAAAATAAAATTTAACCTTTAGGTTCACACCTAAGCGTTTAATCACGCCAAAATCAGCAACAAAACTTAATAACTTAATTCGTATAAATTACATTCGAACTGAACAAGTCACAAAACCCCAAATCTTACCAAAATTCTTGTCGAAATCACCTTAACTCTCTTGAAGCACACTAACGACGTTTTAAACTCCTTCAAACTTTCAAATTCAACCTCCAAAATCACGATTGAAATGATAATTAAACACGTTATTTATTGGGTATTCAAGATCCTCAACAAAACCATGAAAATCATTTAGATTTATCCCAAAACTACGAACCTCACGAAGGCGTTCGACAGAGAACAACGACTGGAAGAGAGGAGGACCAACAACGAGTAGATACAACGACGTGAAGGTCGGAGCGGCGGCCGAAGTTCGTCTAAACGTTTGAAAATTCCATATTTCTTTTCTTTTTAATTCTCCACCACACAAATACATAAATAATATATAATCTTAAAACCACAATTTCCTCTTTTCCCTTTCAAATTTCACAAAAACTCAAAATTTCTTATACAAATAATTCAATTATCCCTTCTTATTAATTTAAAACTCATACTCAAAGAATCCACATTAACCAATAAAACTTCTTCAACTGTAACAATTTATTTCCAAATTCCAAAGATTAGGAAACTAAAACTCAGCAATTTGAGATAATTAACTTAAATTATTTTAAAAAAATCGGGATGTTATAAACTTTTTCATTTATAATAGGCAACATATGGATATTTTGTCTAAGCTCAATTCTGGTAAAAATAAAAGTAGAAAGTGACTTTAAGAAGAGCAAAATCGTACATTCAATTGGTGGTTGTCCACACGGGTAATCTCTAAGGACCTACTATTTGATGTTTAATTAAATGTTAACTACTAAAATATTATAAAATATATCGTAGGTTGCACTAGCGCTCGAAGTTCCAAAAAATTCCATATCGCCTTCTTTAAAATGGATAGTTAATGGATCTTTTTCAACTGTGGCAAAATATTCTGGTTACGTAGTCAATGGTTACTACTATCACACAAAGAATCGCGATGATGTTAGGAGGGTTCAAAATAGTGGAGTTAATATAATGGCTACCACAATGCAAGTCTCTAGTGCTAAGGACAAAAGCTCCGTCATGTCAGATACAACCTTTTATGATATTATACAAGAAATATGTAAGCTTAACTATCATGGATTATCATTTATTTTATTCAAATGTAATTGGGTTGAGAATAGAACTGGAGTCAAAACAGACGAGTTTGGGTTTACTATTGTGGGCCTCAATTGTATTAGACATAAATCAGACCCATTTATTTTAACCTCCCAAGTAAAACAAGTGTTCTATGTAAAAGACTCCGCAATTCAGGTTGGTCAATTGTTTTAATATCTCCACAACAAACAACTGAGGATGATTGAGGATGATTTTTATGAAGATGAAATAGGAAATATGCTACAAGAATGTGGTTATGGAGGTATGCAAAGAATGCCCAATGTTGATACATCTATTGAGATTGATGATACAACATCCACATACATTAGAAATGATTGTGAGGGTAGATGAGTTGATAAATAATGAATTAAACATGGTATGTCATTTACTATGGTTATATGTATTTAAATATTACGATTATATGCTTTTTGTGTGAGTAATTTTTTTTTTTTTTTTTTTTTTTTTTTTTTTTGCAGATTAACATGGAAAATTCAGCAAGTAGCAGCGATGATGAAAGAAATATGATCCCACAAAAACATAGCGAAATAAGTATTCCACGTGGCCCAACTACAATGTTTGAGTTGGCACAAATAAGAACATCTAGACAACGGTTGACCATTGATTATAATGAACATGGACAATTGATTGGATTTGAAGCAAAGAAGATGCAAAGTTATATAGGAGTTTGTGTTCGACAACAAATACCTATAACATATAATTCTTAGAAAAAAGTTCCAAACCATTTAAAGGATAAACTTTTTGATTGTGTAGCAATATGATTTCTAAAATTTTAATTTATGTGCATAGTAGTTTATTAGTTTATTGCTTAATTACTTTTTTCATTATGCAGATGTCGTTCGATGTGGACTCTAAGTCCAAACATGGTATACTTATGTCTGCATCTAGGGAGTTTCGGACTTTGAAGACTACATTGGCTCAAAAGTTCATACTTCCATTTAAGGATGAACCTTCGGTTTTACAATTTCCTCCCCAACAATATTCTCATATAGAGCAAGATCACTGGACATCGTTCGTTAATGAACGATTGAGTGAAAAATGGGATGTAAGTCATTCTAAATAAATTAATTAAATGTCAATATTATCATTGTTTTGATAGGTAACTCCAACTAGATTTCTTATACAAGAAATCAGTCGTCTTCAAAAAGAAAGACGTGTGAAATATGTATATAATCATCACATTTCTTGGAAAGGTTATGCGAATCTTGTCCAAGAATTAGTAAGTTTTTTTACTTAAATTATATTTGTTATTCTAATATGTTTATACTAATTAAATATGTATGTTCATGTTGAACCTATCGAGTGATCCTTCTTATCGGGCGACTTTATGGAAAGAAGCAAGAAAAGGAAAAAATAATGAATACTTTGATGAAGCTACTCGAGAATGTGCCAATCGAATTGTAAGTTTATATTGTGCAAAGTTTAAGATGGCATATATATAATGTCTGAAACTTGTGATGATATAGATATTGTGTGAAAATTGTAATATGGTTTACAGGATAAATCGGCTGAAGCCTATGAAGGTGAAGATGTTTTGACCAAAGCATTGGGTACAGAGGAACAGGTGGGACGTGTTAGAGGAATGGGTGATTTTGTTTCTCATTCCCAATATTTTAAATTAGTAAAACCAAAGTCCTTAATGAGCCAAGAAATTGAAGGAGGCTCTAATGAAAAAAATGTTCGACATGGTAAAGTATCAATAGAAAGAACTCACAGCAGACAATCTCATCAGTCCAAATCATCTGTTGGAAGTGTTGCACTAAGTGCATCTGAAGAAGAAGATACTGAGAAGATGCCTAAAAAATATTTGGAGGTAATTTATTTTTTGTGACTTTTAAATTTTAATCATATTGTACATGTTTAACCATGCATGACATTAGTTCTTTTAAATTTATTAAGGGGACACCATGCCACTTGGCTATAGGAACTATAGATAATATTGTTGCAGTAGCCACAGCATTTGATGATGATGTGTCATGCTTAACTGTTAAAGTTCTGATTGACATTGTCATGGGAGAAGATTTGCCAATACCAATTTCTGTGAAGGGTAAAATAGAGTCCTTAAATCAAGTAATGGACAACTTCGTAACATGGCCTCGTGAACTTGTAGTTATGGTTGACGAGAAAAAAGTATGCCTCTTTTTCAGTATATGAGTTTGGTTATTTATTATTTTTCCTACTTTGAATTTGTATAACTTTGGTTATGGTAGGACCATTCAACAATTAAGAGCTTCAGCCAGTCCTCCAAATATACTGACGCCAATGGTACCATCAAACTCTTGAACGGACATGTCATGCATAACATGAACGATGTAGACATAATCCGTATCACTTTGGATGAGCATATATTTGGAAGAGACAAATTTATTTATTTAGGCCGCGATGATCTAATCCAATATTGTAATATGGTTGAAATAGGCTACATGTGTATTTTGACATACATTGCGTAAGTATTAGTCATCTAAGTTCACTCATGTATACTTTGTTTCATGTTAAATAATAACTTTTACTTTGTTTAGGTATCTTTGGGATGAATGTGGTCATGATATTACAAAGAAGGGTTTTATAATTGATCGAGCTAGAATATCGCCACACGTGAAGTCTCAAGATATTTGATCCAAAAATTTAGCCAATCAACTAGAATTGGCTAATTTAGACCAATTAGTCCTTATTCCATATAACACAGAATAAGTAAATACAAGTTCTTATGTTATTTTTAATTTTCATTATACACGTACTAATATAACAAAATTGTTGCTTATTATAGTTATCATTGGATATTGATTGTAATCAATCTACAAGAAAATTGTGTTTATGTTTTGGACTCTCTTCGAAGTAAGATCTAAGAGGATTTTCATGGAGTTATAAATATGTAAGTGTAATTGAACTTTCTTAGCTCTTAATTGAAGTACTTATGTTGAACTAATGTTTTCAAACTATTTAGTGGATTGAAAACATGGCAAGCCAAGCACGATCTCCAACATCATCGGTCTTCTCCAAAATGGAAACCTGTAAAGGTAAATTTACATTCATTTTTTTAACAATCTATGTTCATTCGAACATAAGAATAATTGTTTTCAACTTCTTTATATGCAGTGCCCCCGTCAATTAGATTCTGTAGGATGCGGGTACTATATGCAAAAGTATATATACGAAATAGTGCATAATCCTACTACTCCCATTACTAGCCTTGTACGTAAATTATTTATTTTTTATATACTAACTTTAATTTAATAAATGGATGTAAACTTATGTTGAATTTATCTTTTTTTTTTTCCTCTTTGTAGTTCAATACAAAAAATGCATATACCCAAGAAGAGATTGACGTAATTCGAACTCAATTGGCAAGTTTTATTGTCTGATTTGTGTAAGGATGTAATTCTTGTTTTTTTGTCTCAATAGAATGTAAATGCTAACTTAGAATGAATGCAAATTTATCTAACCATGATTTGTTTATTGGAAGATTTATCTATAATATTTTTGGTTAATGGGGTATTTGGTGTTAAGTATTCATGGAATTAGTACTAATTGATATTTGTGAATGAGAGAAATGATGGCTTGGTGTAAGTATTCTATGAAAGTCTGTTATTGTTCTACAAATGTTGGTGATTAGTGTTTTTATTTCATATTTGATGAGTATATGTAATGGATTGGAAATATTAATTCTTGTTTGTGGATAAATTCATAGGTGGAAGACAGATATTGATGGCTTGCCATGCAAATTTTTTTATACTTTTTAATAAAAAAATAATGATGGACATTTCCTGACCCAACACCAGACATATAATGTCGTTTTTAACTTTTTGACCGAAAAAATGGATTCGACAATGGAATTTTAAAAAAACAGACAATAATTGATAAAATGGACAGATTCTAGGCTTCAATATTGGTTTAAATGGCTTCATTTGATTCTTGGGCTTCAGTTGCAACCGACATTAAAGAGAGTGTTATTAAAGCCCTTTAATGTCAGTTTAAAACTGATATTAAAGACAACCGACATTAAAGGGCTTTAATAACACTATCTTTAATGTCGGTTGTCAACCGACATTAAAGCCCTAAACCGACATTAAAGCCCAAAATTCTTCAAGTGGATGGAAAATAAAGTCAAATTTTAGTTTTCAAAATGTTACATTTTTGCTAATGAGTAATTTTGAGTTTAGTTTTGATTTTGTCTCTAATTTCAAAATGGTACATTTTTTTTATTGGGTCTTGGGTTTCAATATTTTGAATTATATAGCAGCTTAACCATTGGAATTTGCCACGTAATTTTTGTAATTATGCCTTCTTCTAATTCTAATAGTAAAGTCAATTATTTCACAATACAAGAACACAAAATACACCAATGACGAATATGGATCACATTAATTAAACTTGATCATCCTCAAGTTTCACAATTATTTACCTTTTCCAAACTTAATTATAGTTTTTTTGTGATGATACATTAATTATACAAATGCCCTTTAACATTTATTACTTCAAGTTCACATATATTATCAACGAGTTTCCAATCAAACCTTAAATCAGATAGTCCCTAAATAGAGTAATATATAGAAACTAGTGGGTGATCTTGAAGTGGGAGATTTGAATGTTTTCAACATTAAGTTTCTTGAAGTTACTGCGTTTTCTGTTGGCAAGGAATTTCCCATAAGTGAAAGATTTGTATTTGAGAGGGTTTTGGGGATTAATGAGCTCTTCTAAAGGCTCAATAATGGTGGAATGAGATGGGTTGAAGAAGAAGGCAATGGAATATCTTTCCTTTTTGCTGTTTACCATAGCCCTATGCTCCACACTCTCATACTTCTCATTGCTCCAAACCTATTAGTATAAAAGAGTGATTTGTATTTTAATTGAAATTTGCTTCTAAACAAGTTAATTCGAACATAATTTAGGGGATAAAATATCATATATATAAAATGGTATTACTACATACCTGAGTAATATCACCAACATTCACGACGTAAGAATCGGGTACAGGTTTGACTCGAACCCACTCTCCATCTCTCTTCCTTTTCACTTCTAGTCCTCCGACATCGTCTTGAGCGAGCACCGTCAAGACGCTGGGGTCCTTATGGCGGCCGACACCGAGTGCCAGCTCCGGGGATGGGCACGATGGATAGTGATTTAGTCTCACAAAACTTGTTTGCTCTTTGAAGTAATCTCGAAACCTTTTTGCTGGCAATCCCAAGCTAACGGCGATCAGTTCCATTAATTTGTGGCCAAGTTTCTCTAACTCTTCAACATATTCCTCACAAGCCTCCCTGCTCAATCATGTCAATCTCAAAATAGGTAAAATTATAAGTTTTGTCTCGATTTAATCCTAGTTGAGAATGTGTTTCAACAGACTTCTAGTTTTTTTTTTTTTTTTTTTTTATTAATGTTAGTTGAATTTTTTTTAAGTTAAGTCCGATTTAATAACCATTTGGTTTTTAGTTTTTGTTTTTAAAAATTAAGCCTATTTCATCCCAATTTTTCAATGATTTACATATTTTTTTAAGTATAATAATTGAATTCTTAGTCAAATTTCAAAAACAATAACTTTTTGAAAACTAACATTTGGCTTAGTTTTTTAAACTAGCGAAAGGTAGATAACAAAAAAATAAATTGGGAGGTGGAAGTTATTCATAAACTTAATTTTCAAAAATAAAAACAAAAAACAAAATGGTTAGCAAGCGGAGCTTTAATACAAGTCATAGTTGTATCATTTAAGAATAAAAATGATTGGTAATATTAGAATTACAAAATTAACCGTACATTTCATAAACACCAAAGTAAGACACTATTCAACAAAATTCCTTGGAATTGCTTACGACAAAATTTCTAAATTATAAGGGTCAAATAAATATTAGGATTGTTTTCAAATATAAGAAAATAAACCAAAATATTTATAAATATAACAAAATTTCTTTATTTATTTGTGATAGACTGCTATTTTGTGATAGACTACTCTTTCGTGATAGACACAAATAGTAGTCCATCATAGATTTGTTATTTAAAATAATTTTCTTAAATACTATAATATAAATTTATAATTTAATTTAAAATTTCGACCTTCTTTTTTTCTTTTAAGTTAAACACCGTGTGGAGGTAGAAGACTTAAATTTTTGGCAACAATAATGTGATACCATAACTAGTTGAAGAATAATCAAAAATCAAAATGCACAATAAAAAATAAAAAATAAATAAATAAATAACTTGTTGCATTTTAGATTTGTAACTAGTTTTGATAATTGGATATTTTTCTAAAAAAAACTGTTTTGGATATTTTTAATATGCTGTATTTAGATATTTTGGGTATAATCTACTTTAGTATTAGTATTTGAGACTTGAGTATTTGATCTATAAAAGATTTTAAATGTTAGTTTGTGAGGTTTTGAAAATGGTTATCCCTTGGTTTAACTGACTAACAAAAATTGGCGTTGCATTGTTGATGTGGTCATTTTAATTGATGTGACAATGTTTTTTAGATTTATATTATTTTATATTATGTTGTGATCTTTTTCTTATTTTTTAAATCTTTTTATTGTTCTCCTCTATTTCCTCAATTTATTTATTTTCTCGTCCATGGAAGAATGTGTAACTTTAACCGACATTTCATCAACAACTTTTTGTTCTTCTTTTCTTCTATTCTTTTAATGGTAATGGCTAGAAGTGATAATCGATACGATTTTCTCAACTTTGAGACCAATCGATAACTAAATCGAATTGATTGGTTTTATAAAATGGGAAATTGAATAGAGCAAAATTTTGCTTTAATCAAATTAAAATTTGACATATTCTTTTTACAAAAAAAAAAATTGGATATTTTCTTTTCTTTTTGTTTAGATAATAATAATTGATAATTTGTAAACAACAAACCTAAATGCATCATACTATTTAAAATATTAAAAGTAATAAAAGCAATAAAAGTTCATTGATCATCAAATATAATAAAATATTAATGATACATTCTTCATCTAAATTTAAAGTATATTTATGATTGATTTGGTTTGATTTCTGATTTAATTAAGATCGAATTGATATTTTATTTTATATAAACACAAACCAATATGTCCAGTTTTATACAAAAAAAAATCAAACCAATCCAATGATTACTTCGATCGATTTTTTTTTTTCGTTTTTTATTTCACTCTTAATAGTGTGATTGAGGTGGCATATGCCATTGGAGGAGGATCAGGTTATAAGAAGAGAGAGAAAGATGAGCGGAAGAAAAAGAAGAAAAAAAAACACAAAAAAAAAACCTTGGTAACATTGGATAAACTAATATAAAATTCGAATAACTAGGGTCCGTTTGATTTTACTTGAAAAAATTTTTTTAAAAAAAACATCATTTTTATTTAAACACTTCTTATAAAAATTATTGAAATTATATTTAAAAAAATATTTTAAATAGTAGTCAAACTCCATTTTTTTCCAAAATGACTTATTTTTAAAATTAAGCATCTAAAATGCATTATAGAAATGTTTATGGGTTAGATTAGGTTGGGTTTAAGGACATTTTAGACCAAACTCAATTGTTCGAATTATGAATTTCTTCAATCTAAATAACTCTTATTAAAAAAAACCCAACCCAATCATGAAATATTTGGATTGGGTTGGTTTCAGATCATTTATTTAAATGTTTATTCTAAAAAGTAAAATGTTAATATGTAAAAATTTGATTTAATTATTTTCATATATTGAACTAAAATTTCAATTTCAATTTCAATTTATATAATGCAAAATTTCTTTGCAATGTGCTAAAAACTATTTTTAGGAGCTGTTGGAGAATAAATACAAAACATAAAGGAATTAAATGAAACCATAAAATAAATATATGTATATATAATCGTATCATAAGTTTAAATATATATATATATATTTTTTAAATTAATGATAAGCTCAAGCTGGTTCTGATTGGTTTTGATTATTTAGGAGAACTCATGAACCAACCCAACCCATAAAGTTTTCATTTATTTGAACTCAACCCAACCTAAATGAACTGATAACTCGATCCAAGAGTTGGATTTAGTTGATTGATTTTTTTGGATCATCAGATTTTTTGAACACCCCTAATGCATTCAAAACGCGCTTTAATGCTTTACCAAAAAAAATATTAGTCAATTACTTATCAACTTTAATTTATTATTTTAAATTTTAAATTTTAGAACTAAAGTGTTTTATCTTAAAAAATTTTTTTTTTAAAAAAAAAACCTTAGATAAGAAACGTCCTTCACATGTTTTTGGAATAGATTCCGGTATTTTGTTGGGATTTGGATTTTTTCTTAGGAGTTCACACTTTTTTCTTTTTTAATATGATCATTTTGAAATTTAATATAATTTATCTATATGATTGATTTGATAATTTATCTTTTTTTTTTTTAGTTTTCTAATATGATCATTGGGGTGTTCAAAAAATCCGATAATCTAAAAAATTCAGACTATCCAACCCAAAATATAATGGTTGGGTTGGATTGAGTTGAATTAAACTTTATTTTATTTTTGTTGAGTTAGGTTGAATCATGAATTGGCTAAAAAAAATTTAAGTTGATTCAACTCAATCTGAATTTTATATATATTAATAAAATACATATATATATTTCTCTTTGTTTAAAGTTTGATTATTTTGTATTAATTAATTTGTAAATTTTTTTTTAAAAAAAATTAAATTGTTATAGTATTTGTCTTTGTTTAAAGTTTACAATAAATATAATAGATAATTGGTATTTAATATTTGAATTTTGTGAGATTTTAGGCATGGGTTGTATATAAATTTTGAGTCATTTGAATTACCAATTTGACCAACTCAATCAAAAAACACTTTCAACTCAATCCAACCAAAACCAATCCATGTACACCCCTAATGATCATTTTGGAGTAAATTTAAGGTTTAAATAAAGTTGTCCTCTATATTTTTTATTTTACTTAATTTTTTTCCCTTGATTTTAATCTCTATACTTTTGATATATTTATTTTAATTTTGTTCTTTTAAAAAATAACCATTTTGGTCCTTTCATTTTTATTTTTATATCATTTTTTAGAAATCAAAATGGTACTTTTTTTTAAGTTGAAGAACGAAAATGAATCAAAGTTAAAGTGCACGAACCAAAATGAATATTTTGATGAGATATGTATCAAAATAAAAAATATAGAGACCAAAATAGGTTTTTTTTTTTTTTTTTTTACACGTGTAGAGAACAAAATAAATTAAAGCAAGCAAATATAGGGACGAAGGTAATATTTAAATCTAAATTTAAATATCATTTTACCTAAAATTTAGCAATTGGACAGTAGTGAGACGTACCTGAATTCCGGTGGGTATTCCGGCCATTGATTGGTCCAATGAGTCAACTCGTCGTCATCAGGCTCCGGCGACGCCGGAACGACGGTCGGATCCGCCACCATGAAATCAAACACCTCCTTCCAATCTCTGACATTCTTGGTCAACTCCGTATCAAAATAGCCGGTCACAACCCCTTCGTCTCTCCTCACTTTCCTCTTCTCTTCCAAACTCTGCCCGAAAAATTCCCGGGCAGTGGCCTCTATCCGCCGCCGCTTCTCGGACGGGACGCCGTGGTTGACCACCAGAAAGAATCCCCACTCCGAGGAAGCAGAGGCGATTTGTCGGACTAGATCGTCGGGAAAATCCCCACCGGGGGAGTTGAAGATGGGAGAGAGGTCGATGGTGGGAATACCATCGGCTTCGGAGACGGCGAGCTTGGGGCGGTGCTCTGGAGCTTGGATGAAAGCCTTATCGAAATCCTCAAGAGCTCCCATGGCGGATAAAAATTTTGAAGGAGATTTTGGGAGAGAGTGAATGTGGATGGAAATATGGAGAATGTGAATTAAGTTTTGGTTGGGCCTAGAACTCCATCTTATAAATAAATAATGGTAAGAGATATTGTATAGAATGGTTAACAATATACCTCGAGTTTTGTTTCATTTTAGCAAGTTAGTCCAACACGTCTAGTGGGATCTGAGAACATGATAGTATTTAATGTCTTCAAATATATGTTTGGCAATAGATTCATTTTAATTTAAAAAAAAAATTGTTTAAAATTGTTTTATAATACATTTATAAACTGTAACTACCCATTAAATGTTAGGTTGAAATTGTAGTGTAATTATTATTTTATAATATCATATAATTAATTTATAATATTATTTCATAAATATTTTAATTTAAGAAAAATGATTTGACTTTACCATATGAAATTATATATTTATTAATACTTTTATCTTTTAAACATAATTCTACATTTTGCCATTTTAAATTCAAATTTTAGACAAACTGACAAAATAAAAGGTGCACTATTTGATCATAAAAATTGAAAATTGTTTTCAAACTAGAATCTAGATTGTCGACTAAATATATATCCACTAAAGCATAGAAGAGAATCTATATTGCATACCTAACGAACGTTAAGTTTTTTTATATTCTACTTACATCATCACATGGTCAAATTATTGAACCAAATATTTAAAGCACGTGTGATGGCCGTTGACGTTACTCATTTTTCTTAATACTCACTCTTACTTCCTCGCTCACAATGACTTGAATCAATCATAGTATGTTGTATGTATACACTTTTATTGAGAAAAACTGACCATGACCGCAACCACCATTTCAAATCAATTTAAAGATATGTGATTTACAATTTTTTTTTTTTTTTTAACATAACCCAAAACACTCTCACATCACACTCTTAAAAAAAACACAAATCTAGGAAGCTCCAAGTCTGAGTATTTTTCACTCTAACTTTATAACTGTCCTGGAATCATCCAAGACATTTCCACAAATCAAGTACATACATAAACATCCATTTTTAGGGTTGGTTTTGGTTATGTTGTTCAAGATTGTCTGAATTGTTTCATTCATCTGATAGTCAAAAAATGAGAGAATGCTTCTTTCAGTTATTTTAGAGAAACATATTTTAGGTTTTGAATCTAGTTTCTAAATTTCACAATGTTATATTGTTATATCTAATTTTTTTAGTTTAGTTTCTAGTTGATCACTAAATTTTAAAATGATGCATTTTTATAAGTTTTGTGTTAGTTATCAAAACTAACAGTAAGGATATTTTCGAATTATTTTTAGAAGTTTAAGAATATTTTTGAAATTTTTGAAAGTTCAAAGATATTTTTTTATACAAAGTATAAAGTTTGGGAATATTTTGTATAATTTAACTTTAATTATATTTGTCGGTAATAATGTTATAAATTTTAGAACTAATTTTTAGAATTGAATTGATAAATCTATTTCTCTGGAAATTGTTTGTATTCTACATTTTCACTTTTTTTTCATTTGACAATTTTACGCATATATTTAAACTATCCGTTGCAATGTATTTTTTTACCTTTTATTTAAAAAATGATTCAACTATTAAACTTTCAAAACTTTTAATATTCCACCCTTTATTATTAGCTATTGTTAGGGATGTTTTTAGATCGGATGGTATAATTGATATTTAGAAACGACAAAATCAAGAAAAAAACGTGATACGAATTGAAAGTGTAACTAAAGACCGAAATGGACCTAAGAAAAGGGTATGGCTTAAGCCTGGTCCAAGATAGAGGAGGCATGTTTTATGCATGTCCCAACCCAAAGTTGTAATTTATGCCCAAGATATAGTCTAAGGAAGACACTCAATCTCAGCCAACTCGAGATTGACCCTTGTCAAACACCTAACGATACATATTTTATGCATACCCCTGCCGAAAGTAATATTTTAGGCCCAAGATATAGTCTAAGGAATACACTTGGTCTCGGTTAGGCCGAGGCCGACCCTAGCCAAATACAAAATCAGGCACACCCCTTGATCCGGTTGATTATCTAATTATCTTAAAGCGATTTGGAAACCCTAGATAACACTCTAGGTCAACTTTTTCTATAAATATATAATTATAACTTCATCTGAGGTTACTTAAGTCTTACTCTCAAACTCTCTCTAACTTCCACACTCTTTCACTTTCTGACTAAGCATTAGAGTGTATGTGGTAAGCACCACATTAGTATGTAAATTTCTTCTTTTACAAGTCATATTCTTCTCTTTTTCAAACAAATTCACTATTGGTATCACGTGAAGGTCAGGTGAGTTCTCCTCAGTCTAAAATTTGACATTAACAATCATAATTAAACATAAAATCATAAATTTTACCAATAATTAAACAAACTTTTTATTTTAAGCTTTTTCCTAAATTTAACTTTTTCATATCATTGTCATTTGCCGACTTTATAATTTATAATTATTGTCAACTAATTTATGTTATTAGTTTTGTGTATTTATCCCATTCAAATGTTTTAAATTCCAACTTTTTCACTTTATTTTTCTTTGTCAGTTTTACGATTGTATTTACGTGATTGTCAAATTAAGTATAATTCAAAAGATATACAATATGTAATAACAATGGAGAGATTTATGTTTTCAATCTCTTTTTTTTTATTGTACTAAAAAGTATATTTACATGATTAGTTGTAATGATTTTTTAAACTTTTATTTGTATTTATTTTTAAAATGTAATTAATCTACGTGTCAGATAATCTATAATATTTGAAAGAAAAAAAAAATTGAACTATATTATCCTTTGTCGAATTTAGAATTTACAAAAACATGCCGTCCATAATTGATTACTAAATAATTACTAAATAATATATTAAATTAAATTCGCTTAATCACATTTAAGTAGTTGGACTCTACCATCCTTCCCTCTCATGCTTATCTTCACATCCCTCTCTCAATTTCACTTTCCAGTCTCATATATATCTTTCATCCATTCAAATTCACTCCATCCACTTGCCTAAAAATAAGTCAATATTTTTTTACCATATATAATTGATTTTTTCTCAAAAAATATTGTAATTAAAGTGTGTGGTGGGAGAATCGAACTAGTATAAATATTATAGGTTGAGCTACATTCTTATTCACATAATTGAATCATTTCACTTAATCACATAAATATCATAATTAAGAGAAATTTATTATCATTTAATTATATTAAATTATTTAATATCAGAAGTGATAGAATCTCAAGAGTCTACAATATTTTCATTTCATATACCTATAAAATGGCTTTTTCTTACCCTTTTTTTCTTATCATAAGGGAGGTTTTCTTTTTCATCTTCTTCATTTTTGTAACTTTCTCTTCTCTATGGTTTATTTTTTTTTTATTTAAGAGGTTAATTTATTAACTATTCTAGCAGACTATTGGTCTTTTCAATTATTGAAGCAGTATTCTTTAACAGTCTTCAAACTCGTGAGGGTTATATGTATGTATGTATGTGTATATGTTGGGTATTTATTATGAAAAGTAGTGAAACATTTGAATATTGAAATATAAACAAATAAATTTAATTATGTATATTAAATTCAAAGTTTAGAAATTTTCAAATTAGATAGAAACTTTAAATTAGATGTTGTTCATGTACAAATTTAACATATATGAAAGTTAAATATGTAGTTTTTTCAATTTGAATGAGTTATGTTTGATTTTGGTTAAGTAATAACTTAATTGAGTGAAATTTGACTAATGTTTTAATTTTTGTATTTATTTGATTTTATTTTGTATTTTGAAGAGTTAATAAGTTGTTAGCACTATAAGAAATTTGGGCTTTAATATCGGTTTAAAACTGACACTAAAAGGCTTTAATGTCAGTTGGAAACCAACATTGAAGATCGTGTTATAAAAAGTCTTTAATGTCGGTTTTAAACCAACATTATAGCTGACCAAAATTTCAGTACCAATTGTCTTCAATGTCGGTTCAACCGACATTGTATATCATCTTCAATTCAATTGAAAACCAACATTGTACACCATCTTCAATGTCGGTTTAAAATCGACATTGTACGTCATCTTCAATATTAGTTTTTTACCAAATTTGTTCAATAATTGTCCCTTTTTTTATACCTCATTTTTTAAATTGTCCAATCCATTTTTATTATCGCTCAAAGACTTAAAAATGATATTATATCTCTCGTGTTGGGTCGAGAAATGTCCATCATCATATTTTATTAAAAAAATATTAAAAAAATTATTTATTGTAATGTGTGCTTGTTATATTCTGCATGGCAAGCCAACAATATTTCTCTTCCACCTATAAATGCACAACAAACCTAAAATATAACAATAGAGTACACAACAATACACTACCACAAAACTAAATACAAAATTACCTGCAATTAAGCACACTTCTATAATAATTTATTCACAAACAACAATTAGTACTTCCAATCCATTCTATAAATATTTATCGACTATGAATAAATACATTAACCAACATTTGTATATCGATAACACACTTCCATAGAACAATAATTAAAATTATCATATCCAACACTCATATGGAACCACGTGCCTCTCCAAAACTACAATCAGAAATACCAAACACTTCTATAATATTAATAATCATTTCTCCCCCTCACAAATATCAATTAGTACTTACACCACCCATAAACAAAAAAACTATACATAAATCTTCCAATAAAAAGATCATGGTTAGATAATAATTCGTCTATCCACAAACCAATAATTAGTACTTTAGATTCATTCTAAACTTGCATATTTTACTCAAAACTCATCAAGATTCATTCTAAGCTAGCTGTTGAATGAGAAATTTTGGACCAATTACAAGTTGCCACATCATTTACTAAATTAATAACGAAATTCTAAATCATTAAATTTGGGCTCAATTAGGAGTTGGCATATGTCCTGAATTGAAGTTAAAGACACATTTCAATGATGCCACGTGGTTTTATCATGACCGTTGAATCAGATAAGATTAATTTGGTCCAATTTGATATTATTATTTGGGTCAAAGTCCAACTAAACCCAAAAATAGGTTGAATTTGACCCAAATGTCAAATCAGACCTAAATCCGATTAATTATGCCCAAAGGCCAAACCCATGGACCAACCAAGTCCAAATCCAACTAATTGGGCCCAAAGGTCAGGCCCATGGATCAACCAAGCCCAAACTCACCTGTTAACTCTATAAATAGAGAAGCTCTCCTCATTTGGAGAGGTTAGCAATTCTATACTCCAGAGAGCTTAGGGAGAATTCTCTACCATCAGAAGACTCCTTGACTCCTAAAGCTGGCCACTCTTGAAGACTGAAGTCCTTTCTAGATACAAGCATTCTGAAGACCGAAGTCCTTTGAAGATACAAGCATTCTGATCACGCTTAAAGACTGAAGTCCTTTGAAGATACAAGCATTCTGACCATGCTTGAAGACTGAAGACCCTTGAAGACACAAACACTCTTTCAAGACGTTTGGTGCTTTTCTTCTTCAAGTCAAGTACATTCACCCAACTGAGAGAGAATCAGAGAATCAAGTACTAGAGATCGAACCACATTGCATCAAATCAATCTCAACATCAACACCAACTCAAGTTCAACTCCACGAAACAAGTTTCTCCGAAAGCCACGTGTGAACACTAATCCTCCAAGAAGATCATCCAAAAAGATCAACAAACCAAAGGTCGATCGTCCAAGAAGATCAACAAGCCCAAAGACCGATCGTCCAAGAAGGTCAACAAGCCCAAAGGCCGATCGTCCAAGAAGATCATCAAGCTCAAAAGTCGATCATCTAAGAAGATCAATAAGCCCAAAGGTCGATCATTAAGAAGATCAACAAGCCCAAAGGCCGATCACCCAAGGAGATCAACAAGCCCAAAGGCTGATCATTCAAGAAGATCAACCAGCTTAAAGATTATAATTTATTTTGAAAGCATCAAAATACTATGTATTAGAAATTGTACTCACTTTCCACAAAATTAATACAAATACAAAGTTCAAGTTCCACGAAATAAATTTCTCTTGGAATCTCGTGCGAACAAATTGGCACGCCCAGTGGGACCTCTCTACCTTTCATCTCTCTCTCGTCATCCAAAGTCAATAAACTTACAAATGGCACCAAAGAAAGTTGTATCTAAAGCTACCGTCGTCAGCGATACTTACATAAACTCTGTCATCACAGAACAACTAATGGAATCTACTAAAGGCGGGATTGTTATTAAAGAAAATCCCTTGTTCGACAGCTATGTTTTTGCTACTGATCCATCAGATAAAGAATCACACTTTGATGTAGTATCTATCATGGTGACTAACGTAACGACTAAGTCAGTCATGGCAGAGATGGAAAGGAAGATAAATTTCCTAATGAAAGTTGTTGAAGAGCTCATGAAATCGCTGCTTTAAGAGATCAAATACAGGCTTGAGAAACTGTTGAGTCGAGTCAATCTCCAACTACAAAAGCCAATGACAAAGGAAAGACTGTCTTGCAGGAAGACCAGCTACAACAATCTACCTCTGTCGCCACCATGTCAATTCAACAGCTGCAGGATATGATTACAAACTCCATAAGGGCTCAGTACGGAAAATCATCACAGTCCTTCTTTATGTACTCCAAGCTGTACACAAAGAGAATCAACAACCTGAGAATGCCAGTTAGGTATCAACCTCCAAAGTTCTAACAGTTCGATGGAAAGGGAAATCCAAAACAACATGTTGCATACTTCATTGAAACCTGCGAAAATGCAGGAACCAGAGAAGACCAGCTAGTCAAGCAGTTCATCCGTACCTTGAAAGGAAATGCTTTCGATTGGTATACTAATTTTGAACCATAAGTGATTGACAATTGGGAACAGCTAAAAAATGAGTTCCTGAAACGTTTCTACAGTACAAGGCGCACTGTTAGCATGATGGAGCTAACGAACACTAAACAGTGGAAGGGAGAGACAGTCATCGATTACATCAACCGATGGAGAGCTTTGAGTCTAACTTGCAAAGATAGACTCACTGAATTATCTGCAGTGGAGATGTGCACTTAAGGCATGCATTGGGAGCTTCTGTACATCCTACAAGGGATAAAACCTTGTACATTTAAGGAGTTGGCAACACGCGTTCATGATATGGAGCTGAGCATCGGCAATAGAGGAACTAAAGATTTTCTAGTCCCGAAAGGGAGAAAATACAAGAATGAATCCAAAGGCACTGAAAAGATCGTGGATAGTGCCACAAAAGAATCTATAGTCGTTCATGTGACCCCGCTGAAATTTTTCTCCAAAGGAAAACAAACAAAATTTGAAAGAAGGCACAATGAGGGCAAGAAGCATTGTCCAACTCTTAAAGGAAGATAAGAGAAGGTTTATTCATTCCCTGTCTCTGATGTGGCAGATATGTTAGAGCAACTGTTAGAGAAGCAACTTATTCAGCTGTCGGAATGCAAGCGGTCAGGACAAGCAGGAAAAGTAGATGATCCTAACTACTTCAAGTATCATCGGGTCGTTAGTCACCCAGTTGAAAGGTGCTTCGTGCTAAAGGAATGAATTCTAAAGTTGGCTCGTTAAAAGAAGATTGAGCTCGATTTGGATGAAATAGCTCAGAAAAATCACGCTACAGTAGCGGCAACTTCAAGTGTTCCAATGTTGTCTGTGTCCCATTCTCAAAGACAAAGCCTGATCTAATTTGGAGCATTCAAGCCTATAGTTGTTCGGTTCCAACAAGAGATTCAAATAGCAAACTCCAAAAAGAAAGATGAGCTCGTTGAAGATGACAATGAAGGGTGGATAGTTGTGACTCGTCGAAAAAGAAGACAGCCATACTCCATCCAAAAAGAGTCGCGTTCCTATCGAAGCTATAGAAGAAAGAACAAGACTAAAAAAAAAAAGCAAAAAAATGACATGGAAACCTAAGCTTGCAAAGAAAGAAGACAAGGACTCCTCTCAATTCCGACGGCCGACAACTTTGGCAGAATTTCTCCCTAGAAGCTTTTTCATTAATCATCTAGAGAAAGTATTAGAAGTTATTGCATGTCACACTGTCGGCATAGTGAAAGTCGACAACAATCATATAATTGCCGAAGAAGTCAATGACTCAAAAGCAATGAAGGAAAAAACTTCTGTCTTCGATCGTATTAAGCCTTCAAGTGCTCGATCTTCAGTCTTTCAAAGATTGAGTATGGCCACGGTAGGAGAAGAAGACCAATGTCCAACGACTACTTCTACTCGAACTTCAGCCTTCAAAAGACTAAGTATATCTACATCAAAGAAAGATCGACCTTCAGCATCTGTTTTTGATCGTCTCAAGACAACAAGCGATCAACATAAAGGAACGATGAAAATCTTGAAGGCAACGTCATTCCATGAAGAAAACAACGACAAAAAGATTCACAGTCGTGTCCCTTCACACATGAAGAGGAAATTTTCTGTTGACATAAATATAGAAGGTTCCCTGATAGTGAAGCCAAAACTCATCATATTGACAAATCCTACCAATGAAGAGGATGATCAAAACCATGCTGAAATAAGAGCTTCTAAAGTTTAAATGAAGAAGCTCCTCATCGCAAGAGCCTAAACTACATGATGCTCCTGGCCCGCATGAGCTTAAAATATGAATAGTCCAAAAAAAAATCTTTGTACGAACTACGTTACGACTTGATCCCTGTCATTATAAAGGGTACGTAAGCAACTTTGAGAAATTTAAGTTCAGTCACACATGAAAAAAAAATATTCTTTTTGAACTACATTATGACTTCATCCCTATCATTATGAAGGGTATGTAGGCAACTTGAAAGAAACTTCAAGTTCAGTCCAGTTAAAAAAAAAAAAAAAAAAAACTTGAACTACATCATGATTTGATCCCTTTCTTTAAAGGTACGAAAAAAACTTAAAGAAATTTAAGTTTAGTTCATCAGAAAATGTACCACAATCACCTAAGTATGATACTACAAGATTGATGTTGATCATCCCCGTTAAAGAATGACACTCCAGATTGAAGATATTCATCCCTATTGGATGCAACACAATGGATTGAAGATGTTCATCCCTCTAAGAAGCTAGCACAGTAAATAAAAGGCACATACTTGGAATGCGCTTCGCTTCCTCTTTAAAATCAAACTTGGATGCCCCTCCATCTTCAAGTTCAGAGGCTTCGTTGATGCTCTTCAATCTTCAAGTTCAGAGGCTTTGTCGATGCTCTTCAATCTTCAAGTTCAGAGGCTTCATCGATGCTCCTCCATCTTCAAGTTTAGAGGCTTCATCGATGCTTCATCTTCATGCTCAAGTCTAGAGGCTTTGCAATTCCATCTTCATGCTCAAAGTCGCAAAGTTAAGCTCAATGTGAAGATTCATCGATGCTTCATCAAACTCAAGTGCGGAGGATTCGTCGATGCTTCAAGCTCAAATGCAGAGGATTCACTGATTCTTCAAGCTCAAGTGCAGAGGATTTGCTAATGCTTCGTCAAACTCAAATACGGAGGATTTGTCGATGCTTTGTTAAACTCAAACGCGAAGGTCTCATCGATGCTTTTCCATCTTCAAGTTCAGAGGCTCTATCGATGTTGTTCCATCTTCAAGTTCAAGATTGGCGTGCATGGCCTCACTTTCATCTTCAAGTTCAAGGTCGATGTGCATAGCTCCGCTCCATCTTCAAGTTCAAGGTCGGCATGCATGGCTCCACTTCCATCTTCAAGTTCAAGGTCGGTGTGCATGGCTTCGCTCCATCTTCAAGTTCAATGTTGGTGGGTATGGCTCCGCTCCATCTTCAAGCTCAAGATCAGTATGCATAGCTCCACTTCATCTTCAAATTCATGGTCGGTGTGCATGGCTCGACTCCATCTTCAATGATTCGGTCTACAAAATCACGACACAGCTTCGCTTCATCTCTAAAGTCTGGCGTGGTTCGCTTCATCTCCAAACTGATCACGCGGCTTCACTTCATCTTCAAAGTCGTGGCATGACTTCGCTTCAACTCTAAACTGATGGCGCGACTTCACTTCATCTCCAAATTATTGGCGCAGTTTCGCTTTATCTCCAAAGTCTAGTATGGTTCGCTTCATCTCCAAAGTTGTGGCCTGGCTTCACTTCATCTCCAAATTTATGGCGCGACTTCGTTTTATCTCCAAAGTCGTGGTACGGTTTCGTTTCATCTCCAAAATGTTGGCACGGCTTCGTTTCATCTCCAAAGTCGTGGCGTGGCTTCGTTTCATCTCCAAACTGATGGCACGGTTTCACTTCAACTCCAAACTGATGAAGCGACTTCACTTCATCTCCAAAGTCGTGCTGCAGTTTCGTTTCCTCTCCAAAATGTTGGTACAACTTCACCCCTTCTCCAAAATATTGGTGCAGCTTCGCTTCCACCCCAAAAATTTTGGTGTGGTTCCACCTCATATGCGAGATCAAGTTTGGTTTGTCTAGCTCTACCTCATATGCGAGGACAAATCTGGTCTATCCAGCTCCACCTTATATGCGAGGACAACTTTGGTCCGTCCGGCTACGCCTTATTTGCGAGATCGACTCCGGCCAACCTGACTTCGCTCAAAAGCTTGATGGCATATTCTTCCCATCTTCAAAGTTTGATGGCATATCCGCCCCATCTTCAATACTCAATGACCTATTTGCCTTATCTTCAAATTTTGATTAAGGAGTAACATAATAAGGTAGACCTTTTCGGGATCCACCCTAGGGTGATCGAATGGGAGAGTTGTAAGCCTTTGCGGGGCCTCTCCCATGACGATCAGGATGCACGAACGGTATTACAAGACTAACCTTTCCAGAATCCTTCCTAGGGCGATCGAATGGGAGAGTTGTAAGCCTTTGCAGGGCCCTCCCATGACAATCAAGATGCACGAACGACACTACAAGATAATTGGTGATCGAATGAGAGGGTTATAAGCCTTTGCAGGTCACCCCATGACGATCAGGAAGCACAAACAGGGATACAATAGATAGACCATGCCAAAGTCGTCCTTATGTGCGCCAAAGACGGGTCGATGAGATTAAAAAAATTGTTTTGTTGTGCTCTTTTGGTTGCATCGTAACTCCTACAAAAAAATAGTAATGGGGCAAGTTAGTAAAATAATAATAATAATAATAATAATAATAAAAAAAAAAAACAAAAACAAAAACAAAAAAAAACATGTGAAAAAAAGAAAAGAAAAGTGTTGAAAAAAAAAAGCAAACAGAAAAGAAAAAGAAAGCAGAAAAACTTTGCTTAAAAAAAAAAGAAAGAAAGAAAAAAATTAAAAAAACAAAAAACAAAAGGAAGAAAACGTTGAAAGAAAATAGGAAAGGGAAAGAAATGAAAGATTAGAAGAAAAGAGGGATGATGATAATGGAGAGACTTGGGTCCTATTTATAGAGGTTCCCTAAATTCTATAACAAATTAGGAAATTCAAATTAAATAAATATTTAATTTAAAATATTATATTCTTATTAGATTTCCTAATTTTATTCTATCTTAATTTCAAATTAAAATAAAAATAAATAAATTAAACAAATTCCCTATCTAATTTGATTTTATTAGATTTTGCCCTTAAATTTATCTTCAACTAAGATTTGGACATATTCCAAATTTTATTCAAAATCAAATTTAAATTGCGGATAAAATCACAAATTAAAACTTGGTCATATTCCAAATTTTATTCAAAATCAAATTGTTCACCATTGAGATTAAATTGTAAATAAAATCTCAAATTAAAATTTGGGTATATTCCAAAATTTATCCTCAAATCTAAATCATCACACTCCAAATTATTAAGAATAAAATCTTAAATTAAAATCTTGGCATATTCCAAATTTTATCCCAAATCTAAATCATCGGACATTTATCCTCAAGCCAAATTATTAAGGATAAAATCTCAAATTAAAATTTGGACATATTCCAAATTTTATGTCAAATTCAAATCATACAAATTTAGATTTTTTATCCTCAAGCCAAATTATTAAGGATAAAATCTCAAATTAAAATTTGGGCATCTTCCAAATTTTATATCAAATTCATCTTAATTTAGGTTTTTATCCTTATTTCCAAATCAAGTTAGGGGAAAGATCTAAAATTCATCCCAAATTAAAATTTGGTCATATTCCAAATTCAAGTATCATATTGAGTATTTATCTTCAATCAAAATAAATTGCGAATAAGAAAAAAAATCTCAATTGATCTTTTATTAAAAATCTCAAATTAAATTGGGACAAAGTTCAAAATTTTTCGTAAATTTGGCGATATTCCAAAATTTATCCCAAATTCAAGTTAAACTTATGTACTAAATTCATAGTTTGTGACACATCAATTGAGGTCAAATTCAAGAACAAATATATTCGGATTTTGATTCCAACTTATATTTTTCAATATTTATCCACCCATATATTGGCATAAATCTCGAAATGGGCAGAAATTTTGGACCAATCTCAAGTTGCCACGTCATTTACTAAATTAATGACGAAATTCATAATCATTAAATTTGGGCTCAATTAAGAGTTGACGTATGTCTTGAATTGAAGTTGAAGACACATTTTTATGATTCAACGTGGTTTTATCATGACCGTTGAATCAAATAAGATTAATTTGGTCCAATTTGATATTATTATTTGGGTCAAAGTCCAACAAAGCCCAAAAATAGGTTGAATTTGACCCAAATATCAAATCAGGCTTAAATCCGATTAATTGGGCCCAAAGGCTAGACCCATAGACCAACCAAGCCCAAGTCCAACTAATTGGGCTCAAAGGCTAGGCTCATGGATCAACCAAGCCCAAAGCCACCTGTGAACTCTATAAATAGAGAAGTTCTTCTCATTTGGAAAGGTCAGCAATTCTACACTCCAGAGAACTTAGAGGGAATTCTCTACAATCAGAAGACTCCTTGACTCCTGAAGCTGACCACACTTGAAGACTGAAGTCCTTTCGAGATACAAGCATTCTGAAGACCGAAATCCTTTGAAGATACAAGCATTCTGATCATGCTTGAAGACTGAAGTCCTTTGAAGATACAAGCATTCTAACCACGCTTGAAGACTGAAGGATCCTTGAAGACATAAACACTCTTCCAAGACGTTCGATGCTTTTCTTCTTCAAGTCAAGCACATTCACCCAACTGAGAGAGAATCAGAGGATCAAGTATTAGAGATTTAACCACATCACATCAAATCAACCTCAACATCAACACCAACTCAAGTTCAACTCCATGAAATAAGTTTCTCTGGAAGACTCGTGCGAACACTAATCCTCCAAGAAGATCATCCAAAAATATCAACAAGCCAAAGGCCGATCGTCCAAGAAGATCAACAAGCCCAAAAGCCAATCGTCCAAGAAGGTCACAAGCCCAAAGGCCGATCGTCCAAGAATATCATCGAGCCCAAAATTCGATCATCTAAGAAGAACAATAAGCCCAAAGGTCGATCATCCAAGAAGATCAACAAGCCCAAAGGTCGATCACCCAAGGAGATCAACAAGCCCAAAAGCCGATCGTTCAAGAAGATCAACCAGCTTAAAGATTATAATTTATTTTGAAAGCATCAAAATACTATGTATTAGAAATTGTACTCACTTTCCACAAAATTAATACAAATACAAAGTTCAAGTTCCATGAAATAAATTTCTCTTGGAATCTTGTGCGAACACTAGCATTTACATTCTATTGAGACAAAAAAATAATAAGTATATCCTTACACAAATCGGCCAACAAAACTTGTCCATTGTGTTCGAATTACGTCAATCTCTCCTTGGGTATATGCATTTTTTGTATTGAACTACAAAAAAAAATAATAATAAACTCAACATAAGTTTACATCATTTATTAAATTAAAGCTAGTATATAAAAAATAAAGAATTTATGTACGAGGTTAGTAATGAAAGTAATAGGATTTGCACTATTTTGTGCATATACTTTTGCACATAGTACCCGCATCCTACAGAATCTAATTGACGAGGACACTGCATGTGAAGAAGTTGAAAACAATTATTCTTATGTTTGAATGAACATAATTTGTTAAAATATGAATGTAAATTTACCTTTATAGGTTTCCATTTTGGAGAAGACCGATGGTGTTGGAGATCGTGTTTGGCTTGCCATGTTTTCAATCCACTAAATAGTTTGAAAACATTAGCCAAACATAAATACTTGAATTAAGAGCTAAGAAAAATTAGTTACACTTACATATTTATAACTCCATGAAGTTCCTCTTGAACCTTACTTCGAATAGAGTCCAAAACATAAACACAATTTTCTTGAAGATTGATTACAATCAATATCCAATGATAACTATAATAAGCAATAATTTTGAAATATTAGTACATGTATAATGAAAGTTAAAAATAACTAAAGCACTTGTATTTACTTACCCTATGTTATATGGAATAAGAACTAATTGGCCTAAATTAGCCAATTCTAGTTGGTTGGCTAAATTTCTAAATCAAAGATCTAGAGACTTCACATGTGGCGATATTTTTGCTTGGTCAATTATAAAAAACTTCTTGGTAATATCACGATCACATTAATCCCAAAAATACCTAAACAAAGCAAAAGTTATTATTTAAACATGAAAAAAATATACATAAAGATTGTGAATCAAGATGAGTAATACTTACGCAATGTATGTCAATATACATATGGAGGTAGATACTAACATCACCGGCTAACAACTATATCTACTACTAAGATCTCCATGTGGATTTACCCCATCTGTGGAAAGAGCAAGACGAAGATTTCTAAGTTCTGACCTAAACTCTAGCCACAAATTGTCTACTTTTTTCCACGATAGTGCATCTTCTAGATGTTGTAATAAACCATCTTTTTCTTTTTTTCTTTTTTCTTTTTTTATTTTGGCATGCCACGACAACAAACTTGATGTTTCCTTGCTTCAAAACATTCTTTCAAATCTTCAAAATAGGGAGAAATACCACAAGACTTTTTCTAGAACATTCTTAGCCCTTTCCTTTAAATTTTTATGAAGCTTTGATAACGAGCAGAAATGCACGTTATTACAGTGCTAAGTTATTAACCAATGAAAGTTTGCATTGATAAAATATGCTAGATTGCGTCCAAAAAGCCTTAAGTTTATAACATTGCGGTCGCATGCGTCCATCGCATAGAAACAGTTAACTTTTGTATTTTTATGCAGAATATGTGTTGACGCAAGGCGAAAAGCGTGATCACAAGAAATCAACGGACGAGCGCAGCGTTACCGTAAGGTTTTGTCGTGATTTGTGCTCGCAAACATCTGCTCAAGAAAGATTGCTGCATAGAGCCGGCGCAACTTGGTGGTCGCATCTGGGTGAAAGGCATAATTAATCATGATGAGACAGAAAGCTGATGACGGTCGAATCCGAATTAAGTTGACAAGCCGCTAACGACAACAAGTACATTCAGCTTTTCGGTGACAAATATTAGGCACATCAGTCAGAGAATTAAAGTCATCCCATCTATGCAATCATAAGAGAGAAGCTGCCTTTCACCCCGAAGCTCTATAAATATCGAAGGCAACCTTCGGAAAAGGGGTTCAGCTGGTTCAGCGAGTTCGAACACTTAGAGAATTTTCCCTTAGAATAGCCTTGTTCTTAGTTTTTCTTTTATTTTAAGGCGGAGCGAGAAAAGGGAAGAGATGCTGAAAGATCGCTCAGGACAACTCGAGAGTGAACCCGGAGCCGTGGAAAAGTAGAGAGCGGGCCAACTCTCGCGAGAGCGAGACTATCTTTTGATCATAGTAGAAAAGACAGTGTAAAAGCCTTGGGAAGCAAGAGATTGCTACCAGGCTCTTTATTCTCATCTTGTATTGTTATTTTGTATTTCAACTCTATATCTATACAATGGAATTTCTTTATCTACATCTGTTCACTCTCTTGAAAGTACGCATGAGTAGCTAAACTTATCGAATGGGTTGAGAAGAACTAAGCTAACATGACCTAGGATCTTCATCGCATGCGATTATCTTGTTTTCTATTGTGCCCAACACCCCTTTAGAGCTACTCGAGAAAGAGTCTAAAGAAATAACCTAAGACTTGAGAGATCTAGGTTAGAATCTAGACTTGAGAGAGAAAGATTAGATCTGCATAAGCAAGAGATAGGGACTTAGAGATAAGCTCTGTTTGTCAACCTGCATTGCATGCACCCTAGAGATAGGTATGATATTAAGGCTTATGTGTAGGTCCTATAGACTCATCGCATATATCGTATACGTTCTAGTATTAGAAGTCGTAGCATTTGCGTCCAGAGATGGTTTACTATTGTATGTGTGTTGCATGATCGCATAACATGAACGTATCCTATGAAGTGTTAGCCGAACCCCTTCTCAACCCATTCACCACATACTTATCGCATCTTCCGTATTATCAACTCTTTTCGAAACTCCGCCGCATTCGTTTATTTTATTACCGCAACCAACAACACCAAACAACTATTTGAGTTACCAGTTACCGCAAAACCTTTTGGAAAATTATCACCGCATATCGATTTCCCAAGTCCCTGAGTTCGACCCTGGACTTACCAGGAAACTTAGTGAAGTTTAAACTTGGATTCCGCTGAGAAAGCTTGTTGCTCAACGCATTTCCATCACCGCATTTCATTCCATATTTTCACCTCATAAAATAATGCATCAAGCTTCCATCTTGACGTACCATAAAAGGGCATACATTTACATCAGAGAGTTCTTTTCTAAACAACAACAGTCGTTGCTACATGCATGAATCTTCCCATACTTCATTCCAAGAGTACCCAAAATCTTTTTTACTTCATAAGTAGAAGTTGGAATTTCATTAGAACTCGGTAATATGTCATGAATTAATTCCAACAACTCAGTGAAACTCTTATCACTCCATTCAAATTTAGCTTTTAAATTATATAACTTTACCAATGTAGATATTTTGGTAAAAGTTTTACAATTTGGATACAATGGTTTCTTCACATCATCTAGTAATTCTTCAAAATTATCAGATTTTTCATTAAAATAGTTGAGTGTAGCCTCAAACATTCTAATTGTATCATCAACATCATCCTCATCAACATTGTCTCTTTCACTAGTCGACACATTTTTATTGTCTCTCTTAATCGATAATGATTCACCGTGAAAAATCCATGTCTAATAACTTTGATCTATACAATTAAAAAAATAAGTGATCTCTTATTGTGTTCACATTTAGAGTCTTTGAATTCATACACTTCAAACATGGACAACTCATGACATTCGGCATACTTGAATGTTATAAACTATTTTTAATAAACATCTCAACCCCTAAACTATACTAAGTTGGCATTTATTCATTTTCATCCATGACTTATCTATGATTGTAAAATATGCAACTTAATCTACAAAAAAAGATAAACAATAATAAGGAAAAATTAGGTAACCTTAAGCTTGTAAACTTAATCATAATCAAATAAGACCTAAAACTTGTTTATATAAACATGAAAAATACAAAAGAACACAAATAAAATATTTTCAAGGCTAAAATATAACCCAAGAAAATGTTCTATAAACACATCAGCCACCAAACAAAAAGATGATAGCAAGACCATCAAATAAGTTCATATTCATGAACTAATTTTCATCTCAACACTTTAAAATCTTATGAACCATAATCAACAACAATACCTAGATTAGTTAACATTAAATTTTTAGATAAAATCAAAAGAATAACACGAATAAAATAATAAAGGCTAAAATATAGTTGAAAAAAATGGTTCTAATATACAATTGAACCACACCAAGCAAGACTATCAACCAAGTACATATTCTTGAACTAATTTCATTCCAACATTTCAAATTTTCAAAAACTTAATCATTGGAATAAAAATACAATGAATGAAATAACACTTGAACCACACCAAGCTTAATCAACCAAAGACCAAATTAGTTTATATATAATTGAAAGAAAAATGGTTTTAATATACACTTGAACCACACGAAGCAAGACTACCAACTAAGTATATATTCTTGAACTAATTTAATTCCAACATTTTAAAATGTCAAGAAGCTTAATCATTAGAATAAAAATAAAATGAATGAAATAACTTTAAATTACTAAATTGAGAATACATATGAAAAGAAAATTCTACCTTACCAAGCAAACAACTCAAACAACTCACAAGCTTGAAAAGATCCAAACCGGAGCTCGAAGATCGGAACAGATCTAAGCTGAGACCGATAGATCTAGTGAATGCATAACGTCGGCGAGTGTCGGACCTTGCGAACAGTGCTGAATCACCATGTCGAAGACCCATGAGTAGATTAGGCAAATAGACGACCAGATCAAAAAAGCCCACGACTAAATCTACAGATCTGACATCGGCGACCCTCCTCTACGGCGAGCTGAACTCCACCAAACCCCACAACAGAGCTAGCCGACCAGATCTAACGACCAAACGGCTTACCCAACACGACTAAGCTTCTACGACGGGGCTTGCCAATCTTCGAACAAGGCAAGTTGAACAACCCGCGAACGACACGTGATCTGCACGACTGGAAAAACTTGGGCAACGTGACGATGACAGCGACTGAAACAACGCCAACGTTGGTGATGATTGGTACGGTCAAGGGGAAGAGAGGGTTTGTAAGAGAGAAGTGAGAAATGAGAGAGAATAAAGGTAGTGAAATGAATGAGAGATATCTTTTACAAAAGTTAAAAAAATAAATAAATGGGGATCTTTATTGTAGGTTTCAAACCAACATTGTAGGCTGTCTTTAATATCAGTTTAAAACTGACATTAAAAATCCGCTTTTTTAAAAAAAAATCGACATTATACATTCGATTTCACTTTTTTCAACTGACATTAAAGCCCAAAATTCTTATAGTGTAGTCTATCAATAGCAACTTATTTATTCATTTGTAGCATCTCATTTCAATAAAATTGAAGAATTCTCTCTTTTATTTCATTCTTTTGATCTTTGAGTTGAGTCAAGAGCAAGTATCCAAGAGTTCTACCAGATTCAAATAGTTCGAGGTTGTAATTATATCAAAGTTAGTCGTTGTATATCTACTGAGATGATCACTGTAGTTTGCTTACAGCCCGTGTAGAACGAATAATTATCTTTAGGATAGTGCTTATCAAAAGTGTGCCTCAACTACATTTTGAATCTCCAAAAGTTTTGAGGTTTTTTCAAGTCTTTGGTTATTTCCATATTTAAGCCTTGTTACACTATTTGGCTTACGTTTGAGTTTGAATATTATACAATAAGTGTACTGTTTCTAGTTGAGGTATAATCAGTTTGCTAGTTTATTCAGTTCTTATGTATCTTTTCCATATATATATCATTGCGATTAAACAAACCATAACAACTACTTCCTCAACTCATGCTGAAATTCTTACAATTCACGAGGCTAGTCAAGAATGTGTGTGGCTAAGCTCGATGACTCAGCACATTCATGGAACATGTGGTTTGTCTTCTAATAAAAATATTCCAAAGATTATTATACGAAGACAACACAACATGTATAACTCAAATCAAAGGAAGATATATTGAAAGAGATAGAATAAAGCATATTTCACCAAAGCTTTTCTACGCTCATGATCTTGAAGAAAATGGTGACATCACAGTAAAACAAATTTGTTCAAAGAATAACCTGATAGACTTATTTACAAAGGCATTACCTACTACAACTTTTGAAAAATTGGTATACAATATTGGAATATAGCGACTTATTCCAATGTTGTGCACCAACTTTTTCATGGGGTTCAGCAAATATATTCTCTTGCTAAGTACTAAGAGAAAATAACATTAAAAACCAATTTTATTATCTGATAGAAACATATAACATGTAACAAACTAGATGCCAACAAATATAAAAAGTTGCATCAATAATTATGTGTGCAATACATTTTCAAGTTGAACTATCCTTGATTATGAAAACAAGGGAAATAGATACCACATAACAAGTATGTCCATCTTCTTCCCCTTCATTGTTTCTTTCGATTCTTCAATATACTTCTACACAAATCAAACTAAACATCATAAGATTCATAAACAAATAAATTTAAAAGAAAGAATTTGAGAAACCAAGAGAGAAGAAAGAAAGTTTTACCTGAAATAATTTCTTCCCCAAAGTGAAGTAATATGATCAGTTAAAGACAAAATCTTAGCCATACATATGTGGAAAGATAGCTCAAGATTCATGGCTTAATATCAACCAAGTTTTTCACCAACTTCTTTTTGCAGATGTTATCTCATCAGCTTCTGGGCCTCAGCGCTTTCACTCTTTGGGCCTGAAATATAAAACCCAACAAAACTGGTATCAGAGCTTGAAGATCATCAAGTTAGTCTTTCTTGAAGCTTCAAGATTTGCAAGAAGACAATTCATGGTGATTCAAATCAAATTTTCAGATCAAGAAATGGTTGTTGCAATATTTGAAATAGAGAAGTTTGATGGAAAGGGTGATTTTGGCTTATGGAAAGTCAAAATCAAAGCAATTCTTGGACAATAGAAAGCCCACAAGGCCCTCTTAGACCCATCTACTCTGCCACCTACGATAACAGCTTAAGAAAGGGAAGATATGGAACTTACAGCTTATGAAACCTTAGTCCTCAACCTCAGTGACAGCATTTTGAGACAGGTAATTGACCAAGACACAATTTATAAGATGTAGACCGAGCTGGAAGGTCTTTATGCCACAAGGGATCTACCTAACAAGATGTTTTTAAGAGAGAAATGATTCACATTCAAGATGGATTCTGCTAAAACACTATTTGACAATTTGGATGAGTTTAATAACATAGTTTCTGAGTTTAAGAGCCTTGGTGAAAAGATTGGTGATGAAAATGAAGCTTTTGTCTTGTTGAACTATTTATCTGAAGCCTATAAAGAGATAAAGAATGCTTTGAAATATGGCATGGAGTCAATCACCACTGCTGTCATTATTTCAGCATTGAAAACTAGAGAGTTGGGGCTTCAAGTCGTCAAGAAGGAATAGCCTAATGCAGAAGGGTTGTTTGTTAAAGGCAAGAACAAGCATAACCACTCTAAAGGGGCCAAACATCAACCTATTGAAGAAAACAAGCCTAAAACTAAACTGAGGTGTAACTACTATAAAAAGAAAGGCATCTTATGAGAGATTGTTACAGTCTAAAAAGAAAGAATCAAGAGAAAGAAAAGGATCAGAAAGGAAAATAGCCTGAAGCCTCAGTGGTTGAAGCGTCATACTTCTATTCTGATGCCTTAGCCTCCAAAAGAAACAAAACCAAACAAATCAATCCTCTAGGGAAGCATGATTGGGTACTTGACTCAGGCTGTACCTATTATATGACACCTTTCAAACCCCGATTTAATACCTATAAGGATGTGGATGGAGAATTAGTTTACATAGGGAACAAAGAAGCCTGTAAGATCAAGGGAATTGGTTCAATATCCCTAAAACTAAGAGATGGATCAGTCAAACTTTTTAGAAATGTGAGACATGTACCCTTACTCAAGAGAAATTTGATATCTCTGGGAATACTAGACTCCATAGGGTGTGAATGTAGGGGAAAGAATGGAATCCTAGAAGCTATCGAGGATTCTAAGGTGGTCTTTGTTGGAGAAAATGTGAATGACCTTTATATTGTTAAAGGAGTAGAAATGATGACTGGAGCCTATGTTATTTCTATAACAACCTTGATAGAAGCAGACTTATGGCACAAAATATTGTCTCACATCAATGCTAAAGGTATGCAAGCATTGTCTAAATAGGGAATTTTTCCCAAAGGGATCGGTGAACAACTCTCCTTTTGTGAACATTACATTATAGGGAATGCAACCAGGCAGAGCTTCATAAAGTCTCAACATACCACCAAAGGAATACTTGACTATGTTCATTCTAACTTGTGAGGGTCATCCTCTACTCCAAGCCTTAGTGGTTTAAGGTATTTTCTAACCTTAACAGATGATTTCTTCAGGAAAAGTTGGATATACTTCCTAAAAACTAAGGATCAAGTCTTTGGGAAGTTTAAAGAACGAAAAATTATAATAGAAACTCAAACATCTAGAAGATTAAAGTATTTCAGAACTGACAATGGGTTTGAATTTTGTAATGAAGACTTTGATAAGTTTTGTAGTGAGAATGGAATAACAAGACATAGAACACCCTAAATAGAATGGGGTTGCTAAGAGACTAAATAGAACTATAATGGAAAGGGTAAGATGTTTGTTGTCTCATGCTATTTTAGGTGAAAACTTTTGGGCAGAAGCTGCAGCCTACACTGTCTACACCCCAAAAAAGGCACCCACACACATCCCTAGAGCTATTATCCAAGAGGAGAAGTGGTCTAATCACCTTCCTAATATAGATAACCTTAAAGTATTTGGGTGTGTGGTGTTTGAGCACCAAAATAAGGGAAAGTTGAAGGCCAGAGCTGCTAAGTGTATGTTTGTAGGTTTCACTGAGGGAGTCAAGGGTATTAAGATGTGACATCCAATTGAGAAAAGATTCATCATTAGTAGAGACACCACTTTCAGATAAGAAGAGATGTTTATGAAAAAAGAAAAAAAGCTAAAGAATGAAGTTGAGTCCTCCACCACAAGAATTGAGGTGGAGATAACTACTGAGCAACCAAGAGAGCCTATTCTACCTAGTAATTTAGAAGAAGTAGAGGAAGAAACAAGGGAACAAGAGGAGACAGCTAATATACAGCCTGGTTTGAGTCAGTATACCTTAGCTAGGGATAGACAAAGAAGAATCATTACTCCTCCAGCTAGGTATACTGAAATGAACTATATGAACATAGTTTTAATTGTTGTAGTGGCTCCTACTGATCAAGAACCAACAACTTTTGAAGAAGCTACAAGTGGTTCTAATGCAAGAAGTTGGATAGAAGTCATGAATGAGGAAATGCACTCACTAAGTGTGAATGATACTTGGTACTTAGCCCCCCCTCTTAAAGTATATAAACTAGTAGGTTCTAAATGTGTTTTTAAACTCAAGAAAGGTATATCCTGTGATTAGAAACTTAGGTATAAGGAAAGGTTGGTTGCAAAGGGATTTATACAGAGAGAGGGTATAGACTACTCAGAGATTTTCTCTCTAGTTGTTAAATAGACTTTTGCAAGACTTCTCCTATCTTTGGTTGCTCAAGATAACTTGGAATTGTATCAACTAGATGTGAAGACTGTCTTCCTCCATGGACATCTTGAAGAGACAATCTATATGATGTAACCAAAGGGTATTGAAGTTAAAGGGAAATAAAATCTCTATTGCCTACTCAACAAGTCAATCTATGGACTTAAATAATCAGCTAGTCTTGTTAGTAGATACATGTCCAATCCAAGTAAGAGACACTAGGAGGCCACTAAATGGATTTCAAGGTACTTAATTTGGTCCAAAAACTCTAGCCTAGTCTATCAGAAATCAAATGAATCAAAGCTAGAGCTATACGGATATGTGGATGCTGACTATGCTGGTGATTTGGATAAGAGAAGATCCTTAACAGACTATGTATTTCTCTATGGTCCTAATCTAATCAGCTGGAAAGCTATACTACAACCTATAGTGGTCCTATCTACAATAGAGGCTGAGTACATGGCTTTGACAGAAGCAATTAAAGAAGTATTGTGGCTTAAAGAATTGTTGAAAGACTTTGGTTTAACTCAAACAGTAGTAAAACTCTACTATGATAACCAAAGTGCTATCCATCTCTCCAGAAATCCACAATACCACACAAGAACAAAGCATATTGATATAAAATATCATTTTATCAAAGACAAAGTTGAAACAGGGGAAATAGAGATCTTGAAGGTTCATACCTCGAAGAATGCTACTGATGTGTTGACGAAGCCAGTTCCAAAGTTCAAACTTCTCAAATGCCTTGAGTTAATTGGCTTTGACCTACCAGACATAGGATAAAAATGGTCAAAATCTAGAAGGATAGAAGGTTGCATGTGTAAGATTCAAGGTGGAGATTTGAAGATTTTTGAATCTTTAACACATTTCAATAGCTAGTTTAATTTTACATAACAAATCTATTCCTATTTTATAACTGATTAAAGATATGAACTATAAATACCCACAATCAGACTCACTACATGCATAAGATAGAAATTAACATACACATTTTGTAAAAGAAAACTGCTATAAACAATCTTCAATGTGGAAACTGGGTGTTTCTTCAAACTGAGTTGTAAACATAAGATGCTAAAAATCTATTCAAAGATGTGTTTGTTTTTTCCTCCACCTAACAACAAACCAAAATATATAAGATGATTATAAAATCAAAATATAATCATTTTTCAAACAAATTAAACATCAACTAATCATATTACATTTAAACAAAAAAAAAAAAAAAAGTGAAGATACGTGTGTCAAACATAACAATATCGTTGAAACAAAAGAAAAATTGAAACTAATCCAATACTTCAGAACAAGTTAGACTTTTAAGATAAATATCTTATTACCTTGTAATCGTTATTAATGTTGTTATGAAGTCCAGATGCACTTTTCCCACTCGTCAACCAAAGACAATAGCTATCTAAGTTCTTCGAGCTTCTATCGACACATGGAGCAATTTGTACTCATGACCAACGACATAAAATATAGAAAAAAATTGAAATGTGTAAGTAAAACGAACTCAACAAAAACCATTAACAACACAAAAGAAAATTACTTATAAATCTAAGTAAGTCTATCAAACTACTTTAGAAAAATGCATAAATATAAACAAAAATAACTCAATGGAAAACATAAACAAACTTACCAACCCAAGCAAGTAAGCCTATAAAAACTCTAATAGATATCATAACAATTCAATGGAAACAATAAAAAGCTTATAAACTTATAAACACAAAAGGACTCATTGGAAACCATTAATAAACTTATCTACCAAGCAAGTTAAGCTTATCAAAACTTAGAGAAAAGACTAATAGAACCCAAAATCATCTGATAAAATACATAAACAATGAAAACCATCAACAATAACCTAAACAAAAAAACTTATAAACACATACAACTCAATGGAAACCACAAAAAAAATTATCAACACAAGCAAGCAAGCTAATCAAAACTCTAATAGAAATCATAACAACTTGATGAAAACCATGAACAATAACTAAGTTATGACTACTATAATTGCAGGATATTCAGAGCACTCCAATACATATTCTAATCTAAACACTTTAGAAAAAAACTAGAGTTTTAAGAAGAATGTCTTATAATATTACCTTTTAAAGAGAACATATCATGCTAGTTTGAACTTTATTTACTTATTGTACTCCTAAAACAATTGCAAGATTTCCTAGACAACATGAATATAGTTGTAGAGGTTAAACTTAGTCCAATAATCTTAATCAAATAACAACATCGTTTAGTGGATATATTCTTACCTTAACAACAACCTTAAAAATTATTTTGAACACTTCGAACTAGTCTTGAACTATAAAAAGAGTTTCAAGGGTTATAAACTACTTTTAGCAAATTACAAACTATTATCTCGATAAATAGTCCTATAATTCTTAATTCAAATTTCACTTCCTCGAACAAATGACAACTTCCTTGAAGTCTATACAATAAAAAAAAAAATTAGATATTAGAACACAATTTCAAAACCTTGATCAAAATTGAAGAATGTTCAGAAGGGATATTCTTATCCAAAATATATACACCATAAATCTTAACTAATCACTTCGAATAAGTTCAAAACTACAAACAACAAGCTTTCACAAGTCGAAGACTAATCTACCTTAATTATACATTTTGAAATTGACCAAACATAACAAAGGAAGAATTACAAGGACTTATAATCTAATTCAAACGCTTAAACCAATTTGAAAAGGTAAATGGGTAACATACTCACTAAATCTTACCAAGAAGAAATCTGAACCTTGTTGGGTAGTGTTCGAAATCTGAACCTTATACCAAGTGTTGAAAGTTTTATTCCACAGTTTAATTAATGCTTATAAGAATAAATGGAACATATTAGATCTTCTAGCTTACACAACATTACCCATCATGCTTATGCAATAATTTCGCCTTGAATTTATGTCTTAATTTAAAAGAAACAGAGAATTACATTAACAATAAAGAATATGTGCATAGTAAAAATTGACAATAAGATAATAATGACTGCTTATTTTTAAATTTTTTTTAGAAAAAGGTATACTTCAGATGAGAAAATTAATTCGATGGGCCTTCTTTGAGTTTTCTATACTTATAAACTAAACCAGTTTAATAAGAAAAATGATAATAAAAGTATAGCAGCAAGGTTAAGGTCTGAATTAGGGATGGTAAAATTTCTTGCAGGGTCGGATTCCGACTCCGATTGAGGCAGAAAATCTCTTGTTTGATCAGGGACGGGGTCAAACTAGGGATTTGGAATCCCCACTCGGTCCCCAACCCCGAACACGATCCCTGTCTCCGCCCCGATTTTAAACATGTAATGTTTAATTTAAACAACTATATGTAACAATAATACTAATTTCTATATAAAATTTATAATTTCAATATAAATATTAAATTTAGTTAATTTTAAATAATAAAAATAATAAAATAAAAAATAGAGATTTTTTCTCACGGGGATTCTCTGATTCCGACTCCCCAAAACGAAGAATGGGGCGAGAACAGGAATTAAAAATCCCACGGGAATGGAAATGGGGAATGCATCCCCACCCCGTCCAAGCGGTTGCCATCCCTAGTCTGAACCACTCAAATTTGAACACAACCCGGTATATAGAGGATGTGAAGTACTCACCATGCTTGACTTGAAACAAGAATTTCCTTATAGACTTACATCTTTCTATGAACTTCTAACATGGATGGAATCTCAACATATTAAGCTTTTATGGTATGTTATTTAAACTTCTAACTAATGGCAACATAAAAATCATCACAAGACACACTAAAAAGATTTACCAGCATGAGAGACCAACAAAGCAAACTAAAAAAGCTCACCTCATAGCTGCATATAGAAATGCTAGTAAAAAGAAAAAAGAGACCCTCTTTGACTCCTTGTTGCTCTCGAAAAGGAATCTGTAGTTCGTTGAAGAACTAACAACAAGTCAATTTTAACATAATATAGAATATAATTTTCTCTCATTTTAAAAAGAGCCAATTTGAAATGACTTTCCAAGTGCTTAATTTTTAAAGAAAAAAAAACTAGAAAATCAGGGGAATATGAACATATTGAAAAAAATAAGTTTGAAGAAAAATTGAATAACAACATATCATGAAGGAAGACATACTAATGGCAAAGGAGAAAGACGCAAGACGGAGAGACGTTGAGAGACATGTTGTGAAAGTTTTCTAAAATTGAAAGTGAATTGGGATAGGGAGAGGAAAATCGTGAAAATGGAAAAGAAATGAGAAGAAAATCTTGAAAAATGTGAAGAAGGGAGAAGGAAATCGTGAAAATGGGAGAAAGACGGAGAGGAAAATCATGAAAATGTCCTAGTTTAGAAAAAAAAAAATTACATTTAGGGACACCTTGACATGTTGCTAAAAGTTATTAAACTTTTAGTGGCACCGCTGACATGTCATAAAATCTTTTAGTGACACTGTTTTAAATAGCGTTACTAATAGTATTTTGTGACATTTTTTAACGTATTACTATAAATTAATTTTTAACGATGAAAATTAGTTGTGCTACTAAAAAGTTATCATTGAAAAAGATTTTTCAACCAATCTGATAGAACCCATTCTACTTCAAGCAATTCAACGTCTACTCGTGAGAGTTGTAAGACAAGGTTCTTCTTGAAGGATGTTGAATTGGTCTAGTTAGAGAGAGTACTCTTTGAGTGTGAAAATTGTCATAAGGGTGAAAGAATACTATTTTTCCAAATTTCTTAATTAGTTGATGTTTTTCATTATTTTCAATTGTTTTATTCAACTTTTATCCATCTTGTACTTGTGATTCATTTATTCTTTTCATTACGAGCTAAACTCCTTAATAGATTCAGTTTGGTGGATGCCGGCCTGGAAGGATGAGCTAGCTTTGTAGAATTGTGAATATACATTGTGCCTACTCACTTTATATTATTGCCTTTGTTACTTTTATGAACTATCTTGAACTGATTACTCAAGTTAACATTCTAGTTGACTCTTAATGCTAAGAAAGTTAGGACAATATTATAGATTGCATAAGAGAATTGAAGAAGTTTTGACTCAAATATCTCAGTTTTTTGTTTGTTTATAACTAACTTTGTAAATGATCAATTAGTATACTCTATAAATACCACTAATTTTAAATTCAAATAAGAGAGTTATCATCATTTTCTTAGTTTTCTATAAATAACAAAAATCTATACGCAATCTTCATCAATAAAAAGAATTCAGATCTTCCCGTGGACGTAGACAATCTTGTCGAAACCACGAAACACTGTGTCTCCATCTACTTGTCTTATCTTTCTTATTCATACGAGTATTTTCTTTACTGAAAATTGCACACCATTCAATTAACTTTCAAATCGCATCGAGTAATCTGATTATCAAGTCAATCGTGTATCGATTCTTTGTTATCGAGTAGCTTCAAGTACATCGTTTTCACCTTCAAGTTGCACCGAGTATCGTTCAAGAATCGTCGAGTACGATCGAGTATTAATTCTATTGTCATTGAGCTCCATCGAGGATTTAACAAAGACTCATTAGACGAAGAAGGGAATTCCCATCGAGGATCGAGTAGGAAGCAGTTGAGCATCGAGTTTTGAGTATGAAGGATTTAGCAGAATATTTCTGAGGTATTTCTTCATCTCTCTAGCGTTGATCTTGAATATTTGGGCCTTGTGAAGAGTGGTCAGCCCAACAAGAATATGTGTCTAAAAGCCTAGTCATAGAATGTCATGTGATTTTAGAAATAAGACAATGCACCATACGTCATGAGTAAGAATACAAAACACAAATTTCAAAAAATCAAATACATAAAAACAAATAGTTAATCAAACAAGGCCTAAACAGTTACCAAATGGAGGCTTACTGTTTACCATTTGAGGACATTGATGTAGTAATTGGTCATACTTTATGTAATTAATAGTTATAACTTAGAATTTATTTGGAAATTTAAAAAAAAATCTAATAATTGATTGAGCTAAAAACTTAATATTATAAACACACAACTCTTTGTTAACTCTCAATCTCAATTTTCACTTTCTCATTCTCATGTCTTTCTAATATTAATTTTTTTTCTTCTCTTGATAATAGTGTGAATTATTATTATGGGATGTAAAACATAATGCTTTTTACTTTATTTGCTAATATTAATTAGTTGAGATAAAAGAGATCTCATAGACTACAATTACATATTACATATTAATATAAGTGGAAGAAGAAGAAAAGTCTTGAGCTATGGTGGAGAGTTGTTGAGTAAGTTCAAGAGGTTTTGAAGTCATGACCATATGATCTGATCCTTTAACCTCAGCCACACGATCAGGCTTATTGAAGATAAGCATTGCCCACACCATGATCTTTGTGGTCATTTGGTCCTTCTCTGATATAATGAAAGCCCTTTTCACTGACCCATATTTCTCTTGGCTTAGTTGTAGCTCCTTCATTGACTCCAACAAACCAAACATTGCTTGAGGCCTCACCAATGTTGTTGCCAATGTCAAATCCTATATAATTACCAAACATACATACATAGTTACTACACTATATATATATATATATATATATATATATGACATTTCTGAGTGACGTGTCGATATTTTTTTGCCAAATTGTAATTTAGGGGCCATTTTAGTGACATTATCATTTCTTGTCATCTGATTCTTATTTCTAGATTTTGAGAAATGGAACCGTCTGATGTCTTTTATTTTTAAATAATATTTAATAGAAATTTAGATTTTGAAACACATAAAAATTAAATTTTTTTTTTCAGATTTTTTCCAAAAAGACGTTAACTAATAAAAGTTTGGAGGTTTGTCATTTTTTACTACTAAAATGAAAACATGATAATTAAGAGCTACCACATATTAAACTAATGATCTCTTAAGTCTTTATCTAGACCATATTCCCTATTTATTATCAAGTCAACCACGATGTTTGATAATATATTTATAAACTATAAAAAATTATAATTACTAAATAAAATTTAGATCAAATCTGGATTATTGTTACTGTGTTTTATGTTATAAATTATGTAGAATTTTTATTTGACCATATCATATTATTTATATGATATTTAATTATAACAAAAATAAAATGACTATACATTATAAAACACTATATTTATCAAAGCTTCTTATTTTTTAATATAATTTTCACTTTAAAATTTCAAATAAAAAAGTATGGATACCTTAAAAAAATATAAATATGCATTCTTTTCAAAATTTTCATTGTTTAGATCATAAAATTCAAAAATATATTTGCTAAACAAATCTTCACTAAATTCATTTAATTCAGTGAATTTGAAAAATTACAAAACAAGGTATTTATATTCATATTGCATACCGGATATAAATATACCCGAGATTGATTGCTAGTTTAAAATTTCAAAGTACAAGGAAAAAAAAAGATTACTAAAGTAGGAAGAAAGATTAACAAGAAATAAAGTATTCCTTTTTCTTTAATAAAATAAAATAAAAAATCTAGAAACTTTCTATTATCCTATTTTTACTCTCTATTTTTTTTTTTTTAATGTACAACTTATTGAGAATCTTAATAGAGTAAAGATGAAATTGAATGTTACCTAATAAGATAAGAACCCCTTAGATATATATATATATATAATAGTATATGGATATATATATCTGGAAAATCTAACACTAAATTAAGAGATGATCAATTTCTCACTCCATATTCCTTCTTCACATATATAAACTTATCTTTGAGTAAAAGAAAGGATATTTACAAACCTCAGGTGGAGATAATGGGAAAAGCTTTGTTTCTAAATCTTCTTGGGAAAATAGGAAAAGATCTGGATTAGAAGCTTTGGATTTCTCCTCTGTGTAGAAGGCACTGTACATTTCAAGTATTTTCTTCTAATTTTTGTTACCAAAAGGAAAAACAAAACTTTAGTACTTCTATATATATATATATATATATATATATATATGGTGAAATATTTTGAAGGAATTGGATTAGATGTTAAACCTGTTCCTCTATGGAAGAAAGGCCCAAGATTGGACCAGGCATGGCTGCACTCACAAAAATGGCAACAGAGATTTTCTCAGGGAATCTCTCCATGGCCATCGAGATCCCGAGGCCGCCTAGGCTGTGTCCGACGAGAACGATCTTCTCGTCAGGTGCCAGGGCTTCCATGAAGCTCAACAATGGCTGGTAGTACTCGGTAAGCGATGTCAATGACTCGGCTTGTGTCGGGTTGATCCCCGAGGCAGCCATGTCGAGTGCAGTGACATTGTGACCAGCCGTTTGCAACAAGGTTGTGACTTTGTACCAAGACCAGGCGCCGAGGCAGGCGCCATGGACAAGCACAATGTGTGATTTGCTCCCTTGGGAATCATCATGGAGGACACTTGAGCTTTGTGTTTGGGAACAGAAACAGAGAAAAATGAGAAGGAAAAATAGTAGCAAAAGCTTTTGCATTTTTTTCTATGTTATTTGTTATCTATGCCACGAGTTGCTCTATGATAAGAGTACTCTGCCCTTCATTCAATTTATAATAGGAAAGATACCAGTAATATTTGAATATATTTTGAGCTGCATCTATCTTTTCGTAGTGTTACTGCAATCAAATAATAAAAAAATTGAAAATATCTAAATATGAGAACAAAAAAATGAGTCACATGACTAGAGATTGGACAACTGTGTGACAAAAATATTTTTGTGAAATTTCAGTTTGTTTCTTTCTTTTTTTTCCTCTTTAATTGATCCATATTTTCATGTATATAATAAAAAAAATTTTAAAAGTTTGAAAAAAATTATGTGTAACTTAGGTTGTAGCTAAAATTTTTTCCAAGTATTTTGGCCTTTTGATAGCTCTAGAATAAAATTTAATTTTATATAATTTAAATCACTTCTGTACAAAAGCCTTTCAAAGTTGTTCATTTAAAGTGTGTTAAAAGGTAGCCCTTTTGTAATGATTTTAAATGATGAATATTTTTTTATAACAAATCTTAATAAATAAATTATTTTTGGTTTTTAAAATAGTAAATCATTGATTATTTTAATTCGACACGTGGAATTTTTTTCCGTTTTTGTTTTTTTTTCTTTTTTCTTTTTTTTTTTTTTCTTTTTTTGTTTTTGTTTTTTTGCTATTAGAGGTAAGGATTCGAAGTTTGATCTTTTTGTTCAATTGAATGGACGATATAAGCTTACAACCAAGTGTAAAGACAAAATGGTCCCCAATTGCAGTATTTAAGTGACAATGAAACAATTAATTAATGACATGACAAAGATGAAAGGAAAATTAAACGCAAAAAATGAGAAAATTTTCATATTGGGAAGAAATGTCAAATTATTTACAGAAATAGTAAAAAAAAATACTGACTTCTATCCATTTCTATTACTAAAAGATATTATCTCTATCAATCTCTATCAAAAAAGATTAAAATTTTTCTATTTTATATAAATAGTTTCTTTTATTTTTCTATTTTTGAAAATTTCTCTAAAAAATATAAATACACTTCGACATTTTAGACCTCATTTGATTTTTTCTTTTTTTATAAAAAAATAAGCCTATTTCATTTACATTTCTTACCATGATTTGCATCTTTTTTAAGTACAATGGTTGAATTTTTAATCAAATTCTAAAAATAAAAACAACCTTTTGAACTCTACTTTTTTTTTTTTTGTTCATAACAAAGGAAGAAATTTGGAGGTGGGAGTAGTGTCCATAGATTTAGTTTTTAAAAAAAATAAATAAATAAAACAATTACTAAATGGAATATTAATTTTTTAAGTTTAAGATAATCTATAGTCCTACAACTCTCTTAGTTAATCTGTTAACTTTCTGCTATATAAAGTTGACTAGAGATTTGTTATTATTATTCTTAAGCTAACGTTTCTAAGATATAATGATCTTATACATTTTAAGTTTTAAGTTGTTGATGTGGCCAAAATTTTATTATTATTATTATATACATGCATTTTTTAGGATGTTCTAAAATAAAGAAAACTATTGAAAATATTTCAAATATAGTAAAATGTTATTGTTTATTAATGATAAACAAAGATAGATATTGATAGACTACTATCATCTATCAGTGATCTATCACTGTCTATCACAGATAGATAGTGACATTTTGATATATTTGAAAATATTTTCAACAGTTTTACTATTTAAAACAATTATCTTCTTTTTAGTAAAACTCAAATTTAAGAAGTTGATGTCGACAAAAATGCCACTACCTTAATTTTACAAAACATCGATAGAGATATTGAAAATATCAATAATCGATAGATATTCCTAAAAAAATTTATAAGAAGAATAAATAATTGATAGATATTTCTAGCCATTTATCACATTTCATTTTGTTGCTTATTTTTTAATTTCAGAGAGATTTGATTTTTATTCTCCTATTATATCAACATCAAATCTATAGATGTATTGAAATATTGATGAAATTGATGACATATTCTGAAAATGTAATATTCTGGTTAGAACTAAAACTGGGACAAGATAAAAACTTAAAATGGCTAATTTCAAAAATTAACTAATTTTTTGTTAACTATGTTATGAAAAAGTAAATAAGTGATAGATTTGAATATCTAACTCGGAGGAGGAGATAAATATTTTTTGATCAAAATCAATGAATAGTACAAAATCCAAATTTATGGCTCGTATAGATCAACACATACTCTCTTATTGTTGTTTAGTTACATAATTTTTGTCAATCATTCACACAGATTTAAAAATAAGAATTTGTTCTCGAGTTTAAGGTGATAAAGTGAATTTTTCTTTCTTATAGGAAAAATTTATAGATAATTAGTATATTCGATTAAATATTTGCTTGGGTGTTAATTTAGATTAATTAGTCTTTAATTAGTATTTTAGAATATTTAGTTATTGTCTTATTTCCTTGTTAGAATATAAATAGCCATTTTAAAGTTGAAATAGGAAATTTTTTTAATATCATTTTGAAATAGAAAGTTAGTTCTTTGAGAGTGTTCACTCAACCTTAGGGATGAGGCTTCCATTGTTTGACCATGATTTGTCTTAATACCTTCAACCTGCTGCTTTAGAGATGATCTAAATGTATGTTTTAGATCATTGTCACTCCATTTCAAATTCCAATTTTCGTCTAGAACTCTAACAGAGTTTTACTTTTTAAGAGTGATTTTTGAAATGTTTCGAAAAAGTCAATTGTAATATTGTAGTTTTAAAAGAGCAAGTAGTGTATTTTTTAAATATAAAGCAAAGTTAATGAATATTTTTATAATTTAGTCTATGTATATATAGAGAGAGTTATCAACATCTAGAGATGAACATTCAAGCTTTTACCAATTAAATTATGTTCGAGTTGGTAAGACTAATTAATAGAAATATAATAAAAAACCATACCTTTGAGAGGAATGAATACAAATCTTGTGTATACTAAATGTTACCAATTTCTAAGTAGTGTATTTTATATATACATAGGAAAATTTAGTGGTGAATTTTGAAGTGGAGGAAGCTTAAAAGTTTATGAACTAGATCCTACCAATTGCTTCTCTTGCATCCCATCTTTATATTTAATTCAATACCAAGAAAGGATGTACAATGGAGTAAGATAATGGGAATTAACTAAGATTACTTCAATTTATTCTTTTCCTTTTCATTAAAGAAAAACTATTTTTATCCAAAATTTATTAGAAAAACTATTTTTATCCAAAATTTATTGTTTTGAAAATGGTTTAATTCTTAGGACAATAAGTAAGGCATATAGAGATTTAAACTTTAGATCTTAAAAAAAAGTATATAAATTATCATTAGTCTATATTGAGATGTGGAGTTAGAAATCTCACAAAAGTAAGGATTATTGAAACCTTTACTTTTATTAAAGGAATTAATTGGGAATGAGCTTTTGTAGATGTCAATATGTCATTAGATGGAGGTGAAATTATATTTAGAGAGAGAGATGGGTATTTATGACACTGCCAAATAATTGATGGGTTAAAAAGTTAGATTTAAAAACAAAATGCCAACTTATGACTATTTTTCAGTTTAGTTTTAGTTTGATTCTAGAAGTTTAATAGAATCAGGTTTAATCAGGTTTTTCTAAAGAATCATTATTAACTTCTTACAGCTCCTACATGCCTAGGGTCTATTATTTATATTCACCAAAATCAAATAGTTGATTAAATTATTTTTCAAAGATTGAATACACAGATTTAGTTTTCATGAATTTTAGTATGAAAGAGTTTAAAGATTGAGGATCTAACATATTCCGAGGATTCAAATTTAAAAGATTTAGGACAATCAAGAGATTCAAAAGATTCAGTATTCACAAAACTAGAAGATTCAAGAGAAGTAGAGACATTAGCTAAAGTAAGAGCACTTACATTCTTAAAAGAGTGTTCAGGTTGTTCAGAGAGCTTACCACATTTAATATCAAGTTTACATACCGTGTGGTGGCCAACTCGAAGATTTGATTAGTTAAATGTAGTATACCTTGTATTGTCTCTTTTTGGAAAAGAACATTCTCATCTTATGACTTTTTTTACTCTTGTTGGAAGGTACTTACATATTTTTGAAATGTTAACATGGTAGTTGCCAATAACTTCACTATATCTTCTAGTGGTGTACTAGAATTAGATGAACTCCCTTGTTGATCACCTTGTCTTCCCCATCGAAGATTTGGATGATCTCGCCACCCCTCATCATAAGTGTTGCTATAAGGTTCTCGTCTTTGCCCTCCAAGAAAGTTGACTTCTTTCACTAGAGCTTGAGTTTTCAACTGTGCTTAAGCCATTTGATGCACAAGAGTAGTGAGATTAGTAATTTGAGAACGTAATTCCTTTACCTCTTGTGTTTCAGAAGGGTTGAGTTTGGTGGGCCTCGAGCTAAATTATTGGAAATTTTCTAACATGGTGGAAATGAGTTGGCTCGCCTTCGATGGTGTTTAGTCGGCTAATGCACCTCCAGCCGCCGCATCGATATTGCTCATGTTAGAAGAAATTAAACCTAAATAAAAGTATTGAATCAACTCAAGGTTAAAAATTTGGTGATGTGGGAAACTCACACAAAGTTGATTGTAGCATTCCTAATACTCATATAAGGTTTCTCCAATAAATTGCTTGATCTCATAAATTTCCTTCCTAATCGATTAGACTCTAGAAGCCAGGAAAAATTTCTCCATAAACTTCTTTTTAAGACCATTCCAAGTAGTTATCGAACCGACAGGCAAGTGGTACAACCAATCTTTAGCCACATTCTTTAAAGAAAAGGGAAAGACTCTAAGATTTAGTTGCTCTTGGGTAACTCCGTGAGGACGTATCCCATCGCATACTAGGTGGAAATCCTTAATATGCTTGAGAGTAATTTCACCGAGGTTTCCCTTGAAGATAGGTAATAAATGGATTAGCGCTAACTTAAGTTCAAAAGAGGTGGTAATCACTGGATGAACTATGCAAAGGGGTTGTTGGGTTAAATTCGGTTCGGCTAACTCCCTTAGGATCTTCTCTCTAACTTCTTCTCTCATCTCTCTTTTTTTTTTTCTAAATTTAAACTCTCTTAATCCTCTTCTTTTTACTATTCCTTCTCCTCAAACTAATTCAATTAAAGAAATTTGTTTTCTCCTTGGATTTTCCGTACTCCTTTTGTTGTACCTTCATCCTTTTCTTATAATTCCCTGCAAAAAGTGAAATCTAAGACCTCAAAACGAACGAGTTAGATACAAGAAAAGACACATACAAATTCGAACTCAAATTGGTTAAACGGTTGCCAAAATTCCCCGACAAGGGTGCAAATTTGATCGACCCGGAAATGCATGTCATTATCACACTTCCAATGACCAAATAAATTTGTAACTCCAATCTAACAACCTACACTAACACATAGTATAGATGACAAGAAATGAATCGTCCATAGAGAATCTAATGATTGTTTAACCTAATTTCGAATTCAAGTGGTAACTAGGAGGGGTGTTTTATAAAGAAAATGACAAGATCATGCAAGAATGTAAAGAAGGGAATGTAAATGCGTAATTGAAAAAAAATGAAAACTCGATTTTCTTTTATTGATCTAGTATAGTTAGGTTTTCTCTTAATTTTTCTTGGTAATCGTAGGCATTTAACAAAATCAAGATTCTTGCTAGTTATTCACTTAGTCTATACACCCTAAAAGCATAGGAATGCATTGAAGGAAATCGAATTCGAGATTTCCATGAGCAGCGAAAGAATGATTATTCCAAATCACAATCATGAATGAACAATACATTTACAGTCGACTTCAAGCAAATGGTTATGCGATTCATACAAAAATTACAGCATGAAAAATACAAATGCGCAAAGAGAAAAACTCTACGCACATTTGAAGATGTGTCTCCACGCTCCTTTGCGCACGATCGCTCGAACAACAGCAACCTCGAACACTCGATCTATATGACCGCAACACAGTGTCATTATCACACTTCCAATGACCAAATAAATTTGAACTCCAATCTAACAACCTACACTAACACATAGTATAGATGACAAGAAATGAATCGTCCATTGAGAATCTATGATTGTTTAACCTAATTTCGAATTCAAGTGGTAACTAGGAGGGGTGTTTTATAAAGAAAATGACAAGATCATGCAAGAATGTAAAGAAGGGAATGTAAAATGCGTAATTGAAAAAAAAATGAAAACTCGATTTTCTTTTATTGATCTAGTATAGTTAGGTTTTCTCTTAATTTTTCTTGGTAATCGTAGGCATTTAACAAAATCAAGATTCTTGCTAGTTAATTCACTTAGTCTATACACCCTAAAAGCATAGGAATGCATTGAAGGAAATCGAATTCGAGATTTCCATGAGCAGCGAAAGAATGATTATTCCAAATCACACAATCATGAATGAACAATACATTTACAGTCGACTTCAAGCAAATGGTTATGCGATTCATACAAAAATTCAGCATGAAAATATACAAATGCGCAAAGAGAAAAACTCTACGCACATTTGAAGATGTTGTCTCCACGTCCTTTGCGCACGATCGCTCGAACAACAGCAACCTCGAACACTCGATCTATATGACCGCAAACAAGCAATGAACACAGCACGAACACTTTGTGCTCATCTTCAACGATCGCCTCAGTCACGAACTCCTCAACAACACGAACGGCCTCCACAGCACCACGAACGGTCTCCACAGAACCTCGACGATGTCGAGTTGAGTCTAACACCACCAACAAGACAATCTTGGTATTTTTGGTGTGAGAATCAGGAGGGTGGGTCTGTTCGGACTTGGTATGAGGCAGACGAAGGAGGAAACACCGTTCGTAGTACACGACTGGGCAAGTGGGAGATGGCAGAGACCTATTGCATAGGTCGATGCCCAATCACTTAGATAAAGCTAAGCGATCGTCTAGCAAAAGCTATGCGATCGTTTAGCTCATTGTTTAGCTCAGCCTGTCGCCTACAGACTCTACACGGTCGTTTACTTTGGGCAAACGGTCTTCTAGCAAACTATGCGATCGTTTAGTAAATACTGCACGATCGTTTAGCTCGCCACTACATGATCGTTTAGCTTGCCCAGCCGTCGTTTAGTAAATCCGTATTTACTTAAGGACTACCGTGAGATCCTTTTTTCGCCGAGAGAGAGATCTCAAACTTTTTACGAAAACTTGAACGTTTGTAAAAATTCTAAAATTAGGAAAACCATTTTTCTTTTAAACTCACAGTATATGAATCCAATAACCACCCACTCAATTGGTTATTAAAGAAAAAGAATTAATTGTCCAATAATTAATATTATTTATATATAAATGATAACCAACTTATCATACTATATTTATAACCTATAGTTTTAATATTTCATCTCATGAGACATATAAACCATAGTTCTTTTTCTATTCCATGGTACTATTAATGTAAATCTCATTTACATCAATCCTCCACTAGATGTATCTCATACTATACCGATTATATCATATATAATCAAAATACCTCTTGTTAATTTGAACATTTCAAATCAACACCAAGAACTGATCCTCAACTGAATCCATTGAGCTACCAAGGGGAACCTCATGGACCTGTAGCTCGAAGCTCCAACGGTACGTGAATAACTGACTAAAATCTTTGCGGGAT